>NC_134687.1:429113764-429461264 GCF_050947455.1 Rhinoderma darwinii
ATATCTATAGCACTACGACCCTATAAACTATGGATAGGATTAGATACAGTGGCTCAGCAGACAGTATCACACATATTAGGATTAGATACAGTGGCTCAGCAGACAGTATCACACATGATAGGATTAGATACAGTGGCTGAGCAGACAGTATCACACATGATAGGATTAGATACAGTGGCTGAGCAGACCGTATCACACATGATAGGATTAGATACAATGACTCAGCAGACAGTATCACACATGATAGGATTAGATACAGTGGCTCAGCAGACAGTATCACACATGATTGGATTAGATATAGGGCCCAGCAGACAGTATCACATATGATCGGATTAGATACAGGACTCAGCAGACAGTATCACACATGATCTGATTAGATACAGGGCTCGCTGACATTGCTGCTCCAGCGCTGGACCCAGGAAAGGTAAGAATAATAATTTTGCTTCTTTATGTGTTACTGATTATTTTTGTGTGTTTGTGTTTTTTTACAGGTTCGGTTGTTGGACTTCGGATACGAGGACTTCAATGACGGCGTTTTTTTTATTCTCAATAAAATGGTTAATGAGGGTTGTGTTTTTTTATTTTAATAAAATATTTTTTCTATGTGCTTGTATCTTTTTAAACTTTATTATCACCGCCTTAGTAATGGCCGCTGGCTGATTGACAACCTCCATTACTAAGACGGGGCTTAATGTTAGCAGGTGCAGAGGCCAACACTAACCCCCCCATTTTTCATAACCAGCCAGATACAATAAAGCAGCAGCAGCCTAGCATTACCAGGGTGAGAAGGGCCACTGTATCTGGCCTTTCCCCTCCTGATAATACCAGCCTGCGGCCGCCCCAGTGGCCGACCATCACTACAGATGGTCAAGTACTGGATCGTACCCGGCTCTTCCCAGCACCCCTGGTGGCGGTGGGTACCGGGGTAATAAAGGGGGTTAGTGTTAGCCTCTGCACCGGCTAACACTAAGCCCCGCCTTAGCAATGGATGCTGTCAATCAGCCGGCGGCCATTACTAAGGCGGTAGTAATATAGTTTAAAAAAAAACACAATGATATAGAAAAAATATTTTATTGAAATAAAAAAAAAAACACACAGCCCTCATTAACCATTTTATTGATAATAAAAAAAAAGCCGTCATCGAAGTAGTCCTGGAATTCGACGTAGTCCAACGACCGAACCTGTAAGAAAACACACAAGAAAAACGATTAGTAACACATGTTAGGCTTAGATACAGTGCCCATGTGTGATACTGTCTGTGGGACCCTGTATCTAAGCCTATCACAAGGTAGGCTTAGATACAGGGTCCAGCAGACAGTAATCTTATACAGTATAAGATTACTGTGTGCTGGGGCCCTGTATCTAAAACTACAGTGTGGTAGGCTTATATACAGGGCCCATCAGACAGGATCACACATGGGCCATGTATCTAAGCCTACCATGTGATTGGCTTAGATACAGGGCCCAGCAGACAGCATCACACAATCTGTGATCCTGTCTCATGGGCCCCCTAAGCCTGCTACATCGTAGGCTTAGGGGTTGTGCAGTCCCTAAACATTGATGGCCTATCCAAAGGATAGGCCATCAATAGCTGATGTGTCACCCGGGACCCGCAAATCAGCTGTTTCGAAAGGGGCCGCAGCACTCGTACGAGAGCTGCTTCCCCTTCATTTCACTACTCGCTCACACTGTGAATCGCCGACACCGATTCACAGTGTGACCGGAATGAAGTGACCGGAATGAAGGGGAGCAGCTCTCGTACGAGTGCTGCTGCCCCTTCAAAACAGCTGATTGGTGGGTCCCGGGAGTCGGACCCCGCCAGTCAGGGCTAATCTTACCTTCCTCTTCAGCCGCGGCGGTAGTTCTGTCGTCTCGATGCTGTGCGCGGCGCATAG
This sequence comes from Rhinoderma darwinii, assembly GCF_050947455.1. Lineage (NCBI taxonomy): Eukaryota > Metazoa > Chordata > Amphibia > Anura > Rhinodermatidae > Rhinoderma > Rhinoderma darwinii. Next base: position 429,115,660 of record NC_134687.1, read on the forward strand.
CGCTGTGACGTCATGCGCTGCGCACAGCGCTTGACGTCAGGACCTCCGTTGCGATCCGGAACCAGGAGGGTAAGTACAGTCTGTTACTATAGTAACAGGGGCCCGCGGCCCGAGTTACTATAGTAACTTTTTATTGATGTGGTGCGGGGGGCTGTGGCTGGGGCAATTGCGACCGCTGCGACCCCTATAGCTACGCCAGTGGCCGTGGGAGATTCGAATCCCGATATTCTGCTAGTGTTGAAATTTTTTTTAACTCCTTTTCGTAGTTATGGGTAGACAAGTCCCTGTGCAGGTATTCTTAGGAAATCTCCTGACGTGGTAACCTGTGAGAGGATAGATGAGGCTGTAACAGTATCATATGCGAAGGTTTCTGTAGACATCTGCAGTACGGTGCACGTCACCAAAAATGTGTAAATCAATACATGGGCGATGGGATGCACTCGAAGAAATAGGGGCGAGGTACGTGATGATAGGGTTTCCCACGTCAACAGTAAAGAGATAATCACAGCACATGCTTCAGAAATACTTGAATAAAGTGATATTTATTGATCTCTTAATTCAACACGTGGTATTAATAAAGATCAACAAAGTAAAGAGACAAATATAAGATAAGGATCTTACTTTCCAACTCGCTATAAATGAAAAACAGGGTAATACAGATCAAATACTACCAGTAAACATTGTAAAATAACCTATGGTGGTAGGGGTAGGAAATAGTATGGGATAAGGACATAAATATAACAACAATCAATAAAATAATAAGGAAAAAAGCTCAAAGGTGAAAATTCCGGAAAATGTCTAATGAACTCGATACTGGGTTGCATTCATTCATCATATCCTAGCAGAAAATGTACAGAGTAAGCAGGTAGGTAGGTATATTATGCAGAAGATTGCTCATTATGAGTGATAACATATGTGGATCAATAGGTGAGATGCTGAGTAATTGGCTAGAGGACTGCTCAGTTAAAGGGGAGGTGTCATGATTTTTTTTTTATTATATTGCTTTTAATAAAATATAAACAAAAATTTTATTTTTTAGCGTTGTCACTTAATACTTTTTACTGTATTCAAACTTTTACTTCTCTATGGGGCTGCCATTTTTTTTTCATCTCTGTATGTGTCGATTAACGACACATACAGAGATGCTATACGGCACATACAACCCCATGGAGAATGTGAACGGGAGCCGTTCCATTCTCAGAAGCATACACCGTCTGTGTGGGAACGGCGCATGCGCTGCTCCCACACAGACCAAAACTAAGCTCGTTCGTAGAGCGAAATCCGGAGCCATTTTCATGTGGACCGGAAGCCGCTGCCGGACAGTAAGATGACGACTTCCAGCCGCGGCTTACGGCCATATGTTGAACGAAGCGAAGGAGCAAGGACTAGGAGCGTAGACCAGCGGTGGCGGAGGCGGCAGGAGCAGGTAATTTATGTTCGTGTATGATGTGTGTATTATGTTCGTGTATGTTCGTGTGATACTGTCTGCTGAGCCCTGTATCTAATCCTTCTACACTGTGCAGTCGCTCAGAAAATGGCGGCACACAGTGTAGGAGGTTTTAAGACATTCAAACCCCTCCTTCTCCTGGCACTAGCCAGAAGAAGGGAGGGGGGATTGTGTGAGGACACTAGAGGAGAGTGTTGTCCACCCCAAATTTTGGGAACTGCTCCCTCTAGTGGCCAGCACATGGAAATGTTATAAATTAGAATCTAATTTATAATATTTCCTGACTTGTGAAAAAATTAAAAAAATTAAAACAATGTGTAATCACTCAAATACTAATTGTTTAACTGAAAAAAATAATAATAATTTCTAGCGACACATTCCCTTTAAGTGTCTACATACTTATTGTTCTGATGGGTGATAACAGTAATGGTGTCACAGAGGAGAATGAAGATGGAGGGGATAAAGGTGGAGATGGAGGAGAGAAGGCAAGATTATGAAGCTGTAAATAACCTTCATGATGCTGGGCTAATAAGATATATTGTATGTGAGAATCCAGTAATCTCCTGCCTTTAACCCCTTCCCGCAATTTCACGTACAGTTACGTGATGGGAGATGGCCTTTTCCCGCATCTCCACGTAACTGTACGTGATGGAGATGAAGCTGGCTCAGGATCTGAGCCAGCGACATCACCGCCGGGTGACAGCTGTATGTTACAGCTGGCACCCTGAGGTATCGGCCAGGACCGGAGCTAGCCTCCGATCCGACCGATTAACCCCTCACATGCTGCGTTCAATAGAGATCGCAGCATGTGAGGAGTTTATAGCCATCGGCACCCCAGCAACGTGATCGCTGGGTTGCCGGTGGCTGCAAAGGCGATCGGAGGGCTAATACTTACCTCCCGATCAGCCTGTAATGGCAAGATGGTGCCGGCTCAGCTTCCGGCTCAGAAGCTGAGCCGGCGTCATCCGCAGTGGGTGTCCGCTGTATGTTACAGCGGACACCCCGATCTATCGGCAGGAACCGGAGCTAGCTCCGATTCCTGCCATTAACCCCTTCAATGCAGCGATTCAATGCAATCGCTGCATCAAAGTGCTTTGTATTCAATCGGCAGCCTTGCCATGCGATGGCAAGGCTGGCGACTGCTACTATGGCAACAGGATGCCTAACAATGGCTTCCTATCTGCCATTACGTTAGCCGATTAGGCCCCGCCCAGAGGCGGAGCCTGATCGGCTTGCTGTCAGTGAACAACTGACAGTTCTAATACATTGCACTACATAGGTAGTGCAATGTATTAGAACATCAAACAAACAGTTGAACCTTCAAGTCCCCTAGTGGGACTAAAGAAAAGTGTAAATAAAAGTTGTAAAAAATACAATAAAAGTTTCAAATAATAACACAAAACACAAATCGCCCTTTTTCCCTTATCAAGTCATTTATTATTGAAAAAAATAATAAAGCCATACATATTTGGTATCGCTGCGACCGTAACGACCTGAACTATAAAAATATGATGTTATTTATCCCGCGCAATGAACGCCGTAAAAAAAATAACTAAAAAATACTGACATAATTGCTATTTTTTGGTCACTTTGTCTTCCAAAAATTGAAATAAAAAGTGATCAAAAAGTCGCATGTACCTAAAAATGGTACCTATAAAAACTATAACTCGTCTCGCTAAAAACAAGCCCTCATACAGCTCCGTCGACGAAAAATGTAAAACCGTTATGGCTCTCACAACTTGGCGACAGAAAAAATCCATTCTCTTTACAAAAGTTATTTTATTGTGCAAAAAGTTGTAAAACATAAAAAGTGCTATAAATTAGGTATCACCGGAATCGGACTGACACGCAGAATAAAGGTAACATGTAATTTATAACGCATGGTGAACGCTGTATAAAAAGAACTAAAAAAATATGCCAGAATTGCTGTTTTTTGGTCACCTTGCCTCCCCAAAAAAAAAAGGATAACAAGTGATCAAAAAGTCGCATGTACACCAAAATGGTACCAATAAAAACTACAGCTCGTCACACAAAAAAAACAGCCCTCATACCACTACGTCTATGAAAAAATAAAATTAGTCAAGGCACCAATAAGCCAGGAAATAAAAATATGCAGTTGTGCCGGCCCGAGGGGAACGTTTCTTCTGTTTCAAGTGGCGATTTATCAAGGCCCCTAAAATTAGGGAACCAGGAAGGGGAGGGCCAAACATATCTGCTGGAAGTGAGGGCGCCCGTATTATACCAGGACAACACTTTCCCAGCAAAATTCCCCAAACTTCAAAGGTGTGGGTTGCTGACCAAAAGGGGAATAAGTAAAGACCATTTATTAGTGTGACACCGGCCTGTGCAGAAAGGATTGTGTCACAGCGTAACACACATCTATGGATTATTTTATTGTTTTTTTTTACCCCATTATTATACCCCCTGACTATGCCCCTTATATACTCCGCCCGCCTTACATGTACCTCCACATTATAAACGGAAACACCAGTAAGACTCCAAACAAAACTACTACAAGCAAAATCCACGCTCCAAAAGCCAAATGGCGCTACCTCCCTTCTGAACGATACAGTGTGCCCAAACAGCAGTTTACTTCCACATATATGGCATCGCCATACCCGGGAGAACCCTTTTAACAATTTTTGGGATGTGTGTCTCCAGTGGCACAAGCTGGGCGCCACATATTGGCATATCTATTGAAAAACCATTTTCACTCTGCAACATCGAGTGCACACCAATTTCTGCCAATCACTTGTGGGGTTAATATGCTCACTACACCCCTAGGTGAATACCTTGAGGGGTGTAGTTTCCAAAATGGGGTCACTTCTGGGGGGGATCCACTGTTTTGGTCCCACAGGGACTTTGCAAATGCGACATAGCGACAGGAAACTAATCCAGCAAAATCTGTACTCCAAAAGCCAAATGGCGCTTCTTCCCTTCTGAGCCCTACTCTGTGCCTAAACAGCAGTTTATGGCCACATATGTGGTATTGCCGTACACAGGAGAAGTTGCTTTACAAGTGTTGGGGTGCTCTTTTTCATTTATTTGTTGAGAATATGAAACATTTTCAGCTAAAACTACGTCTTATTGAAGAAAAAGGATTTTTTTTATTTTCACTGCCCAATTCTAATAAAATCTATGAAACACCTGTGGGGTCAAAATGCTCACTACACCCCTAGATGAATTCCTCAAGGGGTGTAGTTTCGTGAATCAAGTCACTTTTGGGGAGTTTCCACTGTACTGGTACCTTAGGAGCTTTGCAAATGTGACATGGTGTCAAGAAACCAATCCAGCAAAATCTGTGCTCCAAAAGCCAAACGGCACTCCTTCTCTTCTGATCCTTGCCGTATGCCCAAACAGCAGTTTATGACCACAAATGGGGTATTGCCGTACTCCAGAGAAGTTGCTTTACAAATGTTGGGGTTCTTTTATTCCTTTATTTGTTGAGAAAATGAAAAATGTTGAGCTAAAGCTACGTCTTATTGGAAGAAAATGATTTTTTTTATCTTCACTGCCCAATTCTAATAAAATCTATGAAACCCCTGTGGGTTCAAAATGCTCACTACACCCCTAGATAGATTCTTCAAGGGGTGTAGTTTCCTAAATGGAGTTTTGGTGTTTTCACTGTTTTGGTCCCTTAGGGGCTTTGCAAATGCGACGTGGTCTCCGCAAACCATTCCTGCTAAATTTGAGTTCCAAAAGCCAAATGGCGCTCTTTCCCTTCTAAGCTCCGCCGTGTGTCCAAACAGCCGTTTATGACCACATGTGGGGTACTGTTTTACTCGGGAGAAATTGCTTTACAAAAGTAGTGGTGCATTTTCTCCTTTTAGTCCTTGTGGAAATTAGAAAAAATTAGCTAAACCTACATTTTCTTTGAAAGAATGTAGATTTTCATTTTCACGGCCTACTTCCAATAATTTCTGCAAAAAACCTGCGTGGTTAAATTGCTCACTATACCCCTAGATAATTTCCTCAAGGGGTATAGTTTCCAAAATGATGTCACTTTTGGGGGATTTCCACTGTTTTGGTGCCGCAAGAGCCTTTCAAACCAGACATGGAGCCTAAAATATTTTCTAATAAAAAGGAGGCCCCAAAATCCTCTAGGTGTTCCTTTGCTTCTGAGGCCTGTGTTTCAGTAAATGTGGGGTATTTCTAAAAACTGCAGAATCTGGGCAATAGATATTGAGTTGCATTTCTCTGGTAAAACTTTCTGTGTTACAAAAAAAATAGATGAAAAATGAATTTCTGCAACAAAAAAAAAGAAATTTGAACATTTCACATCTACTTTGCCTTAATTCCTGTGAAACATCTAAAGGGTTAAGAAACTTTCTAAATGCTGTTTTGAATACTTTGAGGGGTGAAGTTTTTAAAATGGGGTGACTTATCGAGGGTTTCTAATATATAAGGCCCTAAAATCCACTTCACAACTGAACTGGCCCCTGTAAAAATAGCCTTTTGAAATTTTCTTGAAAATGTGAGAAATTGCTGCTGAAGTTCTAAGCCTTGTGATGTCATAGAAAAATAAAAGGATGTTCAAAAAACTATGCCAATCTAAAGTAGACATGTGGGTGATGTTAATTAGCAACAATTTTGTGTGGTATTACTATCTGTCTTACAAGCTGATACATATAAATTTAGAAAAATGCTAATTTTTGCAATTTTTCGCTACATTTTGGTGTTTTTCACAATTAAATACTTAATGTATCGAGCAAATTTTGCCAGTAACATAAAGTCCAATGTGTCACGAAAAAACAATCTCAGAATCGCTTGGATAGGTAAAAGCATTCCGGAGTTATTACCACATAAAGTGAAACATGTCAGATTTGAAAAAATTGGCTGTGCCCTGAAGGCCAAAACAGGCTGTGTCTTGAAGGGGTTAAAGTACCAAGTGTATGACAACCCTGGTTAAACCAGCAAAATACTTTTTCTGTGGACCAGCTTAGAAAAAAGCCCTTCCCCTTTAATGCCGTTAAGTGTCGATCCTGCACACATCAACTCTACTCACACCCCTATATGCTTGCCTTGGTCTTGACTCACAGACATTACCATATCCCTGTCAATAAAAATAAATCCAACTTTCGCTCTTACGAGCAGAAGAAGGTCCCCCGATCTCTTTTTTACACTAATTGTCTTTCAGACAGACATGTAAAACGTTTTTGGACAACCTTCCACGTTCCATACGAGCTGCATACTGGCTAGAGAATTATCTATTATTCCCAAAACTTCTAAAGAGACTACTCTCAAAAATATACCAAGGCCTCCTTCTTCAAAATCTGCCCAACGCAAACCCAATTTTCTAGTCTACTAGGAAATATACAACTTTCTCTAGAACTTGTGTTTTTATGTCTACCGACCACACACTTCCAACTTTCTAAAAATAATTTACCAACTTTGCTTAAGCTGCACATATCCCTCAAATGGAAGTTTGTGGAACCTCCATTCCTGGAATTATGGATTGATAGACTACACAAAATAGCTCAGATAACCACTAGCCAGTTGGGAAATGGGCAGTCACACTAAATACCTCACATTGTGGACACCCTGGTTCGGTTTTCTTATAACTCAAAAGTCATTATTCTGTCGTCCCCCCACCCCCTCAGTACTTTTGCTCTTGAATATCGTAGCAGATGAATCTTGATCCTCATCTGATGAATTTATGGTACATTCATATACTGTAAATTCTATAGTAGACATTGGTCACCTGTGTTATATGTTCCATGTTACAAGTCGTGTTCTATTATCTGTATTACTTGCTACTGATATCCTCTTTTAATGTGCATTTTTAGGAAGTGTTTTCTTGGAAAGAGGACTGTATCTTCATCTCTATGATATCTTCTACTATTTGTATATGCTAGGCCTGAGTGCCTTACCAGTGTATTTCCTCGATATTTCTGTGTGCATGTGAGAAGCCCATCACTATACACCTTAAATGGTTGTGTAACCCAGACACAACACTGTTGCCGGGTATAGTACAAAGTATATTGTGGACCATCAAAAGGTGCTGCTCCTACTAGTTCCTGCTATGCCAACCAACAGTAAATACTTCGAGAAAATAGTAAAAAAGAAAGACCAAGGAGTGCTCCTAGTGTATTCTTGCGATCGAGAATTAAGAAACAAATATATTAGCAGATGCTCTCATCTGGTAATGTTGTATTGAAGGTGCAACACGTAAAATGGCGTCAAGAAATTGGAGTGATTCAATCAAGGTATTGAATCCTTCTTTTAGTGACATCAGATAACGTGTTTTGGGGTGCTCACTCACCCCTTTTTCTGATCCACTAGACATGTCTGATAAAGCTTTATGGTGGCAGTGCTGGCGGCAGCAGCAGCTGTTAAATTGCAGCTGCTGCCTTTCATTTCAACCATCCCTCTCCACTCAGGGGCATCACTTACGGCCTGCTCAGGTGCTGCTTGTTAGGTAATGTTCACATCTGCGTCAGGGCTTCGTTCTGACCGTAGTCGACTACGCTATTCATCCCGTCAAAATGACGGAACCCTTGCACAACGGAGACAAACTGAAACCATTGGCACCGGATCCGTCACCATTGAAACCAATAGTGATGGAAATGGAAACCTATGGTTTCAGTTTGTGTCAGTCAGGGCTCCGATGGAAAGCTCCGACTGAACGTCGGTACGGAACCCTGACGCAGATGTGAACAAAGCCTTACCTGGAAGAGGCGGTTCAGATATTAAATGGATAAGAACAGATTATTTTTAGGTGAAAATACTTTATTAACAATCAGTCGTTTTAAACACACATACAATGTACAATGTACTGCGATGCGGTGCAGGCTATGAAGCAGCACACAATAAATAATCTCCTATGTCATGCATGACAGTTCAACAAACAGCACAGGTTTCCCTACACTAACATTCCTGAATAGCCAAAAGGCCATGAAGCGACAACTCGAAAATGTTGCACGCCATCGCCATCCAGTAGCCAGATTTTTAGGAGATGGCGCCCACTTCTAGGGTCTTACTGGCACACTCATACATGGCAAGAGACAAGGTTTGACTCCCTACCAGTCTTCCCAATATTCGCAAAAAGGATTTATATCTGCATAAAACCACAAGTAACAAGCTGCAGCTGAGTAGGCCACTAATTGATGCAAATGAGTGGAGAGGAATGTTTAAGATGGAAGGAAGCGGCTGCAATTTAGTAACTGCCACCATAACACTTTGGCCTGGATATCGCCAGCAAAGACGGAGTTATTATGTTACTATGTTACCTGGGCACATAGCATACCGTGGAAGATGTCAGCAACGCTTGTGGCTGCTTCATTTCTGTTTTGTAGGCTTCTGTCTCTAGAAGCATAGTGGCCTGGTCCAAAGCAAAAAGGAGACTTACTGATACTGTGGGGCTCATTGGACCTTTGCATAGATGGAACACTGCGCATGTCACAATGAATCTCTCAGCAGCCACAGGTCATGACCTAATAAAGGGACCTCAGTCAACCAGGGGCTTCATTGTGACACGCGCAGTGTTCTATCTATGCAAAGTCCCAATGTATCAGTCAGTCTCCATTTTGTTTTGGACCAGGCTACTTGCAGTTCCGTAAACGGAAATACATCAGCCACAAGTATTGATGACTTCTTCCACGGTTTGCGTTCAGGTAACAGTAACTGTGTCTATGCGGGCGAGTGTGGATTTCAAATGCAGGGAGGGGAGGGACATTCCATCTGTTCAGGCCAAAGTTACAATGACGGTGGCAGCAGCAGTTGCTAAATTTCAGCCTCTGCTTTTCACCATGGAGATCTAAGAACCTGAGGGATTTGCTGGTCAAAAGCCATCTCCCAACGAGTACTCAAATTAATCAGCTCCACTGGACCCAAATGGGGCTGTAGTCCATGTGGGAAATGTATTTCCTCTCCGAACGGGCAAAGAAATTCCAGCAATCGAGTGGCCAGAGAATACTATGACACATGCCCGTGCCCAAAGATTTACATTAGGCTAACTACCCGAGCAAAAGATTCACATTAGAAAACATGTATGGGTTATTGAGTCAGCGAAAAATTTAAATGAACTTAAAAAGTTAAAAACTATACCTAAACACTTCAAAGTACATCATTATTGCAATTCGAAGGCATTTCAAGTAAGAAGTTGTAATGACGGGGGGTAGGGAAACGGACAAGTGAGCCCTAGTCTACCCGCCACTCTGTCCCTGCCTACTTGCAACGACCCGCCCTAGGCGACGGGGTACAACTGGGCGGCGGTCCCTGCGCTCAGTAAGTGCACGACAAACACGACAAACATACAAGGGAATACAAGCAAGGGAAAGGGGCAGTTGCCCACGGCAACACCGTGAGCAACCAGAGTGGTGAACGAGCCGAGTCAAGCCAGGAGTGTACGAGGTACCAAACGAAGAGCAGAAGAGTAGTCAGTAAGCCAGGGTCTGTATGGAGCAGGATCAAAATAGAAGGAGCTGTAGCTGGGCCAGGAAACCACACGAAAATAATCACAAGCACCGAGGGACAGGAAGGGCAGGCTTAAATAGACCGAGGGCGGGAGCTAGCTGAGTCTGGCCAGGTTGCGATAGGCTCTCCCACTCCTAAGCCTGCCAGCCTGAGTGGTGGAAGCTGGAGTCAGTCTCAGGGATGTAGATTCAGGTGCTGACTGATTAATTATGGGAGTTAACCCCGAAGCTGTGCCTGGCAGATCCTTTACAGTACCCCCCCTTTTATGAGGGGCCACCGGACCCTTTCTAAGTGGACCTGGCTTACTGGTAACGAAGGTGGAACCTCCTGACCAATACCCCAGCGTGAACATCCCGGGCGGGTACCCAAGTCCTCTCCTCGGGCCCGTATCCTCTCCAATGGACCAGGTACTGGAGGGAGCCTTGGACCATCTTGCTGTCCACAATCTTGGTCACCTCGAATTCCACCCCCTCAGGGGTGAGGACGGGAACAGGAGGTCTCCTCGAGGGAGCCAAGGACGGGGAGCAGCATTTAAGGAGGGAGGCATGAAACACGTCGTGTATACGAAAAGACGGGGGTAACTCCAGCCGGAAGGAGACAGGATTGAGGACCTCAATGACCTTATACGGCCCAATAAACCGGGGAGCAAACTTCTTGGACGGAACCTTGAGACGCAAGTTCCTAGACGACAACCACACCAGATCCCCGACCATAAACAGGGGGTTAGCAGAACGTTTTCTATCAGCCTGAGTTTTTTGTATGCTCTGGGACGCCTCTAGGTTCTTCTGAACCTGGGCCCAGACTGTGCACAGTTCCCGATGAACGACCTCTACCTCGGGATTGTTGGAACTACCAGGTGAAACGGAGGAGAACCGTGGATTAAACCCAAAATTACAGAAAAAGGGGGAGACCCCTGACGAGTTACTGACCCGGTTATTAAGGGAAAATTCGGCGATGGGAATGAATGAGACCCAATCATATTGACAGTCAGAGACAAAACACCTTAAATATTGTTCTAGATATTGATTAGTCCTCTCAGTTTGGCCATTGGTTTCAGGATGGAAGGCAGAGGAGAAGGACAGATCAATCTCCAACTTCATACAGAAGGCTCTCCAAAACAATGAAACAAATTGTACCCCTCTGTCCGAAACAATATTGACAGGGACCCCATGGAGACGCAGGATGTGTTTGACAAACAAGGTAGCCAACGTCTTAGCGTTGGGTAGTTTCTTGAGGGGCACAAAGTGGCACATCTTACTGAAGCGGTCTACTACCACCCACACCACCAACTTGCCTTGGGATGGAGGCAAATCGGTGATAAAATCCATGGAGATATGTGTCCAAGGTCTCTGGGGAATTGGCAACGAACGCAGTAAGCCCGCTGGTCGGGACCTGGGATTCTTGGACCTAGCACAAACCTCACAAGCGGCGACGTAGGCCTTAACGTCTTTAGGCAACCCAGGCCACCAATAGTTTCTAGTAATGAGGTGTTTGGTACCCAGGATGCCTGGATGACCAGATAGTGCGGAGTCATGATTTTCCCTAAGTACCCTTAGCCGGAATTGCAGGGGAACAAACAGCTTGTTCTCAGGAAGGTTCCCGGGAGCTGATCCTTGATCAGCAGCAATTTCAGAGACTAAATCAGAATCGATCGAGGAAATGATTATACCTGGAGGCAAAATACAAGCAGGATCTTCCTCCGAAGGAGGGCTGGCCATGAAGCTACGCGACAGTGCATCAGCCTTAATATTTTTAGACCCAGCCCTATAGGTAACCAAAAAATTTAATCTGGTAAAAAATAACGCCCATCGAGCTTGTCTCGGGTTTAGCCTCCGGGCAGATTCTAGGAAAACCAGATTCTTGTGGTCGGTAAGGACCGTTACCTGGTGCCTAGCCCCCTCCAGGAAGTGGCACCACTCTTCAAATGCCCATTTAATGGCTAAGAGTTCGCGGTTGCCAATATCATAGTTACTCTCAGTTGGCGAAAACTTCCTGGAGAAGTAGGCACAGGGGCGGAGATGGGTGAGGGACCTGGTACCCTGGGACAAGACAGCCCCCACTCACACTTCAGATGCGTCAACTTCCACGATAAATGGCTCCATTTGGTTGGGCTGAACCAGCACCGGGGCCGAGATAAAGCACCTCTTAAGGACCTCAAAAGCCTGGACAGCCTCAGGAGGCCAGTGGAGGAGATTAGCTCCTTTGCGAGTGAGGTCCGTAAGAGGCTTAGCGATGACCGAGAAGTTAGCAATAAATCTCCTGTAATAATTAGCGAACCCCAAAAAACACTGTAACGCCTTCAGGGAGGCAGGTTTGACCCATTCCGCCACAGCCTGAACCTTGGCGGGGTCCATGCGGAATTCATGAGGAGTGAGGATTTGACCCAAAAATGGTATTTCCTGTACCCCAAACACACATTTTTCGCTTTTGGCAAACAGTTTGTTTTCCCGAAGGACCTGGAGCACCTTCCTGACATGCTCAATGTGGGAGGACCAGTCCTTGGAAAACACCAGTATGTCATCAAGGTACACTACAAGAAATATCCCCAGGTAATTTCTCAAAATCTCATTTATGAAATTCTGGAAGACCGCAGGGGCATTACACAACCCAAAGGGCATGACGAGGTATTCGAAATGGCCTTCGGGCGTGTTAAACGCAGTCTTCCACTCATCCCCCTCTTTGATGCGGATAAGGTTATACGCCCCCCGTAGATCCAACTTAGAGAACCATTGGGCCCCCTGAACCTGATTGAAGAGATCAGGAATCAAAGGAAGGGGATACTGGTTCCTTACCGTGACCTTATTCAGGCTACGGTAGTCAATGCATGGCCTAAGACCACCATCCTTCTTCCCTACGAAGAAGAAGCCAGCACCTACCGGAGAAGTAGAGGGACGAATGTAACCCTTGGCCAGGCATTCCTGGATATACTCTCTCATGGCTTCACGTTCGGGACAAGAAAGATTAAATATCCTACCCTTAGGAAGCTTAGCTCCTGGTACCAATTCGATAGCGCAATCGTATTCTCTATGAGGAGGTAACACTTCGGAGGCCTCCTTAGAGAAAACATCAGCGAAGTCCTGAACAAACTCGGGTAGCGTGTTCGCGTCCTCAGGGGGAGAAATAGAATTAACAGAAAAACATGACGTAAAACATTCATTACCCCATTGGGTTAGCTCCCCAGTATTCTAGTCAAACGTGGGATTATGCAACTGCAACCAGGGAAGGCCTAGAACCAAATCGTACGATAATCCCTGCATCAACAGTACAGAGCACTGCTCCAAATGCATGGAGCCAACAAGGAGTTCAAAAACAGGGGTATGCTGTGTAAAATAACCATTAGCAAGAGGAGTGGAGTTGATACCCACTACCCGGACAGGTGTAGGCAAATCAATCAGAGGCATAGCAAGAGACATAGCAAATTCCACAGACATGATATTAGTAGAGAACCCTGAATCCACGAAGGCACTGCCGGTAGCAGACCTACCACCAAAAGAGACCTGAAAGGGAAGCAAGATCTTAGTACGTTTCCTATTTACGGGAAATACCTGTGCGCCAAAGTGACCTCCCCGATGATCACTTAGGCGCGGAAGTTCTCTGGCTGCATTCTTACGCTTAGGACAGTTGTTCACTTGATGCTTGTCATCCCCACAGTAGAAGCAGAGACCATTCTTCCTGCGGAATTCTCTACGTTGTTGGGGGGACACGGAGGCCCCGAGTTGCATAGGTATCTCTGAGTCTTTTGGGGAGGAACGAAGCAACGGAACTTCGGGAGGCATCATGGGGGAGTCGGAGGAGAAAACACATAAACGTTCACGTTGTCGTTCCCTGAGACATCGGTCAAGTCGTACCGCTAAAGCCATAACCTGGTCTAGGGAGTCAGAAGAGGGATAGCTAACTAGCAGGTCCTTCAGAGCATTCGACAGACCCAACCTAAACTGGCACCTTAAGGCAGGGTCATTCCACCGAGAAGCTACGCACCACTTCCGAAAGTCAGAGCAATACTCCTCAACAGGTCTCTTACCCTGACTTAAGGTCACCAGCTGACTCTCGGCAAAGGCAGTCCTGTCAGTCTCGTCATAAATAAGTCCAAGAGCAGAAAAGAAACAATCAACGGAGGAAAGTTCAGGGGCGTCAGGAGCCAAGGAGAAGGCCCACTCTTGGGGCCCTTCCTGGAGTCGGGACATAATTATACCCACCCGCTGGCTCTCAGAACCTGAGGAATGAGGCTTTAAACGAAAGTAAAGCCTACAACTCTCCCGAAAGGAGAGAAAAGCCCTCCGGTCCCCTGAGAACCGGTCGGGCAACTTGAGGTGAGGTTCAAGAGGTGCGGTGAGGGGAACTACCAGGGTAGCATCAGGCTGGTTGACCCTCTGAGCCAGGGCCTGGACCTGTAGGGAGAGACCCTGCATTTGCTGAGCCAGGGTCTCACGGGGATCCATAGTGGTGTCAGGGACCAGGGGTAGACTAGGTATAGGCTTGTGATTATGTAATGGCAGGGGGTAGGGAGACGGACAAGTGAGCCCTAATCTACCCGCCACTCTGTCCCTGCCTACTTGCAACGACCCGCCCTAGGCGACGGGGTACAACTGGGCGGCGGTCCCTGCGCTCAGTAAGTACACGACAAACATACAAGGGAATACAAGCAAGGGAAAGGGGCAGTTGCCCACGGCAACACCGTGAGCAACCAGAGAGGTGAACGAGCCGAGTCAAGCCAGGAGTGTACGAGGTACCAAACGAAGAGCAGAAGAGTAGTCAGTAAGCCAGGGTCTGTATGGAGCAGGATCAAAATAGAAGGAGCTGTAGCTGGGCCAGGAAACCACACGAAAAGAATCACAAGCACCGAGGGACAGGAAGGGCAGGCTTAAATAGACCGAGGGCGGGAGCTAGCTGAGTCTGGCCAGGTTGCGATAGGCTCTCCCACTCCTAAGCCTGCCAGCCTGAGTGGTGGAAGCTGGAGTCAGTCTCAGGGATGTAGATTCAGGTGCTGACTGATAAATTATGGGAGTTAACCCCGAAGCTGTGCCTGGCAGATCCTTTACAGAAGTGTTGACCATATTGATATGGGATTAAAGGGTCGAGACCTAATCAAAAAATTATTACAGTGTGAAAGAAGATGGATTAGGAAATGGAAAATGTTCCAGCCGAGGAGTCTCAATGAGACACTCGGTTTTGCATTGTTCATTTGACCTAAGCTTGGTCCGGTGACATTTCTTCTGGTTGTCGATATCTGTTTCTGTGGTGCTTTAAATGCTAATGTTATTTATAATTTTATACTGTGTTTAGTTATTTTTATTAATTCTTATTTTATGCCCTATTTAAGTCCTTTTCAAAAAAGGCAGCCTGCCGGCAGAAATAAGCCATGTTTTCCAACCATTATTAAAGAGTAAAAATAAAAAAGTCTTTATTCAATTTGCAACAAGGACAGACTACATGAAATTTAAAAGTTAATGTCCATTTCTGACAGCAATTAGCACAGTGCCAGACGTAAGAGCTCTGTCTAGAAAGGGTTAAGTACCACAACCACAGAGCGCTACATGCAGTTAGTTATTAGTTAGATTCAAAGGTGTCAATAGGACAATTATTAAAATAAAGGTAGAAGCCCCCCCGACATGTTTCGCTACGATGTAGCGTCCTCAGGGGTATCGGGGACATTAACTTATAAATTTCATGTAGTCTGTCCTTGTTGCAAATTGAATAAAGACTTTTTTATTTTTACTCTTTAATAATGGTTGGAAAACAGGGCTTATTTCTGCCGGCAGGCAGCCTTTTTTTTATTTAACTGTTGCACGCCCACCAACTATTGAGGTCCGCTCCATTGTATTTTCTATTTAAGTCCTTGGCATATAGCTTTTCTGATGACTATCCCTTCTTGTTTAAAGACTAGTGAAGCTACCCTACTGCAATGTAAAGATATATTATTTTGTACTACAAACTTTTTTTTGCTGTCATTTTTTTGTGTGTGCAGGATTGGTGTATATAGCCCTACAGTGTATTTATAACTTTATGTATATCTTGTATATATTTTTTCAATGGGTCACTTTATGGGTTGTACTTATTTGCACTAAATCATTTTTTAACTTTATATGCATTATCCATTTACTATATATTATTTAACTATTATTTCTCAGATTAATTTTTTAAGTTTATATACACATTATTATAACCACCAGCTAATATCCAGAGTAACTGCTGTGTGCAGCACGGACAGTAGCTAGGCGTGCTGCGAGTGACTCAATAAGGTGCTGGTAGATTGTCTCAGGTATGTGGAGTCATGCTGACTGCAGTGCATCCCGTGTTTATTGGAGGGTGCGTGGGGAAGGATCCATAAAGCAAACAAGACAATCGAGGTGGTCCCACAGATGCCCAATTGGGTTCAAGTCTGGCGAATTAGGGGGCCAGGGAAGTACTTGGAAGTCTTGGTCATGCTCTTTCAACAACTGTCAGACATTTCTAGCCATGTGACATGTCGCATTGTCTTGCTGGAAGATTCCATCTGCCCCAGGGAAGAGAAACAGTATGTATGGGTGGACGTGATCTGCAACGATAGATTCATACCCAAATCGGTTCACAGCGCCTTCCACATGGATGAGTGGGCCCAGAGAATGCTATGAAAAAATTCCCCAGACCATAACGCTGCCGCCACCAGCTTGTGTTCTTTCAGCAATGGTTGCGTTTCTCGCCTGACACGCCAACGTCCATCCGTTTGATGAAGTAGAAAACATGACTCATCTGAGAAGGCAACCCTTTGCCAATCATCGGTGGTCCCATTCCAATACTACCGTGCAAATTGAAGCCTTTGTTTCCGATGCACCTTTGTTAGCATAGGAGCAGTGACCTTCCGTCTGCTTCGGAGCCCCATACGCAGTCGGGTTCGCTGAACTGTTGTTTTGGACACACGTCTGGTAGCCCCCTGATTGATTTTAACGGTGAGCTGCTCCACTGTCGCGTATTGTTCAGCCCTCGCGCACCTTCGTAGCCGACGTTCACCTCTCGCATCAATGACACGTGGTGCTCCACAGTTTCCATGTCGGTTATTCCCAATGGTGCCATTTGTCCACTCACGATACACTTTCACCACAGCAGCACGCGAACAGTTCACAAACTTTGCTATTTGAGAAATACTGCCACCCTTGGTCCGAACGCCAATAATTATCCGTTTTTGCAACTCTGATAAATCGCCCCTTTTACCAATGGAAAACACGAGTGATATGTGTTCAGACAGCCTATTGCACACCTTATATACCCACCAAGCCAGCCCATGACACATCACTTCCTTCATGGGCTAAACGCTGCCGACGTCAAAAGTAGGAGGTGGTCATAATAATATGACTCGACTGTGTGTATTTTTGCTTACTATGCAACAACCACTTAGATGTCTCTATATCTAAAATTGGTGTTGCACTAACATGGTCTTAGTTCAACATATATGCACTATTATTTAGAGATGCATTCATTTTTTATTTGTACCATCAAAACATTTTGTATTTGGAGTAATTATTAATCACCATAAAATTAATAATTTATACAGTTCGGAATCTCGGTTTATGTACTTATATATTTATAGAGGGGGATGCGTTAATATCAATAATCAAGAAAGCCCCAGGAACGCAGCCGCTGGTGTAGTTTAATGGGCACATGATTGAGCTGGTGATTAGACAAATAGCAAAGTGTTAAATTGAAAGGAGAAGAAATCAGGGAGGAGATTAAAACACAAAAGAAAGAGTCAGATAGGGTTGAGGTCACGTGGCCAGAGCATCGCTAGGGAGTGTTTTCCTGCCTGTCCGGCCTACTTTGTTTTGTTTTCTTTTTGTTGTCTTGTGCTTTTGTATTTCAGGCAGTGTGAGTTCCGGACAGTTCCAGTGGCGCAAGTATGAGGGGTCCTTAATGGCAGATGAAAAAGAAGCATTTACGTAAAGGAAAATTGTGGGGGGGGGGGGGGAATTTAGGCCCCCAAACAACAGTTGTGGTAATTTGGGCTTGGGGGTATAAAAAGTGAATTTGGAATACCTTCAAGGAATCCTCATGGGAGTACTCATTTGTTTACAGGAATGTCAAGTGTTGAAATGTTATTTAAAATATTAATTGTAGATATTTAATGCAAATATTTATATTTTGTTACATTATATGATTGTTTAATAAAAAGCTTCTATGGCATTTCCTCCAATCAATATTATTTGAGGTGAAAGGTGGGAAGGTGCTCAGGATAGAATCTACAATCCTCTAGTCATGATCTAAGACTCTATGCACGTTGCACTTTCTAGTTTTTTACACTTTACATAGTGTGATAGGGGGCTGGTATATGACACTACTAGAGATGAGCGAATTTCCTGAAATTAGTTTTAGTCTTCTAGGACTGTATCCAACCCCTTTCAAACATTTTGACAGTATTAGTAATGTCAAAGTGACAGCAACATATAAGGCTATGGGTAAACGGATGGTAGTCTGTGGTAAAAAAAAACAGCCTGCTTAAAAACACACTGCATTGTCAGATTATGTATGCTTTTTAAAATGAAAAAATGGTCCAAAAATTCCTTGTTTTTGGGGGCAGATGCCTGCTGGTGTTTCTACACACACGGTGATATAGAAAAAAAGCTATGGTTTTTTATCAAACGGTCTGAAAATTATCCCTTTTTGGGGAGTAGCAAAAGGTTTCGTGTTCTTTTACAGAAAGAAAAATAAATTATATATATATATATATATATATATATATATATATATATAGTGGGAAGAAAAAAGCAGCACTTCAGAGAATCGGTGCTATGCGTCCTTGACCGTCATCCACGCGATCCTAAACTGGATATATATATATATGTATTAACCACCACTTCCACCACTACATGTGCCAATGACAGAGAGACTGATTGTCCTGGAAAGTGAAGAAGCAATGGCTATTATTTGAAAAAAAATGTCACTTAGACACAGACTGATGTAGAACGTCGCTGTATAAATACTTGATGCAGAATAATCCGCCAATTTTTGGTGCCACTATTATTAGCAGTTAGAATAAAAAAACAATACAATGAGTAACTTCACGTTCGTGATGTCTGTACCAGCAGGCAGCAGCATGCTATAAGCACGCTATTAAATGAAAATCCTTTTATTTGAAAAAAAAAATTGTCACAGACTGAAGAATAGCTTGACGCAGTTCAATATGCCAATTTTTGGTAGCACTTTTATATATATATATATATATATATATATATATATGCAAAACATTGAGTGACGTCACGTCCATGACGTCTGTTTCAGAAGGCAGCTTCACACTATGAGCACCAGGATTAATGTTATTGAAGAAGATTTGTCAATAATGTGATGAAGATTGGTGATTCACAAATTAATGTAAGAATTGTATAGGTGCAGCATCACTCACTTACAGCAATGACTACCTGTGCCTGTTTAACTAACACAATGACACTGACTGGCTCCTATCTCTTTCTAAAATCTATTTCTCCATCAAATTGTTGTAAATCTAACTATTCACTTCTCCTCACTATGAAACACCCTCACTGCCACTAATCCACTATCTAGCTGTATTCTGTGTTTTACTATCTCTCACTTTTTGTCTGACGTCCTATCCCTCCTCCCTGTATTCCCTAAAAGCACCAGAATTTCCTGGTTGGGCTGTTTATAGTGGCAATGACTGTCACTACTGAATTATCAGTGACTTACACCTATACCCCTCAAGATTGGCCGTGCTTGAGGGAGGATTGTCTGCAAGGCATTATGTGGAAACCCGCCGGGCCACCATCCAGGGTCATGTGATCCTTCTTATCTGCCTTCTTCTGATCTGTAAAATGGCTGCCGACATTTTGAGCGCTTCATGTGGGACAAATCCCAAAACTTTTGGGAAATTCGTAATAAAAGTTTTTCTTCGTGAAAATTCGATTCGCTCATCTCTAGTCACTACCTATTATTATTTAATGTTTTCTATGCACATTACTCTTTCATTCTTGTTTTGCACTTTATATAACGGAGGTATTGTTTCCATTGCATACTTAACATATTCATGTTAACTGTTATACATTACACACCTGATACTCGGTACCTGCAGAATGAACTAATTGTATATGCTTATGGCACAGTTATGGGGGCTCACAGGCATATAGCCGCTGAGCCAGGGACTGTTGCGGCGAAGGGGTTAAGTGAGGGGTTAATAGTCTCCCTCCCTTCTCCTCTGTACTTGGGGGGAGTCAGAGTTAGGTAAGGGACGTTAGGGGAGTAGAAGGGGTGGGCTTAGGGTAATGGAGGAAGAGATATAGGCGCTGCTTACCTGTTGTGCGGCCTCTTTTCCAGGATTTTTCAACCAGGATGGATCGTCAGGAGATGCTTCGGGCGCTGCGCGCCACTATCGCCGCTGTAGGGAGTGACTGGCTGCAGTCCCTGCTACGGGAATCAGCTGTGTCGGCTCCTGCATCTGTGGCCGGGCGGCATCGTTCGGCTCGTGCCTCTTGTCCGCCGGTCCGGCTCTCTTCCTCCACTTCCGGTGGGGTGTGGCTGGCAGGCCCCTCCCCCATCGGTACTGCTGCCTCCTTCGGCGCCGGTGCTTCCTGGAACGGGGGTGTTCAGGCCGTTGTGGGGGATGTGTTTCCTCCGACACAGGGGATCAGGGGAGCCACGGGTGTGGTGGGCCTTAGCATCAGCTTCCATCTCAGCGGCGGCAGCTGCTTCACCAGCTGGGAGCGTGCTGCTGCTCCTGGCGTCAGATGGCAGAGAGGTGGGGGGTTTTGAAGGGGAGGGGGCAGTGGGTGGAAGAGTCGGGGGATGATGGCTCCTTTGAAGGGTCGGAGCTCTTTTTTTCGGGCCAGTCAGCTAGGCGGGTGGCACGTCAGGTGGCGGCCCCTCCCGCTGATGTGCTGCCGGGGCCGGCAGCGGTGGCCACAGTGTTGGCATCAAACATAGGTGCAGCGTGCCGGCATCGGTCCCATAGTAGACACGGGGCGAGTAGGGCGGGGTCAGGGCGGCGCCATGTGTCCGGTCGCAGACGGTCGCGGAGACATCGGCGTCGTCATTCTCGTTGGTATAGGCGGTCTCCGTCTGACTCATCGTCATCCGTCGTCTCCCAGGATAGTTGGCGGGCGGATCGAAGCAGTAGAAGGAGTTGCCGTGCTGCGTCTGACCGGGGGACTCAGAGTCGCCGTTCCTCAGTTGGAGTAGCAGGGGTCACTGCCCCTACGCCAGATGTGGTTTCGGTGGCCCCGGTGGCCACGCCGGCTGAAGTGGTTTCGTCCATGCCTGGACACGGTGAGTATGCCTGCCTTCGGGCTTGGAATGCTGATAACATATCTGCCAATGATTTATTGTCTGCTGTGCAATCTCTGGTGGCAGGGGCCGTCTCGTTGCCCGTGGGACCGTCGTCGCAGGCCGTAGTTGCGAGGTCCACAGTGGAGGCGTCCACTTCTATGTCCACTCCTTCGGTCCCTGCTTTCAGAGATTCTTATTTTTGTAGTGGGTCTCCCTTGGGTGCGCATGTGTCTGACGAGGTGCGCGAGAAAATTGGGAAGAATGCTTACATTGATATTTGGTCTCTTTTGTCGGTCGATTCATCGACAGTTGATAAGGAGCGTAGACTTGAGAGGGGTGTGCTGAGTAAGCCTAGGGTCGTGCGGTCGTTTAATAACTGGATGCAGGCCTTTGCTATTTTTTTTGGGGGGGGGGGGGGTTTAGTCAGGTGTGCCGGGCAGTTGTGTGTCTATTTGGACACTATTTTTAGTGCGTATAAATCGCATGGTGGCACGGCCTGGTGGCGGTACGATGAGGAGTTCAGTCGGCGGTTGGCTCAGAGGCCTGTGGTGGGGTGGGATACAAAAGCGACTGATGTGTGGTTGCGCTTGATGATGGCGCAGCGGCCCTTTCAGCCCGCCGCCCCCGCCTTTTCCCCTTCCGGGGGGCGGGGTTTGGCGGGGGGATGGGGCTGTCCTTCGAGCACGGACCTGTTGGCTCTTTAATGAGGGACACTGTAGATTTTATGCTTCTTGTAAATTCCGACATGAGTGCTCCTCGTGTGGAGGTACCCATGCAGCGGTCAGGTGCTCCCGTCGAGTGGCGGCGGTCGCCCACCCTGCGGGTGTTGGTAGAGGGGAGGACGCCGGTGCGCGTGTCCGCAATGCTCCCGTGGTTAAGCCGGTATCCCAAGATGGCGGAGGCTGCCCTGCTTAGAGTTGGATTTTGTTTTGGGTTCTTTATTCCGTTTACTGCGCAGGTGGACCCAGTTATGTCGCGGAATTTGAAGTCAGCGGAGGAGTTTCCAGCCGCCATTAGGGAGAAGGTGGAAAAGGAAGTGGAGCTTGGCCGGATGGCCGGCCCATTTTCTGCTTTACCCTTCTCGAATCTTAGGGTGTCGCCCCTGGGGGTGGTTCCTAAGAAGGAGCCTGGAAAGTTCCGTCTGATTCACCATCTGTCTCATCCTAAGGGGCAGTCGGTGAATGATGGAATTTACAGTGACTTGGTGACGGTCTCGTATGTTTCGTTTGATCGGGCAGTTATTGTGTCGGGCGGGGGCGGGTGCCCTCATGGCCAAGTCTGATATTGCGTCCGCTTTTCATTTGTTGCCCGTTCATGCGGATTGTTTTCATCTGTTGGGCTGTGCTTTGGAATGGTTTTTCTATTATGACATGTGTTTGCCGATGGGCTGTTCGATTTCTTGTTCTTATTTTGAGGTGTTCAGCTCATTTCTGGAATGGGCAGTGCGGGATCTCACTGGTTCTGGGTCAGTGACTCATTACCTGGATAATTTTTTGTTTGTGGGGCCTGCGTCCTCGGGGCAGTGTCAGTTTTTGTTGAGGTCCTTTCAGTTTCTTGCTCAGCGGTTTGGGGTCCCCCTTTCTGAAGAAAAGACGGAGGGACCGGTGACGGTGTTGCGTTTTCTGGGCATTGAAATCGATTCGGTTGCTATGGTCTTTCGCCTCCAGGTGGAAAAGTGGGTGAAATTGCGTACCGCATTGGACATGGCTTTGGCTGCGCGTAAGTTGGAGTTGTGACAGATTCAATTGTTGTTGGTTTGTTGGTCTTTGCGGGTCGTATTATGCCCATGAGGCGAGTGTTTGCCAGGAGGTTGTCCTTCGCTACAGTGGGAGTCTTGGTGCTTTCTCATCATGTTCAGATTTCTAGTTCTGGCGCCCTTTCTTGGAGGACTACAATGGGCGTACGTGTTGGAGGGCGCCTTCCATTTCCAGTGTGGACTTGGAATTGTTTACGGACGCGGCTGGTGCGGTGGGATTTGGGGCATTTCTGGGTTCGGCGTGGTGTGCTGAAGCTTGGCCTGATTCCTGTAGGGACAAGGGGTGTTGTGCAAATTTGACGTTGTTGGAACTTTTTCCCATAGTGGTCGCCGTTGAATTGTGGGAGGCACGCCTCTCCAATAGGTCTGTTGTCTTTTGGTCGGATAATATGAGTGTTGTTTTTGCTGTTAACCGCCTTACTTCTTGCTCAGGTCCGGTTTTGACTTTGCTCCGTCATTTGGTGTTGCTTTGCTTGCAGTGTAACATCCGTTTTCGTGCTCGTCATATTCCAGGTGTTCACAATGTTGTTGCTGATGCTTTATCTAATTTTCATCGGCAGGTTTTTCGCTCTCTTTGCCCGCAGGCGGAGCAGGAGGGGGCCAGCTGCCCGGAGTTCTTGTGGAGGCTGCTGGATCGGAGTTAGTGCCATTGGTGAGGTCGTCCCTTGCGCCCTCTACCTTGGGCGACTTACGGTAATGCATGGAAGGAATGGTTGAGCGCTGCGGGGAATAGACTGGCAGGGGAGGATCCGGTGCTGCGCACAACTGTGACGCTGGAGTATTTAACAGCTTTGAGCGAGCGGGGTGTTTCGGGGGTGGTAGCTCAGCGGCGTCTGGCTGGGGTTGCTTTCTTTTCTAAGCTAAGAGGGTGGTCGGATGTAACTAAGTCCTTTTTTATTTTACAAGCATTGAAGGGTTGGAAGAAGTTGGCCTCTAGGAGGGAGTCGCGTTGTCCGGTGTCCTTTTCTTTATTGCAGGAACTTATAGCGGCGCTGTCGTCGGTTTGTTCTTCTCCGTATGAATCTGTTTTGTTTTCAGTGGCTTTCTCGTCATGTTTTTTCGGGGCTCTGCGGATTTCGGAACTAGTTCCGATGGGGGGCGGCTTGTCCGGGGGGTTTGCTTTTTGAGGATGTAGGGGTTTCTTCGGTGGGGATTCGTTTGCGTATTCGTCGCTCTAAGACGGATGTGTTTGGTCGGGGTTGTTGGGATTTGCTTCAGCCAGTTCCGGGTTTGGCTTGTCCGGTGGTGGCGGTGGCGGCTTTCTAGGTTCCAGTTTTCTGCTATTTTCCGTAAGGCTTTGGTTCGGGTCGGTAAACCGCCAGGGGAATACGGTAATCATGCTTTCCGTATTGGGGCGGCCAGGATGGCCAGTGAATTGGGGTTATCGGATGCGGCGGTGAGACGCATCGGGAGATGGATGTCGGAATGTTTTGCTGATTATGTTCGCCCGGATCTTATTTTACATTAATTTAGTTTTCGTTTTAGGTTCCAGACCATCGGTGTGGATTGTCGGGCACTCCTATGTGTTTTGGGCGGAAAGGAGGGCTGCCATACGCCCTGGGGGAAGATCGTTGGGCTTTGCAAGTGCCGAAGTCTACTGGAGAGGCATCCGGGGCCTGCGCTGGTTGCAGGCACTGCCCGAAGTGGTCGACATTAGCCGGCATCAGCTGGTACCAACTGTTTTGGTTGTGCATTTGGGAGGAAATGATCTGTGTGCAGTTAGGTTGGGGGAGTTGATCTCGCTGATACAGTCGGATTTAGAGAGGTTCGCTTCCTTTTTCCCCCGGTTAGTGTTAGTATGGTCGGAAATTGTTCCTAGGTTGGTGTGGCATGGGGCACGGGATGTGAATGCCATTGAGCGGGCGAGGCACCTCTTAAATACCAGGGTGTCTCGGTTTGTCCGAGATAGAGGTGGTGTGGTGGTGCATCATCGGGAGTTGGAGGGTGACAACAGGGGATTGTTGCTGCCAGACGGGGTGCACCTGATGGACATTGGGCTGGATATTTTCTTGTTGAGATTGCAGGATGGGGTTGAGCAAGCTCTGTTTTTGTTGGGGGTCGGTGAGCCGTGTAGTTGAGGAGTACACGGTCCCCTGGTGGCGGTAGTAGAAGGGGATTTACCTACATGTCCTTGGTTAGGCAGGCATACAGGTTGTTTATTGACCTCTGTTAAGGTCATTTAGTGTTTATATATTTTGTAAATATGTTATTTACATTTTTATTGTATTAATAAAGCTGTGGCCGACCCCTGGGTCAACCCCACTTTAAAAGAGAATTAAGTGTCGGTTGTTATATTATTTTAGTTTATGGGGGGGACTCATCGGTTAGATGTTGCTTTATGCATACAGTCATCATAATAACAGTGCTGGTACTTCTTAATGGATGGTTGCTCCAGGTGCATATTTTTTAGGTTATAGGCCGGATTCACACGTGTATGTTCGTTCCGTGATATACGGACCGTATGTCGGCAGTATTTCCCAGACCGAACACACTGTAATCATGTTTTCAGTACGGGACAGTTTTCCCGAAGCGAGGCAGGGACTCATAGCGTCATAGATAACTATGATGCTAGGAGCCCGGCTTTCTGAAGTGTGTTTTTGGTTCGGGAAATACTGCCGACATACGGACTTTGTGCGCATGCAGAGACTGTGTCCAGCCCGGTATCCATGAATGACGTTCGGATGTCGCAGATCACATGATGATCCTGTCACGTGTGGCGACCTCTGACGTCAGGGACACCGGTTCTGGAGCGCTATCACCCTACAACTGAGACATGATGCCAACAAAGGGGCAGACGTTCATAATATTGCAGTTACGTTGCACCTGGCAGATCCACCAACTGGCCCTCTGGCCACTGAAGTAGAGGCTGTTTGCTATGTAAGCGCCACCTGCAGACTAAGGCACTTTGCCGAAACGCCCGTTTGGGTGGACTCCGATCCTCGTGATCTTTCAATATGGATATGTAAGATATCAGTTTCATTATAGCATACCTTGTTAGTGTTGTCATTTTTGCACTGTTGCACTTTACTCATTAGTTTGTATACCTTTAAGGCCTCATGTACACGACAATGGTATTTTTCGGACTGTAAACAACGGATCCAGTGTCCGTTTTTGCGGTCCGTGTGTTATCAGTGTGTCCTCCGCATCCATTCCGTATGTCCGCAAACATAGTCTGTATTGCATCCGTATGTCATCCATATTCACGGATCTGCAAAAAAAACGGAAGGCAGGAAATTATGTCAATAGTTTGTCCCAATTTTCTTTGGTCACATGATCTCTCTGGCGCCATTTTCTCTTGCATCTTTCCTTTGCTTTGTTAAGAGCTCTGTCTGATTCCTTTGCTGATCTAGCTCTGGTTTCTGGTGATTCCTTCACTGCAAAGATGTCCTGCAATGCTGTGGATAATAATAATAATCTTTATTTATATAGTGCCAACATATTCCGCAGCACTTTACAATTCAGAGAGGACATATACAGATGATATCAGACATTCCATACTCACAAAACTAAATTACAATTCAAACAAGAGGAGTAAGGACTCTGTTCGCAAGACCTTACAATCTATGAGGAAATAGGGGGGACACAAAATGTAAAAAGTGCTTGTTAAAGGGGTTTTCTGAGTTATTTCAAAAATTGGCCACGGTAGAGGGGAATCCAAAAAACACACTAAAGAGCCATTCCTCACCTGACAGATCCCCGTTGTTCCAGCACCTTTCCAACTCTGACCATTGACATAGCTGCAGTGATGATGTGCTTGTACATCCACATGATCACTGCAGTCAATTACTGGTCAATTACTAGTCTCCATTTCTTGGCTGCAGCAATCACGTGGGTATACGGGCACGTTAGCGCTGCAGCTATGTCATTAAACAGCTGCATGGAGGAACGGAGTAGCGCTGCTGGAACGACAAGTTCTGTGAGGTGAGTAATGGCTCTTTTTTTTTTGCATCTCACCTACCCCTTTAAGTACAAAGATCCAGCTATCTTTTATACACATTGGGTAGTACACATAAAGCTGCACGAGCCGGTCACCAATCTGCTGATGGTTTGTCGAATAGGGGCTGTGTAGAGAGAAAAGAGGAGCGGACCTAGGACTGAAACCTGAGGAACCCCAATAGCAAGTGGAAGAGGAGAAGAACTAGTAGAACCAGCAAATGACACTCTGAACGAGTGGTCAGAGAGATAGGAAGAAAGCCAAGAGAGAGGTGTCCTAACCCCTTTCCGATATTGGGTGTGACTTTACGCCCTGATTAGCAATGCATTCCCGCAATAGGGCGTACAGTCACGCCCTGTAGATGAAGCGAGCACAAGTGCTGTGCGCGCTTCATCTTCAGCGGGTGTCAGCTGTAATATACAGCTGACATCCCACTGCAACGGCAGCGATCGCAATAATCGCCGCCGTTTAACCCCTTTAATGCGGCAGTCAATAGTGACTGGTTGACAGAGGGAGGGGGCTCCCTTTGTACCCCACAGGACCCCCCGCGAGAGATCGTGGGTGCCAACGGTTGCTATGGCAACTAGGAAGCCTAGCAACGGCTTCCTGGTTGGCTGGCTATCGAAGCCTATTAGGTCCTGCCCAAGGCAGGACC
Organism: Rhinoderma darwinii; assembly: GCF_050947455.1. NCBI lineage: Eukaryota > Metazoa > Chordata > Amphibia > Anura > Rhinodermatidae > Rhinoderma > Rhinoderma darwinii. The sequence continues at coordinate 429,143,108 of NC_134687.1, forward strand.
TAATAGGCTAACTGTCAGATGAAGAATGATAGTTACGATACACTGCACTACATAAGTAGTGCAGTGTATTGTACCGGAGATCAGAAGACCAGATGTTCAAGTTCCCATGTAAGTGTAAAATAAAAAGTGAAAAAAGTAAAAAAAAATGTTTATGAAAAATAAAGACGTTTTAACTAAAAAAAAAAAAATGTATCGCTCTGTTTCCCTGATCAAGTCCTTTATAATTAGAAAAAAACGAAAAAAACTATACTTAATAAATATTGCCGCATTCGGAACAGCCTGAACCATAAAACGATCACGTTATTTTTACCGCAAGGTAAACACCGTCAACAAATTGAATAAAAGACAATAAAAGAATTCAGTTTTTTGGTTATCTTGTCTAAAAAAAAATGTTTTAATAAAAAGTGATCTAAAAGTCGCAAGTACCCCAAAATGGTAGCACTAGAAACTACAGTTTGTCACGCAAAAAAACAAGCCCTCTCACAGCGATATCAACTGAAAAATAAAAAAGTTATGGCTGTCAGAAAATGGCGACAGTAAAACATGATTTTTTTGAGAAAAGAGTATTTTTATTGTGGGAAAGTAGTAAAGCGTAAAAAAAACAAAATAATTTTGGTATCGCTGTAATCGTATCGACACGCAGAATAAAGTTAACATGTTGTTTATACTGCACTGTGAACGCTGTAAAAAAAGAAAACAGCAATTCTAGCACTGTTTTGTGTTTTTTGGTTTCCTCGTCTCCCCAAAAAATTGAATAGTGATAAAAAAAAGATTGCATGTACCCTAAAATGGAACCAATAGAAATTACAGCTCGTTCGATAAAAAACAAGCCCTCACACAGCCTCGTCAACGAAAAAATAACACGTTATGACTCTCAGAACGTAATGATGCTAAATGATGGCCCAGACTAATTTTTTAGGTCCAGTAGTTTTTCACTAAAAACCCCACATTGGCATTTGCTAGACCCGACAGGTAGACCCCATAGATGCAGCGGAGATGAGGAAACTTTAGGGTCTTGTGCTGCTTATAGGGCTAGTGAAGAAGTCAAAGATTAGGCAATACTGGAGCGCAGTTTGTACTATACACAAAAAACCCAGCCTGTGCCTAAAGGATTGGTTCAAAGCGTACCACACCAATCCATGGATTATAAATTTTATTATTCATTCACCCCATTATTACATAATCCTATTATGCTCTGATGTACTCCACCCAGCTTACATATACCCTGATGTACTCCGCACAGCTTACATATACCCTGATGTACTCCACCCAGCTTACATGTACCCTGATGTACTCCGCACAGATTACATATACCCTGATGTACTCCGCCCATCTTACGTATACCCTGATGTACTTCGCCCATTTTACGTATACCCTGATGTACTCCGTCCAGCTTACATATACCCTGATGTACTCCGTCCAGCTTACATATATCCTGATGTACTCTGCCCAGTTTACATATATCCTGATGAACTCCGCCCAGCTTGCATATACCCTGATGTACTCCTCACAGTTTACATATACCCTTATGTACTCTGCAAAGCTTACATATGCGCTAACGTACTCCACCCAGCTTACATATGCCCTGATGTACTCGGCACAGCTTACATATGATCACGATCTAGGGGTATGTGGACCCACTAGGCCGCTCCGTAAGAGCGGAGAGGCAGCTGACCAACTCACAGTCTATGCAAAAGTCTATGGAAGGAGCGTAGCACAAGGGTACCTGGAATAGTCCAGACGGCGGCAAGGGCTTTGGCACAGATGGGGCTAGATATGGTGGGTCGCGCCAGACGTGGCAGATGGTATCCGGGATGGCAGATGACACCAGACGTGGTGTATTCCGGCAGGCGAGGCAAGGCACAGCTCAGATACTAAACAGGCTCGGAAGGAAGATACAGCATGGGATACAGGAGATCGGAGGCAGGGCACGGGAACACTGGGTGCAGGAAAACACTAAGGAACTATTTGCCATACAAACATGGGAACACTAAAACAACGCTCGGGCAAGGAGTGGAAGGGAGGAGCCCCTCTTATAGTCCAGGGTGATCAGGAATGGATTAGGGAATTCTTGACAGGTGTGTGCACTGGCCCTTTAAGGCGCGCACCCTAACACTTGAAGCAGGGCCGGCGTCTTCTAGGAGGGAGACGCTGGCAGGATGCGAGCAGTCTGTGGTCGCGGCCGCCGCCAGATAAGGAACAGTGGCGGGCCGTGACACATATACCCTGATGTACTCCACCCAGCTTACATATGCCTCCACATTATAAGGTGAAATACCAGTAAAATCCCGAACAAAACTACTACAAAGCAAAATCTTCGCTCCAAAAGCAAAATGGCGGTCCTTCTGAGCCTGGCAGTGTGAAAACGTGCCCAAAGACTGCAGAGAGATCCAGAAGAATCAGTAGAGAGTATTTGCTGTGAGGGTATGTTCACACGGCTTATTTTCTGCTGTTTTTCGGGTTGCAAATGCCTCAAAAAATGGATAAAAATGCGGGGGCTGAACGCCTCCAAACATATGCCTATTGATTTCAATGGGTTCTGTTCCCACTTGGCTTTGTTCGAAGAAGTGCATGTCACTTCTTGAGCCGTTTTTGGAGCCGTTGTTCATTGACTCAATAGAAAAACAGCTCCAAAAACGGCCGTAAAAAACTCTGCAAAAAGCGCAAGTTGCTTAAAAAACGGCTGAAAATCAGGAGCTGTTTTCCCTTGAAAACAGCTCAGTTTTTTCAGCCGTTTTTTGTTAAGCGTGTGAACATATCCTTAGATTTAGCCGCCAAGATATCGTTTGAGACATTAGTAAGGGCAGTTTCTGTAGAGTGTAGAGCGCGGAAACAGATTGTAAGGGGTCTAGAATGGACTTAGCAGAGAGATAGCGGTTAGGCGAGAGTAGACCAAGCGTTCCTGGAATGTTTGTTTTTAATCAATAAAGATATACCTTTTTACTTTGAATAGACTTTGGCTCTTTGATGCAATCTTATCCTTTCCCATTGGTTCTTGACAGACTTTTTTTCGTGGTAAGTGATAAATCGCTGTCCATAGGAATGCATTAGGTTACAGCTAATTATCTTACTGCAAAATGCATAAGCAGCGTGAAAATCTCTTCAAAATCGCTCCAGTCAAGCGATTTGCTAACCATTTTTTTTTTATCGCAACATGCTGGGATTTCAGAGCTACACACTTGTCAGTAGTGATTTTAACCCCTTCCCTCTTTGGCCACTTTTGACCTTCCAGACAGAGCCTCATTTTTCAAATCTGACATGTTTCACTTTATGTGGTAATAACTCCGGAATGCTTTTACCTATCCAAGCGATTCTGAGATTGTTTTCTCGTTCACATTGGACTTTATGTTACTGGCAAAATTTGCCCAATACATTCAGTATTTAATTGTGAAAAACACCAAAATTTAGCGAAAAATTGCAAAAATTAGCATTTTTCTCAATTTAAATGTATCTGCTTGTAAGACAGGCAGTTATACCACACAAAAATGTTGCTAACTAACATCCCCCATATGTCTACTTTATATTGGCATCGTATTTTGATCATCATTTTATTTTTCTAGGACGTTACAAGGCTTAGAACTTTAGCAGCAATTTCTCACATTTTCAAGAAAATTTCAAAATGCTATTTTTACAGGGGCCAGTTCAGTTGTGAAGTGGCTTTGAGGTCCTTAGATATTAGAAACCCCCAATAAGTCACCCCATTTTAAAAACTGCACCCATCAAAGTATTCAAAACAGCATTTAGAAAGTTTCTTAACCCTTTAGACATTGCGCAGGAATTAAGGCAAAGTAGAGGTGAAATTTACAAAGTTCATTATTTATTTCCAGAAATTCATTTTGAATCCATTTTTTTTGTACCACAGAATGTTTTACCCAAGAAATGCAACTCAATATTTATTGCCCAGGTTCTGCAGTTTTAGGAAATATCCCACATATGGCCCTAGTGTGCTACTGGACTGAAACACCGGCCTCAGAAACAAAGGAGCACCTGGTGGATTTTGGGCCTCCTTTTTATTAGAATATATTTTAGGCACCATATCCGCTTTGAACAGGTCTAGTGGAACTAAAACAGTGGAAACCCCCCAAAAGTGACCCCATTTTGGAAACTACACCCCTCGAGGAATTTATCTAGGGGTGTAGCAAGCATTTTGACCAGCCAGTTTTTTTGCAAACATTTTTGGAACTAGGCCATGAAAATGAAAATCTACATTTTTTCAAATAAAATGTAGGTTTAGCTAATTTTTTTTCATTTCCAAAAGAACTAAAGTAGAAAAAGCACCACAACATTTGTAGAGCAATTTCTCCCGAGTAAAACAATACCCCACATGTGGTAATAAACGATTGTTTGGACACACGGCAGGGCTTAGAATGGAAAGTGCGCCATTTGGCTCTTGGAGCTCAAATTTAGCAGGAATGGTTTGCGGAGGCCATGTCGCATTTGCACAGCCCCTGAGGTGGCAAAACAGTGGAAACCCCCAACAAGTGACCCCATTTTGGAAACTATACCCCTCGAGGAATTTATCTAGGGGTGTAGCAAGCATTTTGACCGGCCAGTTTTTTTGCAAAAATTTTTGGAACTAGGTCATGAAAATGAAAATCTACATTTTTTCAAATAAAATGTAGGTTTAGCTAATTTTCTTTCATTTCCAAGAGAACTAAAGTAGAAAAAGCACAACAACTTTTGTAGAGCAATTTCTCCCGAGTAAAACAATACCCCACATGTGGTAATAAACGGTTATTTGGACACACGGCAGGGCTTAGAAGGGAAAGAGCGCCATTTGGCTCTTGGAGCTCAAATTTAGCAGGAATGGTTTGCGGAGGCCATGTCACATTTGCAAAGCCCCTGAGGTGACAAAACAGTGGAAACCCCCAACAAGTGACCCCATTTTGGAAACTATACCCCTTGAGGAAATTATCTAGGGGTATAGTGAGCATTTTGACCCCACAGGTTTTTTGCAGAAATTATTGCAAGTAGGCTGTGAAAATGAAAATCTAAATTTTTTCAAATAAAATGTAGGTTTAGGTAATTTTTTTTCATTTCCACAAGGACTAAAGGAGAAAAAGCACCATAAAATTTGTAAAGAAATTTCTCCCGAGTAAAACAATACCCCACATGTGGTAATAAACGGCTGTTTGGACACACAGCGAGGCTGAGAAGGGAAAGAGCGCCATTTGGCTTTTGGAACTCAAATTTAGCAGGAATGGTTTGCGGAGGCCATGTCGCATTTGCAAAGCTCCTGAGGGGACAAAACAGTGGAAACCCCCAACAAGTGACCCCATTTTGGAAACTACACCCCATGAGGAAATCTAGGGGTGTAGCAAGCATTTTGACCCGCCAGTTTTTTTACAGAACTTATTGTAAGTAGGCCGTAAAAATGAAAATCTACATTTTTTCAAAGAAAATGTAGGTTTAGATATTTTTTTTTCATTTCCACAAGGACTGAAGGAGAAAAAGCACTGCAACATTTGTAAAGCAACTTCTCCCGAGTAAAACAATACCCCACATGTTGTCACAAACATCTGTTTGGACACACGGTAGGGCTCAGAATGAAAGGAGCACCATTTGGATTTTGGAATGGTTTCTGGGTGTCATGTCATATTTGCTGAGCCCCTGTAGTACTAGTACAGTGGAAACACCCCAAAAGTGACTCCATTTGGGAAACTGCACCCCCTGAGGAATCATCTACGGGTATAGTGAAAATTTTGATCCCAAAGGTTTTTTGCTGAATTAATTAGAATTAAGCCATGAAAATGAAAAATAATTTTTTTTTCCAACAAGATGTAGTTTTAGATACACATTTTTCATTTTTACAAGGAATAGAGAAGAAAAAGCACCCCAACATTTGTAAAGTAATTTCTCCCGAGTACGGTAACGCCCCATATGTGGTTATAATCGGCTGCTTACGTATATGGGAGCATTCAGAAGAAAAGGAGCGGAATTTATCTTTTGGAGCGTAGATTTTGCTGGAATGGTTTGCGGACGCCATGTTGCATTTGCAAAACCACTGATGTACCAAACAAAAGTGACCCCGTTTTAGAAACTACACCCCTAAAGGCATTTATCAAGGGGTGTAGTGAGAATTTAGACTCCACAGGTGTTTTTCAGAAATGAATACGCAGTGGATGGTGCAAAGTGAAAAATGCAATTTCTCCACTGATCTGCCCATTCACCGCACAAGATGTTGTGCCCCTAGAGAATCTTACCCAATAAATTGTTAAGCGGGTTCTCCCAGGTATGGTAATGCCTTACTTGTGGCCATAAATTGCTGTTTGGGCACACTGTAGGGCTAAGAAGGGAAAGACCGCCATTTGGAGCATGGATTTTGCTTGGTAATAGTTCTGTTTGGGGTTTTGCTGATATTTCCGTTTATAATAATGTGGGGTATATGTAATCTGTGCGGAGAACATCAGGGCATAATAAGAGGGTATAATAATGGGGTAAATAATACAATTCTCCATAGATGTGTGTTACGCTGTGAAGCGATCCGTTATGCGCAGGCCGGCGTCACACTGATAAACAGTTTTCTTTCTTATCCCCCTTTTGTAACGCTCTGCACCTTTTGGGGACTTTTTCTCCTTCGTAGTTTGTGAAATATTACTAGGAAAGTTTTGCGCTGGTATAATACGGGCGCCCTCGCTTCCAGCGGATGTGCGATGTCCCTTCCCTTTCCTAGTTCCTAAATACTAGGGCCCTGAAACTGAAGGAATGTTCCCCTCCGGCCTGCGCATTGAGATGTTTTTTCATCACCGCATTACTAGTGCCGTAACTTTTTTGTTTTTCAGTTGATTGAGCGGAGTGCGGGCTTGTTTTTTGCGAGACGGGCTGTAGATTTTATTGGTACCATTTTAGAACACATACGACTTTTTGATCACTTTTTATTTCATTTTTTGGTAAAGGAAATTACCAAAAACAAGCAATTCTGGAATAGTTTTTTATTGGTTTTTTTATCGGCATCCACAGTGTGCCCTAAATTACATGTTAGCTTTATTCTGCGGGTCGATACGATTACGGCGATACCAAATTTATATAGTTTTTTTTATGTATTGCAGCTTTTGCACAATAAAATCACTTTTTTTATAAAATCATTTGTTTTCTTTGTCGCCATACTCTAAGACCCATAACGTTATTATTTTTGCGTGCACAAAGCGGTGTCAGGGATTATTTTTTGCGGCACGGATTGTCATTTTTTATTAGTACTATTTTGGAGTAAGTGTGACTTTTTGATTACTTTTTATAGCATTTTTTGGAAGGAGATGAGACCTAAAAACAAAGATTCTGGCGTTGTTTTTCATGGGTTTTTTTTACGGCGTTCACCGTGCGGGATAAATTACATAATTGTTTTGTAGTTTGGGTCGTTACGTACGCGGCGATACCAAATTTATATAGTTTTTTTATGTATTGCGGCTTTTGCACAATAAAATCACTTGTTTTATAAAATCATTTGTTTTCTGTGTTGCCATATTCTAAGACCCATAACTTTTTTATTTTTGCGTGCACGAAACGGTGTCAGGGATTATTTTTTGCGGGACGGATTGTCATTTTTTATTAGTACTATTTTGGAGTAAATGTGACTTTTTTATCACTTTTTATAGCATTTTTTGGAAGGAGATGTGACCTAAAAACAAAGATTCTGGCGCTGTTTTTCATGGTGTTTTTTTACCGCGTTCACCGTGCGGGATAAATTACATAATAGTTTTGTAGTTTGGGTCGTTACGGACGCGGCGATACCAATTATGTATAGTTTTTTTTATTTTTACCTTTTTTCCCATAATAAAAGACTTACTATGGGAAAAAAGTCAGTTTAGCTTTATTTTTATTTGAAACTTGTGTGTTTTTATTGTTTTACCACATTTTTATTAACTTTTTTTTACTTTTTTTACTTGTCCCACTAGGCGACATGAGGGCCTGATGCCCCGATCGCTACTCTAATACACTGCACTACATATGTAGTGCAGTGTATTAGCGCTGTCAGTTATTCACTGACAGCAAGCCTATGAGGACACGCCGCAGACAAGGCAGACTCGGACGCCATTTTCTGGCGTCCGATTGCCACAGCAACCCAGCGATTGCATCACTGGGTTGCCGATCGGGTGAAAACCTCTATTGAGCACAGCATCTGAGGGGTTAATCTGCCGGATCGGAGAATAGCTCCGGTCCTGGCAGTTACAGGAGGGTGCCAGCTGTATAATACAGCTGTCACCCTGCGGTGATGGTGCCGGCTCTGCTCCTGAGCCCGCACCATCACTGCGCCGTACATATACGGCGCTTTGAGGGAAGCACCTCCCGACAGCGCCGTATATATACGGCGGATGTCGGGAAGGAGTTAAAGAGATTTTCAAGCTACTCAATCATTGTATATTTGTTGCTTACTGAAATGCTGCCACAAAAATGCATCTGAAAAACGCATACATTTTTAAATACCCAGACGTTTTTACAAAGTGTTGCAGCTGTAAGCCTGCGTTTCTTTTGCATGTGTTTGAGAACGCACCAAAACTCGCAATGTGAACTCAACCTAACTGTGCTGCAAACAAATGCTGCAAAAGATGCAAAACAAATTAGGCCGGATTCACACGAGCGTGTTCAGTCCGTGATATACGGTCTGCAGGTCGGCCACATTTCCCGGACCGAACACAGTGCAGGGTGCCAGGCTCCTAGCATCATCGTTATTTATGACGCTAGGCAGGAGCGTAACTAGGAAAGACTGGGCCCCATAGCAAACTTTTGACTGGGGCCCCCCCTCCCCTGGGTGTCACACAACCCCCCCCCCTTGTAGATAGTGCCTTTTTTACAGCCCCCCTGTAGATAACGCCATACAGCCCCCCCTGTAGATAACGCCATACAGCCCCCCTGTAGATAGCGCCATACAGCCCCCCTGTAGATAGCGCCATACAGCCCCCCTGTAGATAGTGCCATACATCCCCCCTGTAGATAACGCCATACAGTCTCCCCCTGTAGATAACGCCATACAGCCCCCCTGTAAATAGCGCCATACAGCCCCCCTGTAGGTAACGCCATACAGCCTCCCCTGTAGGTAACGCTATACAGCCCCCCCCCTGTAGATAGCGCCATACAGCCCCCCCTGTAGGTAACGCCATACAGCCCCCCCTGTATGTAACGCCATACAGCCCACCCTGTAGGTAACGCCATACACAGCCCCCCTGTAGGTAACGCTATACAGCCCCCCTGTAGGTAACGCTATACAGCCCCCCCTGTAGGTAACGCTATACAGCCCCCTCTGTAGGTAATGCTATACAGCCCCCCTGTAGGTAACGCTATACAGCCCCCCTGTAGGTAACGCTATACAGCCCCCCCTGTAGGTAACGCCATACAGCCCCAACCCCCCAAAAAAATCCGACCTATAGTTTGTCCTACAAAAGACATGTATCCCCTATCCACAGGATAGGGGATACATGTGTGATCGCTGGCAGTGATAAGGAGAACGGGGGACCGACAGTCCCCCGAAGTTCTCCATGACTAACCTCTGACTTCTGGCGTCTGCGCAGCTCAATACAAATGGAAGGAGCGCTGGTCACGCATTTCTACGGAGCTGCCGACACAGACCCCGGAAGTCCGAGGTTTGTGATGGAGAACTTCAGGGGACTTTCGGTCCCCCGTTCTCCTTATCGCTGCCAGCGATCACACATGTATCCCCTATCCTGTGGATAGGGGATACATGTCTTTTGTTTAATGGCAGAGCGGGGAGATACCTCCCTGCTCTGCCGTAGTGTTCAGTGGCATCGCACTGTAGTAGCCATAGTGGCAGCTAGCGGAGCCTCCGGCCATGGTGGGGGCCGTGCCGGCGGGCGATACGGCCCCCTCATGCCACGGGGCTCATAGCAGCCGCTATGGCTGCTACAGCGGTAGTTACGCCACTGACGCTAGGAGTCCCTGCCTGTCGTCGGAACTACTGTCTCGTACTAAACACGTTCGTGTGAATCCGGCCTTATTGGTTTTAAGGGTATTTCCACATTGCGAATACAGTAGCAGCAGAGTGGATGAGATTTGAACTAAAACATTTATAAACTGACCTGCAGTGCATTTTTTTAACTGGCTCCCGACCGCTGGCTGTGTATTTACGGCCAGCGGTCAGGGTCCTTAAAACCCGCGCCATAGACTATGGACGCGGGTTTTGGCTTGTTGCCCGAGCGATCGGGCAGCTGAATGTCGGGTCGCCAGCAGCCAGTGACTGCCGGGGCCCCTGAGGAGAAAATATAAGCAGTTTTCGCAATGAGCGATGTGATTATGAATAGAGGCAGCGGTAGCAATTACGGACTATTTTTATGGTTGTGTGCATGGGGTCTTAGTGTGATAATTCCTGAATTTACCCTGAGGCTGGATTCACACGAGCGTGTGGTTTTCACGCACCCATTGACTTCAATGGGTGCGTGATGCGTGAAAAACGCCCAAAGAACGGACATGTCATGAATTTTTGCAACGGACCAACGCTGCGTAAAAGTCACGCACATGTCTGCACGGCCCCATGGACTAATGGACGTATATCCCATCCCGTTCGTCTGAATAAGCCGTAAGGCCCAGTCCACAGAGTTTTTTGGCGCTGATTTTGACGTGAAACCGTGTCAGAATCAGCCCAAAAAAACTGCCGAAATTGCTTCCTATTGATCTTAATGGGAGGCAGAGACTTTTAGCCGTTTGCGGGAAAAAAAAGTGGCATGTTCTTTCTTGCCTCAGGTCTGCCTCTGACCTCCATTTAAATCAATAGGAGGCAGAAAATGTGTTTTTCACTGCGTTTTTTTTACCAGCAGTTCTCAACGGGCACGGGGGAAAAACACTACGAAAACCACGGCAAGAAATACTCTGTGTGATCTAGGCCTAAGGACCTGTCCAGACGTAGCGGAATTGCTGCAGAATTTCTGAAGCAATTCTGTTGAAAGTAGAAGACATTCCGCTGTGGAAAAAAACGCAGTAAAAAAAATGTGTTTTTTTTTGCTGCAGAAAATGGTGGGTATTTTGCTGCGTCTTTCTCATGGCTGGGGGATGGTAACATCTCCTCTGAAAAACGCAGCAATTCAGTCCACTTTCCGCAGCAAGAATTGACATGCTGCGGTCAATTTTTTGCAGCGTGTGGATGAGATTTTGTAAATCTCACCCACTTTGCTGCTACTGTATTCCGCTGCGTATTTTCCGTCCGCAATTTCGGACGAAAAATATGCAGCAATTCCGCTACGTGTGAACAAGCCCTAATTCAAACATGTTGACATCTGTACACACATGACAATGGCTGGAGTGAACAGCAAAGGTGACATTTAGATGATTATGGTTCCGAAGAAGTTTGGAGATTACCCAGCTCCTGCGTCATGGCTATGTAAGTTTTCTCTCCACTTACTGTACATGCAATTTACAGTTTAAGATACAGTGTATAGACACCAAATCAAATGTCATCAACCAGTGCAAGTACGGATGTAACTTTGGAAAGAAAATCAGGCCATTGATCCTCATGTATCAATATGTTGTACTTGCAAGTATAAGGCTGGGTTCACACGACCTATTTTCAGATGTAAACGAGGCGTATTATGCCTCGTTTACGTCTGAAAATAGGGCTCCAATACGTCGGCAAACATCTGCCCATTCATTTGAATGGGTTTGCTGACGTATTGTGCAGACGACCTGTAATTTACGCGTCGTCGTTTGACAGCTGTCAAACGACGACGCGTAAATGGACTGCCTCGGCAAAGAAGTGCAGGACACTTCTTTGCCACGTAATTTGAGCTGTTCTTCATTGAACTCAATGAAGCACAGCTCAAGATTTACGAGCGTCTCAGACGGCTCGCAAAATGCGAGGAGGAGCATTTACGTGTGAAACGAGGCAGCTGTTTTCTCTTGAAAACAGTCTGTCTTTTCACACGTAAATGACAGCTAGCGTGTGAACATACCCTAAGTCTTAAACCAGGTTCAACAGTGTGGCTTTTTTTGGGGGGACTTCTTTTTTTTTTTCTTTTAAGGCCAAAATAAGGAGCAGATCCAACATTGAAAAGGAAATGTTGAAAGAAAATATAATCCTTGCTTTGGCGCTTAAAAAAAATAAATCAGAAATTGCCCTGTCCTTATAAAGGGCTAGACTTTTGTTCTGGTAAGGCCATTTTCACAGTGCTGTATTTGGGAGCCAAAACTAGAGGTGGAACAGAAACCAAAATAGTATAATGGCAAGATTTGTACTGTCAGGTCCGTATTTCAGGGTGGCTTCCGTCCCCTGTTATTTCACACCGAATAACCACCTCTGTAAATTGAAAGCTGAAGGCATGCCTGGAAAGAAGTAAACCAGCCAGAGATGTTGGTACACAGCTTTCCCCAAATCAGACAGGAAGCGAACTGAACTTTATTCAGAAGAAAGAAACACAGGAAAAAACACATACCCCTCCCTAGAGATATGGGACTTGCTTAAGCCCCCATTGGCTCCTCAGGTGTAAGTTCTCCTGTACATTCTTCTGCACACTCCTCTTGCATTCCAAGGGGCGGTGTCTTCCATAGGTGTGTCCGACATGAACAAAGAACTTGTTATATATATATCAGTATATTACACAAAGAACTGAAATGTATATACATATGTGTGAGGATAATATTTTTGCAAACAATATACATGGTAATGATCCCTGACAGTACCACTTCCGTGTTTTAAAATTGCTCCTAGTTTTGGCTTGTATTGTTGTGTAAGACAGCCTAAGGGTATGTTCACACGCTTGGCAAAAAATGTCTGAATATATGGAGCTGTTTTCAAGGGAACCACGTGGATTTGTATTGTGGACTGCAGGCTGCCATATAATCTGTAGTCTGCAAACAGGATCTAGACTGCAGATTGAGGGATAAAACCGTGCAAGACATTTTGATCAAAATGGTTTTTGTTTTATCCAGGCCGATGTAGCTGAACCTGTGGCTCATAAGGGTAGTGAAAAGCACAATGGATAACATGAATGCCTCTCCATCACCTGCCCGCTGGTTTAGAGTTTTAAGAAGGTGAGAACGTGAAAGTAAATTGTAATAAATTCACTTCAGGCAAGTGATCACAAAAAAAACGCTTCGGCTGGGTTCACCTTGTGTTTCTCAGTATATGCTTAACCCCTTAGTGACCAGCCTATCTTAAACCTTGATGACCAAGCTATTTTTTTAATGTTTTTTTTTCCATCGTCTCATTGCAAGGACTATAACTTTTTTTTTTAGCATCGACATAGCTGTATAAGGACTTGTGTTTTGTGGGACAAGTTGTATTTTTAATAGCACCATTTTGGGGTACATATAATTTAATTATTTTTTGGGGGGGGCGTAAGGAAAAAAAAGCAATTTTGCCAATTTTTTTTGCGTCTTTAATTTACGCCGTTTACCGTGTGGTATAAATAACATAACTTTATTCAGCGGGTTGTTACGATTGCAACGATAACAAATTTATATGGTTTTCTTATGTTTTCCTACTTTTACACAGTCTAAATTATGTGTTTTTGTGTCTCCATATTTAAAGATCCATAATTTTTTTTTTTTTTTTAGGCAGGATGAACGTAAATTCTGGCTTTTTTTTTTTTTTTTTTACAGCGTTCGCTGAGCGGGTTAAATAACATAATAGCTTTATAGTTTGGCTCGTTACAGTCTCGGCAATACCAAATATGCGTAACTTTTTGACTATTTATTTTTTCATAATAAAGCATTTTGTAAGGGGGACATTTTTTTATTTTTTCCTTTAACTAGTCCCATTAGGGGACTTCACTATACGATCGTCCGATCGCTTTTCTAATGCACTGCAATACTTCTGTATTGCAGTGTATTACTGCCTGTCTGTTTACAACGGACAGGCATCTGCTAACCCATGCCAGAGGCATGACCTAGCACGCATCCACTACAGGCAGACCTGGGGGCCATAGAAGACACTGGCACCCTGCGACTGCATGCAGTGTGCCGGTGGGGTGAGAGAGGGAGCGCCCTCCATCTCTCCAAAACCACATGGATGTGGCGCTCTCTATTGAGCGCCACATCTAACTGGGAGTCGGACCCTCACAGATCCTATCCGGTGGATAGGTCATCAGTTGTCCGGTTTGGACAACCCCTTTAATAAATGTAAAAGTATTAAGAGGGTATAGTATTGAAATCCACTACGAAATCTAGAAGTCTTGAGACCAGCTGTGGATTTGAAAATACCGTGATATACACACAAACCCCATTCACATGCGGCGCACTATACGTTCTTGTGGAGTCTGCACTGGAAATATGCAAGAAATTCACGTGGGAAACTCCACTTTATAGTCCTCTTTGACAAGGCTAATGTTTGATAGTCACACACGCGTTCACATCAAGCATGTTTGAACGATTTTATGATGCATCTATAATCTGTGAGGCTGGCATATAACAATATGTGTAGGTAGATTACCTGGAAGCACATACGACTGATGCTAAAGATCTGGTTAGAGGATAGAAACTAGAAAGGGGACACCCAGAAGAATGGTATTTTTTCCTATCTACCATTGATGGACTAACTGCTTCTGTCCTGACTTATTGGAGAGACATTGTAGTTGAAACCAGAGACCTCAAATTTCACACTTGACCCCCCCCCCACTTATTTACTCTACAACTGATCTAAATGGATATAAAACTGATCACTAGGTATCTCAATATGCATTGGCTTTTCAATCCATCACAAATTACATTTATGGCACAAACAGAGCATATGCGATAAATGATAGGTAGAGGTTCTTCCTCTGGAACCCCTTATCTATTGGTAGAATGGGGGTTGCACCGTTAGACCCAGTCTCTTTTGACCACAAAAACTAGCCAGAGTCAGCCGTGCTTGCACTTCGATTCGCCATTAAACGATTAGGCCTGATTTCAGACGAACGAGTGCAAACTCAGACGTGACAAGCTGCCGTTCTTCACATCAGTCACCCCTGTGGATCCCTCATAGACGTGAGTCCATTGAGGGTTCCGTGAAAACGGATGAAAATATGACATGTCCTATTTTTATTTTTTTTCCACGGGCCCTTAACACGGTCCGTTAAAACAATGGATGTGTGAACAGCCCCATTGAAAAACATGCGTCCGTGTGACGGCCATTAAAAAAAAAAAAAAGTCAGTCACATGGACTCTATTTAAGTTCATCTGAATAAGGCCTAAAAAATACTAAAATATCTGACTGTGTGCCTTTTTAAAGTTTTTTTTTTTTTTCTTTTTTTTTTTCCTACCCCTAAAATTGTGTTCAAATAGTGTAAAACGATAAACTAAGCAAACCAGCGTTCCCCCCCCCCCCCCCCCCCGCTTCCTGTTTTCATTACAGAGCAATTACATATTGTCCATTCAGATCTGATTGCGGCAACCAGTTGCTGTGGGGACAAAAACCCAGCATAAATTGACATGCTGCGGATTTGAAAATCCATACCGCAGGTCAACTTCTGAACTTTTTCACTGTGTTTTTTTTTCTGCAGCGTGGACATGAGATTTTCTGTATATAATTTTTTTTTTTTGTGTTTTTTTTTAAAAAAAAACACTTTTTTTCATTAAATGAAAAGATAGAGTATGAGCTACAAATCAGTATAATATCAAAACTATTTAACAGTAAAACAAGAAGTGTGGAAGAGAACTTAGTGTAGAAATCAAAGTTCATACAGATCTTTCGGAATGTTGAACAAGCTTTGAAGCCAAGGGCTCCAATTGGACAACGCATGTTTTTTATTACGAGCATTTAGCATACATCGAGATTTTCTAAATATCATTCTCTCTACTGCTGCTGTAAATACTACAGAATTCCATTGCAGAAATACCTACGTGGGAACCCAGCCTTAGGCCTCGTGCACACGACCGTGCCCGTAATCATGGCCCACAATTGTGGGCACGGCTGGCCGCAGCCCGCATTTCCGGCCCGTTCTCCCATACAAAGTATGGGAGCACGGCCCGTAAAATCCGAAAAATAGGAAATGCTCCATAATTCCCGGCACAGTTCTACGACACGGACACCTATCCGTAGCGATACGGAAAGGTGTCCGCGGCCAATAGAACTGAATGGGTCTGTAATTGCGGACCGTATTGTGGTCTGCAATTACGGAGTTTTTTTACAGTTGTGTGCATGGGGCCTAGAACTGTAACAATTCTACTAGGGCTAACTATGCAGCCGACATTCTGCTGCAACAGCCGGGATTAGACCTAACATCCTGGACGTCTCATTCCTTGGATGCAGCGGTCAACAGAGGGGAGAGGGTTCCCAAATGGTTCTCATGGCAGCTGGGGGCCTAACGTGTCTATATGCTGCAAGGCCATGCCAAAGGTATGCTGAGTATATAAAAGCATTATTAAAGTGATCAAATGATCACATTGGAAAGTCCACTAATGACACTAAAGTAGGTACGTTTTAAGTCTGTATAAAAAAAATATATATATATATTTTACTGTAAACGCTTTATTTATTCTCATAATGGTATTTTGTTAGTGATAAATAAATATGACCGCAATTGTTTTTTTGTTTTTTTTTTAATGCTAAATACTGCATTTTAAAAAAAAATGTTTTTAGGAAATTTGCTACTGTGCAAAAAATGGTAAAACACAAACATTTGGTATCGCTGAAATCGCACCGACCTTTAGAATAAAGGTGATGTGTTATTTATGCCACACAGTGTAAATTTAAAACACAAAAAAAATTGTGGCATTGGTTTTTATTAGCTTTAACAAAAGCTAAAAAAAAAGCTAGTTAATCTGTGTCCTGAAATGGCTCTATTAAAAAATGATTTGTCCTGCAAAATTTGAGCCCTCAAAGTTATGGTTCTTGGAATGCGAAATCAATGGGCAGATGTTTGAAAGCATTCTGCTTCTGATTTATTTATTTTTATGACGTTTTTTTCGGGACGCTTACGGACCGAAAAACGCCTGAAAATGGCTTGTGTGCACATACCCTTAGAGTTCATTGTAGTTCTGACTTTTTTTATTTTTTATAAACCTTGACAATGAACAGGCCTTTAGACAACTAACAATGTGCGTGTGGTCTGTTGCAGGTGACTATATCACGGGAAGGCAGGTGATGCAGGCGGCAGCCAAACATATGACACCCGTGTCTTTGGTCCTTGGCGGAAAGAACCCTTGCTATGTGGACAAATTATGTGATATTGCAGTGGCACCTCATAGGATAGCATGGGCGTGGTTTATGAATGCAGGCCAAAATTCACTGGCTCCAGAATATATTCTGTGCCATTTGGATACTAGAGATTCTCTAATCCATGAGTTGGAAATGTGCATCCATGAATTCTACGGGAAAAATCCACAAGAGTCCCAGCACTATGGGCGCTTGGCAAGTTTGGACCAATATAGAAGAGTCAAGGATTATCTATCCTGTGGTCAGGTGGCCCTCGGGGACAGACTGATGAAAGTGAGCGCTATATTGGTAAGGACTTGGTTATGACATGTACTGTGAATGAAACCTTAAAAGCCCCTTAATTCTAAATCCAGAAAAAAACTTATATCTACCCCATACTAACCAATCTTGTATGACCTGGACTTATTTAAAAAGCAGTTACCTAAAGTCAACCATCAAATAAAAATCGGTAATGTAAAGTATTTTTATTAGTGATTTTTACTACTATACAGTGAAGGAAATAAGTATTTGATCCCTTGCTGATTTTGTAAGTTTGCCCACTGTCAAAGACATGAACAGTCTAGAATTTTTAGGCTAGGTTAATTTTACCAGTGAGAGATAGATTATATAAAAAAAAAAAAAGAATCACATTGTCAAAATTATATATATATATTTATTTGCATTGTGCACAGAGAAATAAGTATTTGATCCCTTTGGCAAACGAGACTTAATACTTGGTGGCAAAACCCTTGTTGGCAAGCACAGCAGTCAGACGTTTTTGGTAGTTGATGATGAGGTTTGCACACATGTTAGATTGAATTTTGGCCCACTCCTCTTTGCAGATCATCTGTAAATCATTAAGATTTCGAGGCTGTCGCTTGACAACTCGGATCTTCAGCTCCCTCCATAAGTTTGATGGGATTAAGGTCTGGAGACTGGCTAGGCCACTCCATGACCTTAATGTGCTTCTTTTTGAGCCACTCCTTTGTTGCCTTGGCTGTATGTTTCGGGTCATTGTCGTGCTGGAAGACCCAGCCACGAGCCATTTTTAATGTCCTGGTGGAGGGAAGCAGGTTATCACTCAGGATTTGACGGTACATGGCTCCATCCATTCTCCCATTGATGCGGTGAAGTAGTCCTGTGCCCTTAGCAGAGAAACACCCCCAAAGCATAATGTTTCCACCTCCATGCTTGACAGTGGGAATGGTGTTCTTTGGGTCATAGGCAGCATTTCTCTTCCTCCAAACACGGCGAGTTGAGTTAATTCCAAAGAGCTAAATTTTAGTCTCATCTGACCACAGCACCTTCTCCCAATCACTCTCAGAATCATCTAGATGTTCATTTGTGCGTGTGCGTGCGTGCGTGTGTGTAAAAAAAACCAGTTCTTATTGATGTGAAAGAATCGGATCCCATTATACAGTAGAGTCTCTGGAAAAGGCAATCCAGTTCATCAACCAGGGGGAACGACCCTTAGCTGTATATGCCTACTCTAACAGCTGTGAAGGATGGTTTATTTGCTTATATTCTCTGTATGAAATGTGACGTCACTCACAGGTCCTGCATCGTGACGGCCACATCGGCACCAGAGGCTACAGTTGATTCTGCAGCAGCATCAGCGTTTGCAGGTAAGATCGATGCTGCAGAATCAACTGTAGCCTCTGGTGCCGTCACGATGCAGGACCTGTGAGTGACGTCACAGATCTGCACTGTCAGAAGCTGGGCGTTCTGAAGAGAAGAGGATGTTACTTCTCTTCAGAGCGCCCAGCTAGTGAAAGTATTAAAAACGCCCCGATGTACGCACATAATACACGCCCACTTGGACTTTTACTTTTAAACACACCCACTTGGACTTTTGCAAGCCTCATTTGCATAACTACAAAAATGGTCAGAACTTGGCCAAAAATGCTCGTTTTTTAAAAATAAAAACGTTACTGTAATCTACATTGCAGCGCCGATCTGCTGCAATAGCAGATAGGGTTGCAAAATCTGGTTACAGAGCCTCTTTAAGTCCTATATATTACCAAATATAATTTGCATGTGAAACCATTGCAAAGTGCTAGAGGAAAGAGTTTGGGATATATGCTACATCACAGGCTGTATGAACCGAAAGACACACCCCGGCAGTAAGTGTTTTGCATAAATGAATGTGACCAACTCCTGCTCGAATCAATGGAGGTTCATGAATGTCGATTGTGTTGAAGAATTTGCTCTTGCAATTGTTGATTGGCAGCATTTTGTCTGTTCTTGATGTTCAATACAGTGAGGGATCAGAGGAAAGGATACCCTACTGCTAGAATGTCTGGAGGAACGACTTTTGATAGCGTATTGGTTAGACAGTCTAGGAGATAGACTGGTCTGAGATATCTGTCGGCAAACGTGGCCAGTTTGCCTGGAGGTGGGGGATTTACCGGAAATCACCCTACCGCTCTCCGACCATGGGGTCAGGAGGAAGTAAGACAAAAATGCTTTGGGGCACGGGTCCCGGCCATCATTATAGTAGAATGAGCAAAAGGAGCTGGGGCTTTAATTGTAAAGTATGTGAAGGCAAAACCACACACTGTAAAAAAAAAATATTGTCGAGGCTGGCAGCCGTAAGATTGATGTTTGCATGTGATAAAGAGAATGGTTTGTGGAAAGTTGAGAAGTTAAAAGGACAAAGCAGATGGTTACAAGTAAGTTGATGTAAGAAAGAACAATTTAAATACAGGTGTACATTTTTATTGGAAGAGTGAAGAAAACGGAGCAGCCGGGTACATTGCAGTGACTAATGTGGGTCAGAACGGGCGGGGGGGGGAGTGTAATGTGACCAGGTGCGATGTGACATGTGTGTAATGTAACATGTTTGAAACTAGTGGCCACAATAAAGCAGATCTATATTGTATGTTATCTTTAACCGCAGTAATGTCTAAAATTCTTAGTGTTTTGTGTATGGGGTTAAAATCAGTTCCACTCCTTAATGGAATGTGTCTTATCTTTGCGCATGTGCTGTCGTCTGTAACTACACCAAGCGAGAAAAATATTAGACTACTAGATATGTTTGTAAAAAGATAAGTTACGTTGCATATTTATGTGTTATGATGTGATAAGATTTAATGTTGGAATGTTTTGATGTTAATTCAAATAAATTAAAATACAGATATTGTGAGACACGGGATCTTGAAAATTTATGTGCCCCCCCCCCCCACAGTTCCCTATTCTTATGTATAGTTTATTGGTTTGCAGTAATTAATATTACCAGATATATTATTTTCTGTGTTATTGAATAACTAATTACAATTTTTTTGTTTTCACTCGTGAGGCACGTGCTGCCTAAATGTTTTGGAAAATGTGATGTTTTACAGGTAAATGGTTGCAGGTCATTTTAAAGATAAAATTTATTTTTGTCAGGAGAAAGTCATTTTTGTTCCAGGCTGTTGTGTATTACAAGGGGTTAAACTAGTGCCCCCCAGATAGAGTGCCTGTCCTTATTATGTTAACCTGTAGTTTTGAACCCTGCTACATTACTTTCGCAGAGTCCAAATAGGAGGGAATGGTGAAGGGACTGATCAGGTAGTTTTTTATTTTGTGTTTTTATTTTGTTTTGAATTAATGAATTTGGTTCTAGGAGGTTTACAAAATGTGTATGAGACCCCAATGAGTAACCCAGATTAAATGTGTATGACAGTAACCTACATTTTGAGGTATTTCTGTGTAGATGGTTCCAGATCTTTCCAGAACGTTAAATATGGCACTGGGAAAGTGTGACACCAAGTGCAAATGAAATGTACCCAGTAAGCACACATCTTCTAGGTGCCACGTCCATTGTAACAGAGAAGTTTTTCTTATATAAAGGTGTTAGTTTGATTTAGTTTAACCCCTTCCCGCACCTTGACGTAACTGTACGTCGAGGTGAGCAGTAAGTTCGCGCACCTTGACGTGCAGTTACGTCTGTGCTTTGACAGTTAACCGCCGCGCGGCGGTTAACTGTGTAGGCCGTCTGCCCTGCATTCCCCGTTGCTGATCAGCGGCCTATCGCCGCTGATTTCGGCAGTTAACCCCTTAATTGCGGCGTTCGATTTGAACGCCACACTTAAGGTGTTTAGCGCCGATCGGCAGCACCCATGTGAAATTACGGGGGCTGGCGATCGTACCCATGGCAACCGGACGCCAGACAATGGCTTCCGGGTTGCCATGTACAGAAGCCTATGAGGACCACCCGGAGGGTGGTCATCGTAGGCTTCCTGTCAGTGTGACTGTCATGTCACAATGACAGTTGGAGTGCATTACACTACGTGTGTAGTGTAATGTATTCCAGCAGCGATCAGAGATGCAAGTCTAAGTGTCCCCTAGTGGGACAAGTGAAAAAAGTAAAAAAAATAAAATGTTTTAAAAAAAGTGTAAAAATAAAAGTTATAAGTGACATAAACATGAACTGCTTTTTTTCCTATAATAAGTCTTTTATTATAGGAAAAAAAATGAATACGTAAAAAAAAAGTACACATATTTGGTATCACCGCGTTCGCAACGACCCCAACTATAATATTATTTTTCCCGCACGGTGAACATCGCAAAAAAATAAATTAAAAACAAAGCGAGAATCACTATTTTTATTTTGGTCACCACCCCTCACAAAATATACAATAAAAAGTGATCAAAAAGTTGCATGTACGCCAAAATTGTACCGATACAAACTACAACCCGTCCCGCAAAAAACAAGCCCTTACACCGCTTTTTTACTGAAAAATAAAAAACTTACGGCTCTCAGAATATGGTGACACAGAAAATAAATTATTTTCTAAATAAGTTATTTTATTGCGCAAACGCTGCAAAACATAAAAAAACCTATATACATATGGTATCGCCGTAATCGTACCGACCCGCAGAATAAAATATAACGGTCAATTATAGCCCAGGGTGAACGCTGTAAAAAATAAATAAAAATCATTGTCAGAATTGATGGTTTTTGGTCACCTTGCTTGCCGAAAAATGGAATAAAAAGTGATCAACAAAATTGCATGTACCCCAAAATGGTACGAATGAAAATTACAGATTGTCCCGCAACAGATAAGCCCTCACGCAGCTCCGGTGGTGAAAAAAGAAAAAAAGTTCCGGCTCCCAGATTATGGCGATGCAAAATGTGCAGAGCGTTCCAAAAGCGGATAAGATCGGGCACCATTTATAATATAAGTGCAACACCGGCCACATATCTGCGTATTATTATTTATTTACCCCATTATACCCTCTTATTATGCCCCTGATGTACTCTGCCCAACCTACATTTGCCCCCACGTTATAAACTGAAATACCAGCAAAACGCCAGAGCTTCTACCAAGCAAAATCTGCGCTCCAAAAGCCTAATGGCGTCCCTCCCTTCTGAGCCCTACAGTCTGCCCAAACAGCTGTTTACGTCCACCGATATGGCATCGCCATACCCGGGAGAACCCTGTTAATATTTTATTTGTGGTATTTGTGGCACAAACTGGGAACAACATATAGTGCACTAAAATGGCACATCAGTGGAAAATTTTAATTTTCACTTTCCACCATCGGCTGCGCATTAAACCCTTCGCGCACCATGACTTAATAGCATGTCGTGGTGTGGGGGGTGATATATGGAGTGTCTCACGCGCTGAGCCCGCGCCATACGCTGTGGGTGTCAGCTGTGTATTACAGCTGATACCCGGGACTAACGGACAGAAACAGCGATCCCGCTGTTACAGGAGCCTGTAAAAATCACAATATACTGCAATACATTTGTATTGCAGTGTATTCTACCAGTGATCTAATGATCGCTGGTTCAAGTCTCCTAGGGGGGACTAATAAAATATGTAAAAACAAAAGTAAATAGTTATTATTAGTGGAAAAAATTTAATAAATATTTAAAGTCCAAAAAGAAACCCTTTTCATATTTTTTCTCTAAAGTAATGTAAAAAAATAAAAAAAATACACAAAATTGGTATCGCTGCGTCTGTAAAAGTCCAAGCTATTACAATATACCATTATTGAACTCTCACGGTGAACGCCGTGAAAAATAAAGAATTTTAAATGGCAAAATCGCAGTTTTTTGGTCACCCTCGCTCTACCAAAAAATGTAATAAAAAGTGCTGAAAAAGTCTTATGTACCAAAAAATGGTACCAATAAAAACTACAGCTCGTCCCGCAAAAAATAAGCCCCCACACCGCTCTATTGATGGAAGAATAAAGACGTTGTGGCTCTCGGAAAGCGGGGAGGAAAAACGAAAAAGAAAAACATGGATCAGTCCGGAAAGGGTTAATTTATTTTCTAATGAAAAAACATTTATGACCACATGTGGGGTATTGCCGTACTCGGGAGAAATTGCTTTACAAATGTTGGGGTGAATTTTCTCTTTATGAAATTGAAAAAATTCAACATTTTAGTGGAAATAATGTTGATATTAATTTTCACGGCCTAATTCTAATAAATTCTGCAAAAGACGTGTGGGGCCTAAATGCTCACTATACCCCTAGATAGATTCCTTAAGTGGTGTAGTTTCCCAAATGGGGTTACTTTTGGGAGGTTTCCACTCTTTTTTAGTACCTCAGGGGCTTTGCAAATTCGACATGACACCCAAAAACTATTCCAGCTAAATTTGAGCTCCAAAAGCCAAATGGTGCCCCTTCCCTTCTAAGCCCCGGTGTGGGTCCAAACAGCAGTTTATGTAAATACCCCATATGTGGTAATAATCAGGAGAAATTGTTTTACAAATGTTGGGGTGCTTTTTCTCCTTTATTCCTTGTAAAAATTAAAAATTTCTAAGTTCTTACAGAAAAAAGTCGATTTTTACCTTTACAGACTAATTCCAATTACTTCAGCAAAACAACTGTGGGGTCAAAATGCTAACTTTACCCCTAGAAAAATTCCTTGAGGGGTGTAGTTTCCAAAATGGGGTCACTATTGGGGGGTTTCCACGGTTTTCATCCCTCCAGTGCATTGCAAACGTGACACGGCACTGAAAACTATTCCAGCAAAATCAGAAATCCAAAATCTAAATGGTGCTCCTTCTCTTCTGAGGCCTGCTGTGGGTCCAAACAGCAGTTTATTACCACATATGGGGTATTGCTATAATCGTAAGAAATTGCTTTACATATGTTGGGGTGTTTTTTCTACTTTATTCCTTGTAAATATTTAAAATGTTTACGTTTTTTCACAAAAAAAGTAGATTTTCATCTTCACAAACTAATTCAAATAAATTTAGCAAAAAAACTGTGGGTTCAAAATGCTAACTATACCCACAGATAAATTCCTTGAGGGGGTATAGTTTCCAAAATGGGGTCACTTTTGGGGGGTCTTTACTGGTTTGGTACCACAAGACCTATTCAAACCTGACATGGTACCTAAAATAGATTCCAAAAATAGGAGGCCCCAAAATCCACTAGTTGCTCCTTTGCTTCTGAGGCCGGTGTTTCAGTCCATTACCGCACTAGGAACACATGTGGGATATTTCTAAAAACTGCAGAATCTGGGCAATAAATATTGAGTTGCGTTTCTCTGGTAAAACCTTCTGTGGTACAGAAAAAATTAATTACAAATTAATTTTCGAGAAAAAAAATGAAATTTGTAAATTTCACCTCTACTTTGCTTTAATTCCTGTGAAACGCCTAAAGGGTTAAAACACTTTCTGAATGCTGTTTTGAATACGTTGAAGGGTGCAATTTTCAAAATGGGGTGATTTATGGGGACTTTCTAATATATAAGGCCCTCAAAGCCACTTCAGAACTGAACTGGTCCCTGAAAAAATAGGCTTTTGAAATTTTCTTGAAAATATGACAAATTGCTACTAAAGTTCTAAGCCTTGTAACGTCCTAGAAAAATAAGTGTTCAAAAAACGATGCAAACATAAAGTAGACATATGGGAAATATAAAATAGTAAGTATTTTGTGTGGTATTACTATCTGTTTTACAAGTAGATGCATTTAAATGTAGAAAAATGCTAATTTTTGCTAATTTTCTCTAAATCCTTGGTATTTTTTACAAATAAATATTGAATTTATCGAACAAATTTTTTACCTAACATAGTACAATATGTCACGAGGAAACAATCTCAGAATCACTTGGATAGGCAAAAGCATTCCGGAGTTATTACCACATAAAGTGACACATGTCTGATTTGAAAAAACTGCTTCGTCCTGAAGGCCAAAACAGGCTCAGTCCTGAAGGGGTTAAGGGCCTCACATTGTTATTGTATGTACTTAGAACAACTTTTATATTACATAGAGGTTTTCACCAGATTAGAATTTATTTTAACAATTGACAAGGGTTAGTGGTTCCTGGCAAGTGCCAGTAAATATGAACTAAAAGACTTTTAATACGATGAACTCCATCACTGAGGTGCGGCAGGCGCAGCTGGAGCCAATACAACGTGTTTGTCATGAACTGACGGCAGTGTCACAATTCCAAGCAGCCACCCAGACAAGTAACTTACCGGAGGAAGAGGACAGTTGCGGAGGGTTTGTGGTAGTCACAATAAAACTCCACTAATCCGCCTACGTGGGATCTCACCCCAGGCTCACCGCATGAGGTGCTATGTACAGCCCGGTGACGTAAACTAAATGAGACGGTGTCGGACAGATGAGAAGGACCAAGACCAAAGACCTGAGTGAATCCGTCAGCAGTATCAAGTGTTTTTTAATCAGAAGACAGGAGAAGAGGACGATGTATAGGACTTGTCAATACACTGGTGGGACCCCATACCCAAACCGGACATATTAGTTGTGGCCCTATTGATATAGTGTTTATAATCATAATATATAATTTCTGTAATTTAATGAGAAAAAGGGGGGGTTTGTGAAGGATGGTTTATTTGCTTATATTCTCTGTATGAAATTACGTTGTGAATTATCAAGCAGGATGCCGAATTACTAAGATATGTATTATGTGAAAGTGATTACAATAATGTTTAAATTATTTAGTTTCGTGCAGCAGCCATCTTGTCTGGAGTTTCCATCTTGGTTCTTTTGTAGTGAATAGGAAAGTCACTGTTCCTTTAATACAAGTAATGTGAAGAATTATGATGTATCTTATTGTATGCTTTTTACTGAATAACAAATATTGTCACATTGTCTATGATTGGTTAACCTCAAGCCTACACCCCTTCTGAATTTCAGTATTCTAGTTTGAGCTTGGAAATAAACCTTCAGAGGAGTATTTTGAGCAGATCAGCAGCGTCCGTGTTTTTTCTTCTCCGCTCTCGCTATATATCGGTGAAATATCCTAATTAGGATACTGAATAATGGGGCCTGGCCGGAGAGTCTGTTTGGACTCGTATAAACTTCAGTTTAATATATTTTGAGCCATTGATTTCCACGACAACCCAGAGGTAACTCTACTGCTACGCGATACCAAGCTGTGGCTTGAGTAGTTTACAGCTCTTTACCATTGCCCTTTGTAACAGCGGAAAAAGGTTCTCCTCAGTGATTTAAGAATGGATACGTACAGCATATTTGACGTGGAAGTACAAGACCATGCAAGTGAATGGCATTCAAGAAACCTAATTTACAAATAGCGTGAAAAATCTGCAGCCGATTTTAGGCACGTCCTTTTTATGTTGCAGACTTCACTCATTGCAATAGGTAAACACTGTCGCCGAATCTGCTTGTCCCATGTGCAGATTTTAAGGAAGGATTCACTGCTTACTTTATATGCTGTGACGACAAATTCTGCAGTTTATAGTCCCATTCGTTTTTATATTGCAAAAGAAAATGTGACAATTGCCTTTTTAAGCTGGTTAGCATACGTGCATGTATGCTTAGAGTTGACGATACCACTGGTTGCTAACTTAGAAACTTCTCATTTACCCCCCCCCCAAGTATTATGTCTATTGGGCTAAAATAAACAGAGTGGCTATTAGACATCTCTTCCTGGATTTGTGGTATCTAAGGGCCCCTTGCACACAACGTGTATTCGTTGCAGATTTTCTGTGTAACTTAACTGGACATGCTTCAGAATCTGCACCGCAGGTCAACTTTTCCAGACTTCAAATGAAGTGTAATCACTGCGGAGTTTCTGCGCGGAAATTCTGCAGCATTTTCGCAAGAGAAATAATCAAGTTGCGGAATGAAAAGCTATGCAAGTCAATATATATATATATTTTTTTTCGTGCAGGTTTATCTGCAGCATGTAAACTGTAATAAGTGGTGGAATTTCTGATTGGAAATTCCAGTTTTTACATTATACAACTGCATTTAAAACGCCCTTAAAAACAACTAACATTTTTCATGTGGTTTAAAACACCAGAAAAATCTTAGGCCTCATGCACACTTCCATCACCGTTTTCGTGGCCGTTTTTGATGGATCTGTGTGTCCGTTTTGATATCAGTGTGTACTCAGTGTCCGTTACATGTTAAATGGATGTAATGCTTCGCTTTCGTTTCAATTAAGAAAATGGAAGGTATTGAACTTTATTTGAACTTGTCACATGCTCCAGTCTGAACTTTAGCACGCCCTGCCGTTGCTAGGGCAATGGATCCGTCAAAAACGGACAGCACACGTAAGCCTTCCGTGTGCCGCCCGTTTTTTGACTGACCCATTGACTTCTATGGGCCCCACGGTAATGGAATCACTGACCAAAGTAGGACATGCTCTACTTTAGACGGAACGACGGATCGGTCAAAAAAAACAAGTGTGCATGGGCGCTATCAGAGACAAAAACGGATAGCACCCTGAAGGAAAAAAACTGAAGTGGGCATTAGGCCTTTTAGAGGTACTGATAGTATACCTGTAATATAGTTTTAAATAATTTGGCCTAGCACCATTTTTCATTTGTATCTAGAAACCTGAAGACCTGACATACTATAATTATAATGACAAGAAATCCTTGTTGGAGGCTTTTTTGCAGAACTTTATTTATACTGTGATAAGTAACAAAAACAAATGTGACTGATACCATTGACCACCTGTCATTTGCCTTAGGAAACAGTGGTGTAGGAATATATGGTGGTAAGTTCAGCTTTGACAACTTCTCACACAGCCGTGCCTGTCTACTGCGCAACACCACCATTGAGTGTGTCACTTACCTGCGTTATCCTCCATATGCAGAGAAGCCGCTCCGTCTCATGCAGTGGGCCATGTCTATGTCCAGGACTAACAACTGGTGTCACGTACTGTAAAGACCTTTTTGTGACCCACTGCTGCGTTCAATGTACTATGCAGGCATGTGAATGCTATGGACTAATATATATATATTTATTCTACTCAATGTGGATGTGAAACGTATGTGTTAGGCTGCTCGCACAAGCTGTGGTGGGGGTGATTGCGTGGCCGACAGCAGTGTGGCAAGAGCTTCATGTGGTTTCCATGTGCTCCTCCTGTACTTGCAGCAAAACCATAGCAAACTATGTGCAGTTTTTGCCGTGTAGTTCTTGACCGCATGGCACAAGATGTAAGTGTAGGAGCAGTCTTCTAACCAATACCAATTAGTCTTGGCTTAAATTTTTTTAATTGCCACCCAAAAATGCAGTACATATGCATTGGGAGATAAACCTTATAACTGCCTTTATTCACTGAAATACTTCGGCACTTTATTTACCTTCTTTGGCTATTTTTTTTGTTTAAATACCAAACATTCATTTGGCATTTAAAAGAACAGGGTCGAGGGGGTCGTAAATGTAACGTTACAGCTTTTCTATGTTGCGTGTGTAGCATTATGTATATATGTATGTATGTATGTATTTTAATTTAAACTATGTAAGATCTCTAAGTCAATTCCATGTGAGCTACTAGAGGCAGAACATTGTTTCTGAGAATGAATATGGGAGGGTACACATGTGTATTTTGTCAACTGTGCCTGATCTATTGTCCATGTCAGTCAAGGCCTTACATAATTCTAATACATATTTATATGGTATTAAGTTTGTGATGTATAGTTGGGATCAAATCCCTGGAAGGCAGGAAAAACTTTCCCCTGAAAAAAACCTATTGTGAAGGATTTTCCCATCTTTCTCATGATGTGATCCTATCACATTATTGTGCTTCAGCCATAATATCTAGTTGGGTTCAGGTGTTTTTTGTTATTTTTAAAAATATGCTCAGACACTTCCATGTCTGTAAAAGAGTCACAGCTAAATTTCCACTCACGGTCTTTGATATCTGTTTTTCCCCTGACTGCAATACTCGAATGTTCAGGTCGATAGGAATTGACAGTCTTAGTTCTACTTTTAATACCTTTATTCTGGAAAATACCATGCACTCAGACAGTGGCACCAGTGTTAGTAACCTTAATTTCCAATTACAGTAATAATTTTCATGATATTTCATTGCCTGGCTATACAAGTCTATGTGAGGGTGGGTGCGTGCGCAGAGAGGAGACACAGGCTACTTGTAAGTCTCAATGCTGGATTTTCAGCTACACTACTCATTACTGCTGTAAAACCTCCTTCATGCTGCAGCAGCATAGTAATAGAGACACGAGAGATATTCTCCTCATGTG
This sequence comes from Rhinoderma darwinii, assembly GCF_050947455.1. Lineage (NCBI taxonomy): Eukaryota > Metazoa > Chordata > Amphibia > Anura > Rhinodermatidae > Rhinoderma > Rhinoderma darwinii. The sequence goes on from NC_134687.1 coordinate 429,172,583, forward strand.
AACAGCGTATCGAAGACATGATAGCACTTAAACTGAGAATTATGGACTGCAGAGGGGAAAACTGCTAAGTAATGCAGAATAAAAGTCCTATAATGGTCAGAAATAGTATTATTCCTCATGTGCACACATATTACAGCTTATTCTGAAGTCACCGGGAAAGTTAAATATGCTTTAAAGACTGTTACTTAGAAATCTTCTCACAAATGTAATGAGCTGTATACTCTGTCCTGAGTAGAGAGGCCAGGCTTACATAAATGAAAAGGAGCTCTACTCGACGGCACTTCAAGATCCCAGCTGCTATTTTTTTTCTAATGTAACAAGGCCTGCTGCAAGATGCCAACCTGAGAAGTTCAAACTACATATGCTTTACATAAAAAAATATTCTGTATTGTTGCCTTGGTATGTAACCATGAAGGGGGTATGGTCTCCACTCCAACTGTACATGGCATAGGTAATTATTACAAATCCCATCTCCTCATGGGTACATTCGAGTGTAGATGGTCTCCGACCTGCCTTCTGCCTTGGCTGCATATCTTGCCAATGTAAAAAGATAATCACTCAACCTGTAAAAGATAAGATTCTGATATTAAAAAAAAAATACGTGAAGACTGGTCCAGTACGCAAATGTTATGTGGCTAAGGAAGGGGAGAAGTTTTTTTTTTTAAAGAAATTCTCTATTAAAAGTGTAATTTAACTAGTAAACTTGAACTGCTAGGGTAATGTAACTTAGCACAACTGTTACAATTTTCCCTATGGTCCCCCAACTGGACATTTTCCAAGGTGCTCTGAACATTATAGCTTTCTAACACCACTGTAAACAACTGGACTGTACAAGACAAGTTGTCATATTACACACCATCTCTGACCACTATAGCCTGAAGATCCACCTCACTGGCCTCTTCTGTCCTATGCATTTAACTAATACTGTTCGTGAGGTGTTTTTTTTTTTTGGGGTCCAAATGTAAAAGAAAGCAGCCAAAATGGAGCAGTTATGTATTATCTGCAGGAAGTCAATGTGCTTTAGCCAAAAGGTGAAAATTTGGCAACTGCTATTGTACGGTTCATGCAACTGTAGTTATTTCCGGTAGGGCCATGTACAAAGTGAATAGATCACCATGGAAACTTACATTTAAAGGAACAGTGTCATCACAATATTTTTTTTAATATGTTAAAGATGTTAGTGCTTTATTAAAAACGTTTATATTTATTTGTGTGTTTGTGTTTTACTTTTTCTTATTTTTACACTTTTTCTTCCCTATGGGGGCTGCCATTTTTTTTTCCATTTCTGTATGTGTCGATTAACGACACATACAGACATGGAATACGGCAGCCACAGTCCCATAGGGACTGCGAACGGGGCCCGTTCCATCCACTAACATGTACGCCGTCTGTGTGGGAACTGCGCATGCGCCGCTCCCACACAGTCCAATTTGAAATGCGCGCCGTCCGGCGCCATTTTCCTGTGGACCGGAAGTCGCGGCCGGACAGTAAGATTACTACTTCCGGTCGCGGCTTCCGGACTTGTGCACTTGGACCAGCGGCAGCAGACGGAGCGGACGGGCCGGAGGGAGCTGCGGCGGCAGGAGCAGGTAAGAGATTTCTATGTATGTTCGTGTTTGTGTACGTTTACTACTGTATGTAAACCTACTACACTGTGTGTTAGCTCAAAAAATGGCGACACACAGTGTAGGAGGTTAGACCGTTCAAACCCATCGTTTATCCCGGCACTAGCCAGGACAAAGGAGGGGGGGGGGATGCTGAGAGCTCACTAGAGCGAGGGCTTTTTACCCAATTTTGCAGTATAAAGCAATGTGGTTGCTTTACCACATGCAATGCTGCAATTTTGGGAATAGCTCCATCTAGTGACCAGCAATGGGAAATATTATAAATTAGAATTAATTTATAATATTTCCTGACTCGTGAAAAAAATAAAAAAAATTTGAACAATGTTTAATCACCTACACACTAAATGTTTAATTAAAAAAAAACAACATGTTTTTCTGGCAACACATTCCCTTTAAGGGTTTCGAGTGAAAGATATTAAAGGGTTATTATTCCTTTTGATACCCCCTTAAAGGAGTTTTCCCATCAGGAACATTTGATGTATCTACAGGATACTTCATGGACGTCAGCTAGATGCGGGTCCCACCTATCTAGAACGCCCCGTAACCCCTGTTCTACCGTTCTGTGTTGTGGCTGAAGCGTGTGATTTTAGACCATGAAGAAGAAAACAGCATAGCTTGCTGAGCCACGCTGTCTCCGTAACTCCCATAGTGGTGAATGGCAGTTACGGAAGCAGAATCGCACGTGAGCTACGCGGTTTCCATAACTACCGTACAGTTCCACGGGACTTATGGGCGGAAATCAGCCACTTCAGCCACAACACAGAGCGGTAGGAGGAGGTTTAAGGGGCCCCTTTCTAGAGATAGGCGCGGGTCCCAGAGGTGGGACGTGCATCTGACATTTATGACAGATCCTGTCCATATTCTCTGATCGGAAAACCATTTTTGTAAAACTATTTTAGCACAATAAAAAAAAAAATTCTAAAAAATTATTTCATTTTTGTGTAGCCACATTCCATTATAACTTTGACAGAACTGGATGATGGCTTGCTTTTTGCGGGATGAGCTATAGTTTATTGGTACCATTTTGGAAAATACACGACTTTTTGATTACTTTTATGTTTTTCATCCCACCTAAAAAAAAAAAAAGCAGAGGAATTCTGCCATTATTTAGATTTCTCTTTACGGCGTTCACATGTGGGATAAATAACGTGTTAATTATTACGGATGCGGCGATAGTCATCAGTAAAAAAACAAACTGACAGACTTATGTCCATGGCAGACCTGGAGACCTTGATTAGACCACCCTTTGCAGGGGTGGGATCTGGCCAGTTCGCCCCGGTTCCCACCGAATTGGTTGTTAAAATTACAGCCGGTTCGCAGAACTGGGTAAAGCAGGAAACCGGAACCGGTTCCCTGCACTCAATTGTATTCGCGTCCTTCGGACGCGGATACAATGGAGTTCACTAGCACTGCCCTGCCGAGGCACATGATGCTTCGCCATTCGGCACTTTAGTGATAAAGCAGTCGGCACGATGACATCGTCGTTCCTCTGAAGGAGGACTGGCGTCGCTGGAGGATGGCGCGGCAACGGGACAGGTAAGCATATAATGGTTTCCTTTTATTGTGGGCAGTGTTGGGGGGGGGCTTAACTATAGGGGACAATAACTACAGCGGAGGACTATACAGGAGAGCACTATAAAGGGGGCACGAACTACAGGGGAGGACTATAGAGGTGGCACCAACTACAGGGGAGGACTATATAGGGGGCACCAACTACAGGGGAGGACTATATAGGGGGCACCAACTACAGGGGAGGACTATATAGGGGGCACCAACTACAGGGGAGGACTATATAGGGGGCACCAACTACAGGGGAGGACTATATAGGGGGCACCAACTACAGGGGAGGACTATATAGGGGGCACCAACTACAGGGGAGGACTATATAGGGGGCACCAACTACAGGGGAGGACTATATAGGGGGCACGAACTACAGGGGAGGACTATATAGGGGGCACGAACTACAGGGGAGGACTATACAGGGGGCACGAACTACAGGGGAGGACTATATAGGTGGCACCAACTAAAGGGGAGGACTATATAGGGGGCACTAACTACAGGGAAGGACTATATAGGGGGCACTAACTACAGGGAATGCTACTATCTACAGAGGAAACCAGGGGGAGCACTATCTACAGGGGGCTCTATGAGAGGCACTAGGGGGTTTTACACTGGGCAACTATCGGGCAGACCAGCGTTGTTAGAACGCTCGTTCACAATAATTGCCCTGTGTAAACAGGGCTGCGATCAGCAGAGCTACGAGCAAATGCTTGATCATCTACTGGTGTATCGTCTTAAAGTAAAATATTATCGTTGTCGGAAGCACATCATCTTGTGTAAACTGGGAGACGCGCTGATGGCATGATGATAATGTATGGGGAAAAGCGTTCGGAGTAACGACTGCTCGTCCCCATCCATAGCTCCTTGTGACAGGAACAAACTAGCGCCGATCAACGATGTATCGTTAATCGGCGCTCTCTGCATCGGCCGAAATTCGGCAGGCGTAAAAAGCCCTGCGTGTGGTGCATTAATTTACGGTGTTTGACACAATTTTATTCATGGACACAGTGTATAGTACGATTATATTCAGCACAGTGTGTAGAACTATTATATTCAGGGCACAGTGTATGATACTATTAGGGTATGTTCACACGCAGAGTCAAAAACTTCTCAAAATACGGAGCTGTTTTCAAGAGAATACAGCTCTTATTTTCAGAAGTTTTTTTGTGCCACTTGCGTTTTTTACGGCTGTTTTCGGAGCTTTTTTAATAGTCTATGGAAAACTGCTCCAAAAAACGTCCCAAGAAGTGTCCTGCACTTCTTTTTCGCGGGCGTTTTTTTACGCGTAAAAAAAAGCTGCGAAAAAGACTCCGTCGGAACAGAACAACGTTTTCCCATTGAAATCAATGGCCAGATGTTTGGAGGCGTTCTGCTTCCAATTTTTAGGGCGTTTTTTGGGCGTTTACAGGCCAAAAATAGGCCGTGTGAACATAACCTTATATTTAGGAGCATAGAGTGCGGCACCATGAGAATTTTATCTTAGTTTATAGGTGCAGAAATGTTGCAAAAGTGAGAAGCTGAAGACATCTGAGCGGCATACATATACGCGCAGAGCTTGCGCCCGGCGCTATATATATATACATGCACAGAGCTTGCGCCTGGCGCTATATATATATATACACACACACACACACACACACACACACACACACACACACACACACACAGAGCTTGCGCCTGGCACCATATCTGTGCATCAGCCGGGAGAGTTGTCGCGGCTTGTGCGCACGCCGCACTGTCCTCCACCCTTCTCACAGTCCACAGCCCAACTAAATGGGCTGAGCGCGCAAAAGAAAAAGTTAAAGGGAACCTGTCACCAGCATTTCACCTATTAAACCGACTATACCTGGTGGTAGTGGATGAAAAATCATTTTTATATAACCTAGAGTTGTCTTCTTAGTCGGCTCTGTAGCTTTAGTATTCAGTTTTTTAGTGTCCCACACCGTATAATAATGAGCATAAGAGTCAAATCTTCATTCCTCAAGTCTTTGCGAGCTTACCCCGCCTCCTTACTTTTGATTGACAGCTCCTCGCCTTCCCCCAGCACACAAAATCCGACGCTTGTGCATTGATGTTCTCTTTTGGTGTGTGCGCACAAAGGGACAACAGATTATTACGATAAAAGGCGCGAAATGTTTGAAGACCGTTATTTACAGTCGGAGGAGTTTAGGATAGGGGATAACGGCAATGGACTTTTTGATGGCAGCGGACAGTGAGGGATAAGTAAAGTTCAATAAATGAAATGCTGGTGACCGGTTCCCTTTAACCCATTAGTGACCGCCCATACGCCTTTTCACGGCGCTGCATCAGAATAAATAAACAGAGCAGTGAGCCGTTAAATCTCCCTGCTCTCAGCTGCCAGAGGTAGCTGGGGGCATTCCTGCTCAAACGGGTGAGATCGATATAAGTATCGTTCTCACCAATTTAACCCCTTGAGATGCAGCGCTCAATAGCGAGCACCGCATCTGAGTTGTTTTGGAGAGAGGGAGGGAGCTCCCTCTCATCCCACCGACACCCGGCGACAAGATCGCCGAGTGTCTGTGTCTTCTATGGCAGCCGGGGGCCTAATAAAGACCCCCAGGTCTGCTAGGTCATGCCAGAGGCCTAGCAGATGCCTGTCCATTTTAAATGGACAGGCAGTAATAAACTGCAATACAAAAGTATTGCAGTGTATTATAAAAGCTATCGGATGATCGCATATTAAAGTCCCCTAGTGGGACTAGTAAGAAAGTTAAAAAAAACATTGAAAAACCCACTTTCCCCAATCAAAAAGTTACACATATTTTGGTATTGCTGCGTCTGTAACGACCCCAACGATAAAGTTATTCCATTATTTAACCCGCACGGTTAATGAAGTAAAAAATAAAAAACTATAAAAAAAATAGAAAAATTGCTGTTTTCTGTGAAACCTGCCTTTAAAAAAAAGTGATAAAAAGTGATCAAAAAGTCACATCTACTCCAAAATGGTACCAATAAAAACTACAAGTCTTCCCGCAAAAAAAAACAAAAAACCCTCAAACAACTGCATCAGCGGAAAAATAAAGTTATGACTCTTCAAATATGGAGACACAAAAAATAAAAATTTTGAAAAAAAAAAGTGTTTTTAGTGTGAAAGTAGTAAAACATACAAAATCTATACAAATTTAGTATCGTTGCAATCGTAACAACCCGCTGAATAAAGGTAGTGTTATTTATGCCACACGGTAAACGGCATAGATTTAGGACGCAAAAAAGAGTGGCGAAATTTCTTTTTTTTTTTTTCCAAAAAAAAAGTTAATAAAAGTTAATCAATAAATTATATGTACCTCAAAATGGTGCTATTAAAAATACAACTTGTCCCACAAAAAACACGACCTTATACAACTATGTTGAAGCAAAAATAAAGTTATAGCTCTTGGAATGTGACGATGGAAAAACTTAAAAAATTGCTTGGTCATTAAGGTTTAAAATAGGCTGGTCATTAAAGGGTTAATGTATTTGTATGCACTAGATAGTTTATATGGGAGAATCTGGGATAACGCGGCTCATGGTCTATCTGTACGTACACTGCTGAAAACCAGTGAATGTGGGGATTTTGTTTTGAATTATTTTTCAGCATTTTAAAAAAACTAAAACGAATACGATTTTACTTCTAATATTATCAGAGAGGACTTAAAAAATCACTTTGTACCTGTTCAAGTATTTTCCAACATTTGGATCTGCCTCTCCTGTTTGCAAGAATTTGAAAGTTCTAGAATTAGAAAGAAAGAATTATTCAGTGGTTTATATACAGTTAATGATATTCCTTTAAACCAAAGCAGGTGTCCACTTGTGGTGATGGTCACATTGCTAGATACTAGGGCTGGGCAATTATGACCTAAATCAAAATCACGATTAATTGAACGTGTAATCTCGATTACGATCAATGAACGATTATTTAGGCGACAGCCCTTTTTGCATACCACACCCTCAATATGCATGCTACGCCATTGAATGAATATTTACTCCGAGCCTGCTGTAAACTACTGTATATAATATACCCCGACACTGCCCCCACACAGTATATTGCCCCCACCCAGTATAATGCCCCTATAACTGCCCTCCACACAGCATAATGCCCCTATAACTGCCCTTCACACAGTATAATGCCCCCATAACTGCCCTCCACACAGTGTAATGCCCCCATAACTGCCCTCCACACAGCATAATGCCCCTATAACTGCCCTCCACACAGCATAATGCCCCTATAACTGCCCTCCACACATTGTAATGCCCCCATAACTGCCCTCCACACAGTATAATGCCCCCATAGCTGCCCTCCACACAGTATAATGTCCCCATAGCTGCCTCTACACCGTATAATGCCTCATAACTTCCTTCCACACAGTATAATGCCCCCATAGCTGCCCTCCACACAGCATAATGTCCCCATAGCTGCCTCTACACCGTATAATGCCCCCATAGCTGCCCTCCACACAGTAAAATGCCCCCATAGCTGCCCTCCACACAGTAAAATGCCCCCATAGCTGCCCTCCACACAGTAAAATGCCCCCATAGCTGCCCTCCACAGTAAAATGCCCCCATAGCTGCCCTCCACACAGTAAAATGCCCCCATAGCTGCCCTCCACACAGTAAAATGCCCCCATAGCTGCCCTCCACACAGCAAAATACCCCCATAGCTGCCCTCCGCACAGTAAAATACCCCCATAGCTGCCCTCCACACAGTAAAATGCCCCCATAGCTGCCCTCCACACAGTAAAATGCCCCCATAGCTGCCCTCCGCACAGTAAAATGCCCCCATAGCTGCCCTCCCCAGTAAAATGCCCCCATAGCTGCCCTCCACACAGTAAAATGCCCCCATAGCTGCCCTCCACACAGTAAAATGCCCCCATAGCTGCCCTCCCCAGTAAAATGCCCCCATAAGCTGCCCTCCACACAGTAAAATGCCCCCATAGCTGCCCTCCACACAGTAAAATGCCCCCATAGCTGCCCTCCACACAGTAAAATGCCCCCATAGCTGCCCTCCACACAGCATAATGCCCCCATAGCTGCCCTCCACGCAGCATAATGCCCCCATAGCTGCCCTCCACACAGCATAATGTCCCCATATCTGCCTCTACACCGTATAATGCCTCATAACTGTCCTCCACACAGTATAAATGCCCCTATAACTGAGGATGCAGATTTAGTTGAAACCGGGAAAAAAATAATCTAAGAAACTAATGCGCAAGATGACTGTTAATTGCACTTCGGTTATTTTTCAATTAATTGTCCAGTCCTACTAGATACAATAGTGGAAAGGCCTTACACTCTCTCTGCTCTCCGACACACTGATCTGGCCACATGTAGCGATGCACTGGCCTTCCCTCCAGACTAGAAGAAAAACAATATATATAAATTGGCAGTAAATGATAGCAGCCCCATGCTCACTAAAGTGTACAGTGGTTGGGGTGAAAATGACAAGAATAACTTCTTATAACAGGTTTGGTTTGTGTAGCACATACAGGTAGAATAAAGCTGGTCAGTGGAGGAAGCTGAACTGTGTACTTATCAATCCATTGCTCCAGCTCCCGGACAGGATCTTCACTAAATGATGTATTCACTACAGAAAGATAAATGAAGACACAGACAGTGATTTATATAAACCACCAAATAGCATCATTTACTGTTCAAGTTAGCAGATTGTCAGTGCCGTTTAGGTTGAATTATACAGGACGTCTATCTACAGAGGAATTTGCTATACTAAATTATTCACTTTGCAGCCCATCAAGCTGAAGAAGTGAAGATCTGAATAGTTTTCATGAAGTACTGGTTAATTGTGAATATTGCTTGGTGCAGACCAAAGGATAACCCTCTGTGTCATTCATAAAACAGGCCACGTTTCCGACAAGTCAGCATATCATATGTATGCCCTACTAGAGCAGCGCCAGTCAGTTGCTATTGAAGTGAAAAAAGTTAGGGTATATTCACACGTGCTGGTTTTGTGGCAAAAAACTGCACTGATGACAGATGGGAATACACTCATGTGAATACAGCCTATGGTACATGAATGGATTCTTAAACTGAAGGATGACAAATGTAACTTTTTATAAATCAGTAAAAAAAAAGCAGGAATAAAAAGTGGACGCTCTCATCGTGTAGATAAAAAAAAAAAAAGTTGATTAAAAACGTACACTTTATTCCTGCTTATTTTTTTTTCTACGTATCCGTTTTACATGAGGCCTCGATTCCAGAGGCCTGCAGGTTGGAGCAGCGGTCCCGGATCCCAGGGAAACCTACAAACAAATGCCTTCCCAGTGTTGTGCCTGTTACACAACTTTCTCTGGTGAGAAACACATTAACATTCCCCTGCGTTACATCCCCGTATTCATTGCAATTTAGAGCGCTCTCCACTTTCTTTTTCAAATATACCTTTATGGCTTTCTCTGGCTGAAGACAGTGGTGTTGCAATATTTGAGCCAATATCTTGAAGCATACACTGTATCTGTAGGGAGAAAATGTTCTGTTAACTCTGACCTCTACTAAAACGTGATTGATCAAGTGGCAATTATACGACAACCAAAGCAGGGGCTGCACGGGAACCGGTCACCAGCATTTCACCTATTAAACCAGCAATACCTGGTGGTAGTGGGTCAAAAATTCATTTATGTAACCTAGAATTATCTTCTAAGTAGGCTCTGTACCTTTAGTATTAAATTTTTTAGTGTTCCTGTGCCGTATCCTAATGAGCATAAGAGTCATATCTTTTTTCGAAAAGAGTCATATCTTCATTCCTCAAGCCTTTCCAAATTAACCCTGCCTCCTTACTTTTGATTGACAGCTCCTTACCTGCCCCCAGCACACACGAAATCCCGCACTTCCGCGTCTATGGCCTATTCTGGTGTGTACACACAACAGGACACCATAGCGGCGCATGTGTAGTAACTAGATTTGAGGCACGGACGAAGCAGAGAAGGGTTTCTGACCATACATGACGGGCGCACCATCTCTGAGATTTTAGCATTTTTTGGCGGTGGCCGGGCATAAGAAGAGGAAAGAACGAGACTGCCGTATTATAACCATAAAAGGCGCAAAATGTTTACAGACCGTTATTTACGGTCGGAGGAGTTTAGAAGAGAGGATAACACCAATGAACTTTTGACAGCAGCGGCCAGCAAGGGGTGAGTAGAGTTCAATAGGTGAAATGCTAGTGACCGGTTCCCTTTAAAGCAAAACTAGATAAGATTATCAGCGCTAAACAATATGCATACCTCCTACATACTTATCCACACAACCCAGTTATATATAACTGCCAAAAATTATTACATTAATTAAAGGAGTTTTACCAGAATAGCGAATTGTCTGCTTGCTGGGACTACACCGCTGGGAGACCTACCATCTGCGAGAACCGGCATCTAGCATGTGCGCTGTCGCACCATTAGAAGTTTTTGCAAATTATGAAAACCGCCAAGGACAGCTCTTGGCTTTTTCCGTCAGTCCCATAGACATTGAATGGAGTGGAGAGTATGCTCGATCGCCGCTCCATTCAATCTCCTCCTCACTGCGGTCGTGTTATAGGAACCGCGTTCTCACGTTTGGTAGGGTATATAAGGTGATAATTGTAAATTCTGTTACAACCCCTTTAATTGTTGATAGCTTTCCCTATACCCCAGCTCAGTATCACATTCGTAACGGTCAGTATTTTATGTTTAAGTCCGGGTGGTTTGCCTGTCCAGATGAATGAAATTTGGAGTGAATTAACCATTTTGAAAAATGGCATTGGTATGGCAATTGGGATGGCCTGGAACAAGTATAGTATTCGCGGCAATACATTCATTTTAAAAATGGTACAGCAACTCATCCATGTGAATGTGCCTTTCGACCATCTGGTACAATCTGTCCGATTGTCAGCAAGGAGAGGAGGAAAGTTTAGTTGAAAGAGATCTTTCAGGTCAGCTGGGATCTAAACCCCAAGGTATGGATTTTACTTTTAATGAGGTCTGAGTCTACAGGCTGCCCTCAGGAACCTTTGAACCTGAAGGTGCTCAGATATCTTCGCTTTAAATAGGACGCTAAGAGCGGAAAACTGTACCTTCAATGTGCTGGGCCTGAGATTTTTCTTTAAGCCCTCTGTAAAATAATTTAAATTAAAGGGATATCCGGACCCTCAAAGACAGTGACAGGTTTGCCCACAAATTTACAGAAGGCTCTCCAAGTTCTAAGGTAAATCTCTGAGGTGACCATTTTTCTACTGGCTAGAAGAGTGTCGATAACCTGATCAGACAAGCCTTTTTTCCCTAAAATCTGCCTCTCAAGAGCAATGCAGTCAGGGGGAGACTTTTTACCTCTGGGTGAAATACTGGGCCCTGGGACATGAGTGACTCTCTGGAAGAAACCATGGGGTCGCTACTGACATTTTTCAAATCCATGAAAACCAGACTCTTTTCGGCCAAAAAGGAGCAATCAGAATTACTTTTACAGAATTCTCTCTGATCTTTTTCAGTGTTCTCGGAATCAACTTGAGGGGGGAAAGGCATACAACAGCCCTTTTTTCCAAGATTGGGAGAAAGCATCCAACCCCCTTGGAAAATCCGGAGGAGAAAGGGAAAATAAACTGTCCATCTCTCAATTTACTTGAGAAGCAAACATGTCTATTACCGGGACCCTCCATAGTTTTCTAATCAGAGTGAAAACTTTGTGATTCATACTTCACTCCCCCTGACTGATATGATGAGGAAGAAATCGGCCTTCTGGTTGTCTATCCCCCTGAGGTGAACTGCTGAGAGGCAACTGGAGGATTCTGCAAACTGGAATATTTTTAGAGACCGGGACAACAGACTTGGGATTCTTGTACCCCCTTGTCTGTTTATGTATGCCACCACTGTGGAGTTGCCCAAATATATTTTTACACTGCGATCCCTGACTACTAGTAATGACTGGGATAATGGATGGAACACTGCCATCAATTCCCTGAAATTCTGGAATTAAACCCTGGTATCTTAATCCCACATGCACTGTAGAAGAAGAGAGTATGTGTGTGCTCCCCAACCGTGTGGGCTGGCGTCTGTCGTCAGGTTGAAGATATTCTCTCTCTTCCAAGGGATTCCCTTTCCTGAGTTTCCCAGGTCTATCCACCAAGATAGGAATTGAAATGACTGCGGGGAGAAAACTATCTTGTGATCTAAGGGTCCCTGCATCTCTTCCCATTCTGATAAAAATCTGATGCTGAAGAAGTCTAGTGTAACTGGGTCCATTCTACCGCTGGAATACAGGCCGTTAGTAATCCCAGAACCGACATCGCTTCTCTTAAAGAGATCACCTTCTTCTGTATGTCCTCCTTGACCCTCATTACCACACTCTTTGCTTTTTTCAAGGGAAGGGAAGACATTTGAGTTGAAGAGTCCAGCATTATCCCTAGAAAGATGCACTGCCGACAGGGGACTAGCTTCTATTTTTGCATCGTTCAATTCCCAGCCAAGCTTAAAGAGAATATCCTCTACTATTTTTATTTGTTGAAGAAGAATCCGATCAGACTCCAGCAGAAAATCATCCAGATAAGGTATTATTACAATGTCTTTTTCTCGAATATGGGCCATCATCTCTGCTACAAATTTTGTGAATACTCTTGGGGCTTGTGAGAGTCCAAAAGGGAAGAGCCCTGAACTGTAGGTGACAGTGTTCCCCAGAAATACAGCCACTCTTGGGAATTTCTGGAAGTGACTGTGGACACATTATGCACATAATAGTCATCATGCATATCCAGAGTCGCCACGACACATCACGGAAAGAGATTGTTTACTGCGGAAGTAATTGAGTCCATGCGAAAATTCTCGTAAGATAGGCTTAGATTCAGCTTCTTTAAATTTCTAATGGTGCAATAAAAGCCGTAAAATGTTCAGTAGAACCATAAAATGTTCAGTAGAACCCCCACCCTTTTTCTCCTGAAGGGACCTGGATTAATACTTCCTTGGAAAGCAGAGAGTAGATTTCTTCAGAAAGAGCCCTTTGCTTCTCTGGATCTGTGAACATGGACTGAATGAAATTTTCTGCCACTTGTGAGAAAACAGCAATAGATGCCCCCCCCCCCCCCCACAGAACTTCTGGCGTCATTGCTGGTAAATTCCAGTTATTTTTCTTATTGAACTGCTTGAAGTCCTAACTTTTATTACACTGAAAGGATTTTTTGTTATGGGGAAGCATCACTGAGGTGAACCCCTTTTTCTATCGGATACTTTTTCGAGTAAATCATCTAGAGCTGGGCCAAATAACAACTCCCCGACAGGGTATGGCACAAAGTTTTGACTTACATCCCGCATCACTCTTCCAGCATTAGAGCCATAAAGCTCTACGAGCTGAATTAGACAATGCTGCCGCTCTTGCACTTAAAGGGGTTGTCCAGGAATACATTTTATTTCTATTTTAACTTAATGGGACATGTACAACTAACTTCCTAATATAATGTCTGTTTATATCTTGAGGCGTTACTTCTAATGTGACCGAACCCAGAGTAAATTTTTCACATCTTCTGATGTTCCGTGTCTTTGCTCAGCCAGCACTTTCGGCAGAGCTGAAGCACGGTGAGTCATCAACTAGGTTTACAGGCAGTGGGACTAGAGGCGGAGCTCTGAAGAGCTCATGAAACATCCGCCCGGCCCACTGCCTGTAAACCTAGTTGATGATGTGCCGTGGCTCCGCTCTGCTGGAAGTGCTGGCTGAGCAAAGACAGGAAATGTAGTCTCTGCTAGTACACGCCCCTCCTCCTCTCTCTGAGTTCCCTCACTGCGTGCACGTCTCCTCTCATCGCCCACCCAACCTCCCCTATATCATCCCTGTGTATTACCCCCATCATCCCTGTGTATTACCAATCATTCCCTGTATATTACCTCATCATCCTTGTATATAACCACCATCATCCCTGTATATAACCACCATCATCCCTGTATATAACCACCATCATCCTTGTTTATAACACTAATATCCCTGTATATAACCCCCATCATCCCTGTATATAACTCCCATCATCCCTGTATATAACCACCATCATCCCTGTGGGATTATTGCTGGGTGTTTGTGCAGGGAGCTGGGTGACTGTAATTAGAGAAGGAAATGACCCTGTAAACAAAGAGGGGCGTGGCAGTATGCAAAAACCTGAGATGCTATAGAGGAAGGGGGGGGGGGTGTAAGCTGTCTCATCAGTTTCAGAAAGGGATCATGGGTATGGTGGGTTACAAGACAGGAAACACAGGAACAAAAGCAAGGGATATAAACAAACAGAGAGCAGAAGTGACGATTGAGATCAAACAGAAACTGGTTAGAAGGTTAGTAGGGGGTTTTAGGTAAGGCAAACCAAGGCTGGGGAACACTTTTTAGAAAATATTTTTTCCCTGGCCAACCCCTTTCACTGTCACTGCTTAGGGTAGCAGCTGATCTCTGGGAGTACCGCTCCTAATATGGGCTTCTAACTAGCTAACCCAGATCTTAAGGGATCTAACTACCCTTGTTGCAGCAATAGCGGGTTTGAAAGCAGAGGTTGTAGTTTCCCAATTTTTTCTTAGGTATGCCCCCACTCTATTATCCATGGGTCCCTTAGCGAACCAGCATTCTCAAAGGGTAGAGAAGCTGTCTTTGTAACACAGGGGCGTCAACTCTAGGAGCCCTATCACAGGCAGTAGACTCTTCTTCCTCAAAGGGGTACTTCCTTTTAATCGCGGAATGAAAAAAATTCTATTGTTTTTTTCCGTTCCTTGGAGATTAGGGCTCTGATGTTTTTGCGGATCGGGAACACTCTTCTCCTTCTGGGCCTTAAAGAGACTCTGTCACCACATTATAAGTGCCTTATCTCCTACATAAGGATATCGGCGCTATAATGTAGGTGACAGCAGTGCTTTTTATTTAGAAAAACTATTTTTACCACTTTATGAGCGATTTTTAGCTTTATGCTAATTAGTTTCTTAATGCCCAAGTAGGCGTATTTTTACTTTAGATCAAGTGGGCGTTGTACAGAAGAGTGTATGACGCTGACCAATCAGCGTCATACACTTCTCTCCATTCATTTACACTGCACTAGCGATATAGCTATATCGCTATGTGCAGCCACATACACAAACACTAACATTACTGCAGTGTCCTGACAATGAATATACATTACCTCCAGCCAGGACGTGATGCGTATTCAGAATCCTGACACTTCTGAATCTTTTCTGTGGTTTTCCAGCAAGGCAAACGTAATCTCGTTTTAAATGACAGTTTACATTGTAATCTCGCGAGATTACGTTTGCCTGGCTGGAAATGTCACAGAAAAGATTCAGACGTGTCAGGATTCTGAATACACATCACGTCTTGGCTGGAGGTAATGTATATTCATTATCAGGACACTACAGTAATGTTAGTGTTTGTGGCTGCACATAGCGATAGAGCTATGTCGCTAGTGCAGTGTAAATGAATGGAGAGAAGTGTATGACACTGATTGGTCAGCGTCACACACTCATCTGTACAACGCCCACTTGGTCTAAAGTAAAAACACGCCCACTTGGGCATTAAGAAACTAATTAGCATAAAGCTAAAAATCGCTCAAAGTGGTAAAAATAGATAGTTTTTCTAAATAAAAAGCACTGCTGTCACCTACATTACAGCGCCCATCTCCTTATGTAGGAGATAGGGCACTTATAACGTGGTGACAGAGTCTCTTTAAACCTTCGAACATCATATCCTGGACCGACCTAGCCTCTTAATCATCCTCTAGGTCCACGGTGGCCCTCACTGCTTTGACTAATGTATATTTTCTGCAGGAAAAAGGTTTTCCCGAGAGCTCTTCTGAAGAGGAGTCATATTCGGAATCCCTCTTCTTCAATATATCCTCTTCTTCCTCGGCTCCTGACTGAAGTTCATCCTTACTGGAAGATGAGACTGCCCTATATCTACCAGATGAAGTGCCAGGGCGTTCAGCCTTGGAATAATTTTTTGACCAGGTGGTTTTTATACTCCTGAACAGAGATGGGCCCTCATCTTCTAAAACCTTCTCCAAACAGGCTTTATAGAGGGATTTTACATAGGCCATGGGGAGCTTTTACTTACAAATTCCACATTCTTTGTTTTTAAGTTTAGCTGATCTTTTCCCTGGGCCCTTAGAGCCCTAAAAACAATAATATTCTACAATAAAAAATAGGGCTAAGGAAACAACTAGGGGTAACAACCCCTCTTACCCCACCAGTGTGTACTGATCCGGCAACTGTGCCAGTGTCACTGGGATCAGTGCGCTGTGAAAGCTTCCATTCCAAACACTAGGAAGCTGGAGAGCTGCAGTAGTTAATTTCAAGACACAGCTCTCCCAAGACTGGCTGGGCCTCTTTCAAAGAGAACGCACTAAAAACTCTGCCCACTTCCGGCCCTGACGTCGAGCGACAGCCACAGGAGGAAACCGTAAGTAACCCGTATCACTTCCAGCTCCACTGGCCGTAAACATAAAGTACCGGTGAACACACAGATACAGCCTGTAGAGCTACCCAGGCGTACCTAGACATCGCTGCAGTCCGGTCCCAAGGAAGCACCCAATGGCCCCGCACACAGCAGGGGGAGGGAGGAATGGAGCGTCCACAGACAGTCTGGTTCCTTCTCTTCACCCCACCTATCTCCGATAGCTCCTAGTGGAGACATGCCGACAGGTCACCCATGAGCCCCTCAGATCCAGGCTGGGCTCCTACAGTCTGCCTTTACTTGAATCCTATGTCGTCCCTGCCTTTGTCCGAAGGACAGTACTGTGGATGATGCTGGTATTCCTTCCTTTTAAATGAATCCTAGTTTCCTGTCCAGTGGAAGATGGTGGTGTCATTGGGGGATAGGGAAAATATTTATAGGCTGCCAGTTCAGTGACATGACGAATGGAGGTGATTGGCAACAAGAAGCAAACTTTTCAAGAAAAGAGGCAGAGGGAAATGTTGTCCAGCGGCTCAAGTAGACTAGACTGCAATGCGTCAAGTACATTATGGGCCGTGCCACCTATCGCAGGAAGGTATCGATGTTACCTGGATGGGAACAAAGTACTGGAATAGAACGGAAAGAGCCAACATCTGACCTGTCCTTTAAGAGCGCTAACCCAAGAACTACATCCAGGCCCTCTTAAAAGGAGGATAGCAGACGAGAAAGGGAAAAGTGGAACGAGAGAGAAAACTGCCTCTCCTAACACCAGCAGAAAAGACAGAAAGAAGAAAATGGCACATTGCCATCTGATGGAATATTGAAGCTGCCAATAGGATAGCTGTGGAGGGTTATAGCCTGATAGGAGGAGATTTTTGCATAGGGTTCTGCCACTAGGAGGCGGAAACTATGTCCAAGGTAGGGTTGTCACGATAACAGAATTTGGACTTAGATACCGATACTTTGTGTAGTATTGTGATTCTTGATACCAAAATGAGACTTTACCAACAATAATAATAAAATAAAAAAAGTTTCTGATGTGAGGCACGTGATGTGATAAACTTTATACCTCCATGTGCCTCACATTAATAGTAATTAACCCCATCATGTTCCTCAGTTATAATGGACAGTGGGTTAATGTGTGAGGTACATGATGGTGTGAATTACTATTAATGTGAGGCACCTGGCGGTACTAAATTCATAACACCTCAAAGCCTCACATTAACCCCTTCAGGACTGAGCCTGTTTTGGCCTTCAGGACGAAGCCGATTTTTCAAATCTGACATGTGTCCATTTATGTGGTGATAACTCCGGAATGCTTTTGCCTATCAAAGTGATTCTGAGATTGTTTTCTCGTGACATATTGTACTTTATGTTACGGAAAAAATTTGGTCGATAAATTCAATATTTATTTGTAAAAAACACCAAAATTTGAAGAAAATTTGCAAAAATTAGCATTTTTCTAAATTTTAAATGTATCTGCTTGTAAAACAGATAGTAATACCACACAAAATAGTTACTAGTTAACATCCCCCATATGTCTACTTTAGTTTGGCATCGTTTTTTGAACATTCTTTTATTTTTCTAGGACGTTACAAGACTTAGAACTTTAGCAGCGATTTCTCATATTTTCAAGAAAATTTCAAAAGCCGATTTTTACAGGGGCCAGTTCAGTTCTGAAGTGGCTTTGAGGGTCTTATTTATTAGAAAGTCCCCATAAATCACCCCATTTTGAAAACTGCACCCCTCAAAGTATTCAAAACAGCATTCAGAAAGTGTTTTAACCCTTTAGGCGTTTCACAGGAATTAAAGCAAAGTAGAGGTGAAAGTTACAAATGTCATTTTTTTTTTACAAAATTCATTTGTAATAAAAAAAATTCTATACCACAGAAGTTTTTACCCGAGAAATGGAACTTATTATTTATTGCCCAGATTCTGCAGTTTTTAGAAATATTCCACATGTAGCCCTAGTGCGCTAATTTACTGAAATACAGGCCTCAGAAGCAAAGAAGCACCTAGTGGATTTTGGGGCCTCCTTTTTTTTTAGCATATATTTTAGGTACCATGTCAGGTTTGAAGAGGTCTTGTGGGGCCAAAACAATAAAAACCCCCAAAAGTGACCTCATTTTGGAAACTACACCCCTCAAGGAATTTATCTATGGGTATAGTTAGCATTTTGAACCCACAGTTTTTTTGCAAAATGTATTTGAATTAGTATGTGAAGATGAAAATCTACTTTTTTTCTGAAAAAAACGTAGAATTTTTTTAATGAATAAAAGAGAAAAAACACCCCAACATATGTAAAGCAATTTCTCCCGATTACAGCAATACCCCATATGTGGTAATAAACTGCAGTTTGGACCCACAGCAGGACTCAGAAGGAAAGGAGCACCATTTGGATTTTGAAATTCTGATTTTGCTGGAATAGTTTTCAGTGCCGTGTCGCGTTTGAATTGCACTGGAGGGAACAAAATAGTGGAAACCCCCGGAAAGTGACCCCATTTTGGAAACTACACTCATCAAGGAATTTTTCTAGGGGTAAAGTTAGCATTTTGACCCCGCGGTTGTTTTGCTGAATTCATTGGAATTATTCTGTAAAGGTAAAAATCTACTTTTTTTCTGAAAAAAGGTAGCCATTTTTAATTTTTACAAGGAATAAAGGAGAAAAAGCACCCCAACATTTGTAAAACAATTTCTCCCGATTACGGAAATATGCCATATGTGGTAATAAACGGCTGTTTGGACCCACAGCAAGGCTCAGAAGGGAAGGAGCGCTATTTGTCTTTTGGAGATCAAATTTAGCTGAAATGGTTTTTGGGTGCCATGTTGCATTTCCAAAGCCCCTGAGAGGCCAAACAGTGGAACCCCCCAAAAGTGGAAATTACACCACTTAAAGAATCTATCTAGGGATATAGTGGGCATTTAGACCCCACAAGTCTTTTGCAGGATTTATTAGAATTAGGCCGTGAAAATGAATATCAACATTTCTTCCACTAAAATGTTGTATTTTTTCAATTTCACAAAGGATAAAGGAGAAAATGCTGCCCAACATTTGTAAAGCAATTTCTCCCGAGTACGGCTATACCCCACGTGTGGTCATAAATGGTTTTTCATTAGAAAGTAATTAACCCTTTCTGGACTGATCCATTTTTTTCTTTTCCTTTTTAGTTTTTTCCTCCCCGCTTTCCAAGAGCCACAACTTTTTTATTTTTCAGTCAATAGAGCGGTATGAGGGCTTATTTATTGAGGGACGAGCGGTCGTTTTTATTGGTACCATTTTTTGGTACATACAACTTTTTGAGCACTTTTTATTACATTTTTAGGTAGAGCCAAGGTGACCAAAAAACAGTGATTTTGCCGTTTTAAATGCTTTATTTTTTACGTGAGACGCTCCATGCATCACCCCCCCCCCCCACACTACGACATGCTATGTTGTGGTGCGCGCAGGAGTTAATGTGCAGCGGATGGTGCAGAGTAAAAATTACAATTTTCCACTCATATGCCATTTTAGTGCACTACATGTTATGCCCAGTTTGTGCCACTGAAGACAAATACCTCATAAAATATTAAGCGGGTTCTCCTGGGTATGGCGATGCCATATCTATGGGCGTAAACTGGTGTTTGGGCACGCTGCAGGGCTCAGAAGGGAGGGAGCAGCATTTGGCTTTTGGGGCGCAGATGTAGCTTGGTAGTAGTTCTGTTTGGGGTTTTACTGGTGTCTCAATATATAATGTGGGGGCATATGTAATCTGTGCGGGGTACATCAGGGTACATGTTATCTGTGCGGGGTACATCAGGGTATAATAAGAGGGTATAATAATGCAGTAAATAAATAATAATCCGCAGATATGTGGCCGGTGTCGCACTGATAAAAGGCGCCCGATCTTATCTGCTTTTGGAACACTGCACATTTTGCATCGCCATATTCTGAGAGCCAGAACGGTTTTATTTTTTTTCCACCGGAGCTGGGTGAGGGTTTATTCTTTGTGGGACAATCTGTAGTTTTCATTGGTACCATTTTGGGGTACTAGAAATTTTTTTGATCACGTTTTATTCAATTTTTTGGCAAGCAAGGTGACCAAAAACCATCAATTCTGAAACTGTTTTTTATGGCGTTCACCCTGGGCTATAAATTACCATTATATTTTATACTGCGGGTCGATACGATTACAGCGATACCATACGTATATAACTTTTTGATGTTTTGCAGCGTTTGTGCAATAAAATCACTTATTTATAAAATAAATTCTTTTTTGTGTCACCATATTCTGAGAGCGATAACTTTTTTTATTTTTGAGTCAAAAATGCGGTGTAAGGGCTTGTTTTTTGCGGGACGGGTTGTAGTTTGTATTGGTACCATTTTGGCGTACATGCGACTTTTTGATCACTTTTTATTGTCGATTTTGGGAGGGGTGGTAACCAAAAAATTGTGATTCGGGCACTGTTTTTCGTTTATTTTTTTCGCGGTGTTCACCGTGCGGGAAAAATAATATTACAGTTTTATAGTCGGGGTCGTTACGAACGCGGTGATACCAAATATGTGTACTTTTTTTATCGTGTTAATTTTTTTCCTATAATAAAAGACTTATTATAGGAAAAAAAGCATTCTTTGTTTATGTCACTTCTAACTTTTATTTTTACACTTTTTCAAAACATTTTTATTATCTTTTTTTTACTTTTTTTACTTGTCCCACTAGGGGACACTTAGACTTGCAGCTCTGATCGCTGCTGGAACACATTACACTACACACGTAGTGTAATGTGTTGTAACTGTCATTGTGACGTAACTGTCACACTGACAGGAAGCAGAGGAGGAACGGCCGGAGGCTGATCCTCCGAGGCTTCCGTACATGGCAACCCGGAGGTCATTGTCTGTCCTCTGGTTGCCGTGAGAAGGATCGCCAGCCCCCGCAAATACATGTGGGGGGCTGCCGATCCGCTGTAAACCTCTTCAATGTGGGGATCGCAATCGACCACCGCATCGAAGGGGTTAATTGCCGATTTCAGCGGCGACAGGCCGCTGATCGGCAACAGGGAGAGCAGGGCTGACACCCTGCACAGTTAACCGCCGCTGCGGTGTAGCGCCGCGCGGCGGTTAACTGTCAAAGCACTGACGTTAATGAACGTCAAGGTGCGCGAAGTTACTGCACACATTGACGTTCATTAACGTCAAGGTGCGGGAAGGGGTTAATAAGTGAAAGAATGCAGTTTTATTTTTTTTAGTGTGTACATAAATGACGCTACAAATTTGTTGTGCAGGTTATTACGGTCACGACGATACAGAAAGTGTGTATATTTTATGTATTGAGATTTTTATTTTAACGTTTATTGTAAAAAACTTTGTGTGCATTTTTTTTATTTAACATTACTTTATTATTTTTATTTACGTTTTTATTTTTAAACTTTAATGTACTGTCATATATCTATATGCTAGTGAATTAGCCTGTGTACTGTTCGTTCAAAGGCAGTTGTTAGGACATACGTAAGAGTATGTCCTAACAACAGGAAATATGGACCCTGGGCTGTCTGCCCCTCGATCGCATTACAGGGATTTCCTGTAACGCGATCCATGGGGCATCCCCCTTCTCATTTTCCCCTTGAAAGCTGCGGTCCGCTTTCATCGCAGCATTCGACGGAATAGCGGAGAAGAGGTTTTTCTGCTGTTAGAGCAGAGCTGCGGCAGTGTAATACAGCCTTTGTGCTGCGCCGGCACTAAACACAGCACATGGGGGTGTTTTGCAGTGTCGGATCGCATCATGCTGACCGCGGGCACCAGTTGTCAGGAGTGCGGCACATCCTTTATTACACAGCCCCAGCCCCGCTCTGACTACATTCATGTATTACAATACTAAGCTTTTTTTTATTTCATTCTTTTTTAGCGCTACGGTGACCAAAAAACAAATATTCTGGGGCTTTAAATTTTATTTTTTTTTACGCCGGCCACCGTGCAAATAATGCTATATTGTAATAGTCTCTGACTTTTACAGACGCAGCGGTACCAATTTTACTTTATTTTTACATTGTGCTTGGGGAAAAAGGTTTGTTTTTTTTAAATATTTTTTTACACTCCTGAAAATGTATAACATTTTTTTTTTTTTACACATTTTATTAGTTCCCCTAGGGGACTTGAACCAGCGATCATTTGATCGCTGGTACAATACACTGCAATACATGGATAAGTTATGGAAACCGCGTAACTTGCTGAGCTACGCGGTTTCCGTAACTTCCATAGTAGTGAACGGCAGTTAAAGAAGCAGCGTAGCATGCTACGCCGTTTCCGTAACTACTATTCAGTTCTATGGGATTTCCGGAAACCGCTTAACTCCTGTTTCCGTAACTCGACCATATACGCTGTTTTCGTAGCTACCGAGCACCGGAAACCGCGTAGCTCGCGGTTCTACGCTGTTTCCGTAACTCCAGACCACCTAACCAGGAAGTGGCCGGGAGACAGCACGGGGGTTTAGGGGGCCCCGTTCTAGAGATAAGTTATAATATATAAGTTATAATATATTATAATAACTAGTTAAACGGCCAGGAACAGCGCAATCACTATTCCTAGCTGTGTTTTATAGCTGACACGCTGCTCTGACACCTGCAGTGTATGGAGCGGGCTCAGCGAGTGAGCCCGCTCAGCTCCAAACATCATCCCCTCCCCGCTCCATGATGTGCCAGTACATCATGGGTCCGGAAGGGGTTAAGTAAGAAGCGGTCAGGGGGCCTGGTGCTGCCGCATCTCTTGACTGCCGACTATAAGACGCAGGGACTTTTTAGCAAGATTTATTCTTGCTAAAAACTGAGTCTTATAGTCCGAAAAATACGGTATATCTATAAACAAATTGTACAATGATGTTCAAAAGTTAACCTTAAAGTTTTCAGTGAAGTCTAATTTGAATAATAAAATAGAAATACCTTCTCAAGTTCTGTGACACATTGGAGATTAGCATCTAGACAAAATTCCCTGGCCAACCTGGAAAAATAAACAAAACACAATTCTGCTCAGATGCTGGAGAATGGAAAATTACACGACTGGAAATAGGAGGTGCATGTAATAATCATTTCGCTCTGACTAACCAACCTGCCATGGGGTGGTTTTTCATAATTTTGACCTATCCACAGGATAGGTCAACAGTATATGATCGGTGGGGGCCCAGATGGCTCTGGTCACACCATAGCAGCCGTGCTGGGTTACTGCAGCTCTGCTCCTATTCAAGTGAACAGGAGCAGAGCTGCAGCACGGCCACTAAACAGTGTACGGAGCCATCTGCTTCCGGCACCGACCACTGCATGACTTCTGGTACCCGGAGGGTGTTCCGGCTTCACTTGAATAGGAGCAGAGCTGCAGCAGGGCCGCTAAAATGTGACCGGAGTAATCTACTTCCGGCAGTGATCACTGCATAACTTCCGGTGCCGGGAGGCAGCCGGAACAGCTGTTGTGTGGGGTCCAGGTGATGGACCCACACCGATCATATACTGATGACCTATCCTGTTTTTCATCAGTATGAAAAGCCGCCCCATGCCTGGACAACCCCTTTAACTATCTTCTCTGAGTAATACCTAATGTAGTCTGGTAGCAGCTGGTATTTTGTATTCAGTACAGGCGAACCTGTGAGCTAAATACATCAGCAGCACAAATCTCTCTCATGAACACTTGCTACAAGTAGTGCAGCTTTTTCACGTTGGATAACCATTGCATTACTTTTTATAATACAATGTACGTATAAACATGAAACGAAAAAACCCTAGATAGATTTCAGCAACAAGGGGGTGAGTTAGTTCCACGTCTAACTTCTAACAGTCAATTCTGTTGAAATCAATGGATTCACCGGAACCCTGGCTGATGGAAAATATCAACTTCTGGCCCTTTTACATGGGCCAATAATTGCATGAATGCTCATGCCTGATCATTGCCGTGTGATGAGATCTTTTATGCTGCCAAAAAAACCTTCGCTTGTCCGCAGAACATCTTCCTATGTAAACAGGGGATGTGCTGACGACAGGATGCAAATTGTATGGAGACGAACAATCGTATTCATGATCACTCCTCATTCCCATACATTCCGGTCCTAGCTCTGTTTAAATGGAGCAAAAGAGCGCCGATCGACATGCTGTTATCGTTGATCAGCACTCGTGTACCTGGAGAACATCTGCCCACGTACAACTCCTACTAGATTTGATTGCGAGGTTCTGGATTTACCGTGGTTTATCAATGTAAGTCTTTATTTTCTAAACCCTGTACATACAATCACAACTTACCCTATGGCAGAGGTCAGCTCATCAGTAGCGCCCAATGCTTCAAACACAAGGTTATCTTTCGGTCTCCGCTCTCCAGTGTATGTACTTGAGAAGCCTATGAAGCAATACAATGTATTGAGACATGACTCGGCTATGAAACAAATTTAATGTCCCACAGAAATGTCATAAGAATGAGACCTTTATCTCCTGTTTTTGTGTAGATCTTTGGGATCTTCTCTGGTTTATTATCTGGCGGGGAGCTAAAAGGAAACACAAAGGATAATAGTATTACTTTTACACAATTTTTCCACAGATAATGTGGTGACAACACATGCAGCACTCTATGGAGTGTTCATCCATTGCTTAAAGAGGCTCTGTCACCACATTATAAGTGCCCTATCTCTTACATAATGTGATCGGCGCTGTAATGTAGATCACAGCACTGTTTTTTTTTATTTCGAAAAACGATCATTTTCACCAAGTTATGACCTATATTAGCTTTATGACAATGTAGAAGGAAGAGTGATCCAGCGCTGATGTTAGTTTAAAAGGGAAATGAGAGTCCCATGTTTATTGGAAAAAAAAAATTCTTGCCATGATTAAGAACGCAGACCGCGTTCAAAACGCGTAGGCTTGGGCATATACCCTGACTACTTGCACTTTGGGACTGCGTCTCCCTTTCAATTTTATAATTTTTTTTCCAATAAACATGGGACTCTCATTTCCCTTTTAAACTAACATCAGCGCTGGATCACTCTTCCTTCTACATTGTAGCTTTATGATAATAGACAACTGGGCGTGTTTTTACTTTTTGACCAAGTGGGCGTTGTGGAGAGAGGTGTATGACGCTGACCAATCAGCGTCATACACTTCTCTCCATTCATTTACTCTGCACATAGTGATCCTGCGTTGTTCACTATGTGCAGTCACATACACCCACATTAATGTTACTGAAGTGTCTTGACAGTAAAAAGACATCGCGTCCAACCAGGACGCGATGTCTATTCACAATCCCGACACTTCGGCAACGTTTGTGTGTGACTTACTCACACAGCAAATCGAGATCATGCTGTGCTGTCATTTACATCGTGATCTCACGAGATTACTCTTGCTGTGATGTAAGTCACACACAAACTTTACCGAAGTGTCGGGATTGTGAATAGACATTGCGTCCTGTTTGGACGCGACGTCTATTTGCGGTCAACAAAACAAATAGTTTCCACAGAACTGGACTGCAACTGGGTGCACTCCTCAATTGGACCTGATCCACGGTCCTCAATATCAAGCAGACAAAAAATGGACAGATGCAGCACTTCCAAAAGGCATCAGCAGTTTATTCACCCGTGCAACGTTTCAGTCCAGCAGGACTTTTTTTAAGCGTTAATGTGGGTGTATGTGACTGCACATAGTGAACAACGCAGGATCACTATGTGCTGAGTACATGAATGGAGAGAAGTGTATGACGCTGATTGGTCAGCGTCATACACTTCTCTCCACAACGCCCACTTGGTCAAAAAGTAAAAAACACGCCCAGTTGGGCATTAAGAAAGTCATTAGCATAAAGCTAAAATATGTCATAACTTGGTGCAAATAGATCGTTTTTTTAAATAAAAAAACACTGATGTTACCTACATTACAGCGCCGATCAGATCATGTACAAGATAGGCCACTTATAATGTGGTGACAGAGCCTCTTTAATCTCCTTAAAGTTGTTTTCTGTAAATAAAACTTAATCATTGAATATTGAAAACATATGCAACTTACATCAACTGCCTACCATTTTCAATGCTTTCTGACATATAGAAGCCGAAAACCTGCGCTGAAAAGTAAATCTACGCCTATCAAGGCATAAGTTTGCAAGTATATACACCTCAACTGTATTAGCCAAAGGTGATCGGAACAGAGCCCTAATCTAAATACATTTTTCATTCACTGACAGCAAGCGTGGATCTTGACAGCTGTAGAATTTATATACAAAGTACATAAGTTGCATAATGGCAGGCCAGACCACCCTTTTATGGCTAGGTGCACACTTCATCCGATTTTAACAAAAAAAGACTCAATCTCTGATCTGATTTTTTTAATGTAAACCTACACATGCTCACCATCTGTCATTAACCCCTTAGTAACCACCAATACACCTTTTCACGGCGGTCACTAAGGGGCCTTAGGCTATGCTATCGCCTTTTCACAGTGGCCAGTCTAAGCCATGCACTGGTGTCCTGTGACAGTTGGGCTCCTGCTCCAACGACCGCGATCGAAGTTTACTTGCCGTGGTCAATAGCGACAGCGCCATTTAACTTGTTTACAGATGGAGGGAGCTACGATGGGGTGCCATGGCAGCCGGGGGCCTGATAAAAGCCCCCAGGTCTGCCCTGGGCATATGCCTATTAGGACATGGGACTGAAAAAATAAGTCAGTAATGTGAAATAAAAATGATTAATAAAAATTACAGTAAAAAAATAAAACAATTTTTCCCCTAAATAGTGGTTTTATTTAGTAAGTGTAAAAAATAAATAAAAAGTATACATATATGGTATCGCCGCGACCGTAATGACTCAAACAATAAAGTTAATATGTCATTTACGCCGTAAAAAACGCAAAAACCAATGGCGAAATTGCTATTTTTTCTCCATTGCCCCACAAAAGTCATAAACGCTAATCAATAAGTCCCATGTACCCCAAAACAGTATCAAAACTACATCTCGTCCCGCAAAAAACAAACCCAAAAAATAACTACATTGACGGAAAAATAAAAAAAAATGATGGCTCTTGGAATGCGGCGATGCAAAAACAAATAATTTTAGTTCAAAAGGGTTTTTATTGTGCAAAAGTCGTAAAACAAAAAAACTCTACATATTTGGTATAGTCGTAATCGTACCGACCCGTAGAATAAAGGTAACATGTTATTTACGCCACAGTGAACGGCGTCAATTTATAACGCATAGAAAAATGGTGGAATTTCAGTTTTTTTTTTCTATTCTCCCGAAAAAAAGCTAATAAGAGTTAAAGAGGCTCTGTCACCAGATTTTGCAACCCCTATCTGCTATTGCAGCAGATAGGCGCTGCAATGTAGATTACAGTAACGTTTTTATTTTTAAAAAACGAGCATTTTTGGCCAAGTTATGACCATTTTTGTAATTATGCAAATGAGGCTTGCAAAAGTCCAAGTGGGTGTGTTTAAAAGTAAAAGTCCAAGTGGGCGTGTATTATGTGCGTACATCGCGGCGTTTTTAATACTTTTACTAGCTGGGCGCTCTGACGATAAGTATCATCCACTTCTCTTCAGGACGCCCAGCTTCTGGCAGATCACGCTGTGACGTCACTCACAGGTCCTGCATCGTGTCAGACGAGCGATGACACATCGGCACCAGAGGCTTCAGTTGATTCTGCAGCAGCATCGGCGTTTGCAGGTAAGTACCTACATCGACTTACCTGCAAACGCTGATGCTGCTGCAGAATCAACTGTAGCCTCTGGTGCCGATGTGTCCTCGCTCGTCTGACACGATGCAGGACCTGTGAGTGACGTCACAGCGTGATCTGGCAGAAGCTGGGCATTCTGAAGAGAAGTGGATGATACTTCTCGTCAGAACGCCCAGCTAGTAAAAGTAGTAAACACGCCCCGATGTACGCACCTAATACACGCCCACTTGGACTTTTAAACACACCCACTTGGACTTTTGCAAGCCTCATTTGCATAACTACAAAAATGGTCATAACTTGGCCAAAAATGCTCGTTTTTTAAAAATAAAAACGTTACTGTAATCTACATTGCAGCGCCGATCTGCTGCAATAGGAGATAGGGGTTGCAAAATCTGGTGACAGAGCCTCTTTAATCAAAAAATAATATGTACAACAAAATTGTGCCATTAAAAAGTACAACTACTCCCGCAAAAAACAAGTCGTCATAAAGCTATGTCGACACAAAAATAAAAGAAGTTATAGCTCTTTAAATGCGACTATAGAAAAACGAAAAAAATAAAATAAAAAATAGGTTGGTCATTAGGGCCTCAAAATAGGCTGGTCACTAAGGGGTTAATGTCTTTACAATACGTTTTTACATTCAAGCACAATTTTAACCACAATGCCACTCTCGGTTCTGAGTGGGGTTATAGTAAATGAGAGGTTGCTGTTGATTTGTGTTTCAGTCGAAGGAGAGGTTATCGCAATTGTCCTATATTTGGCTGTCCGTGTAAGATCACATAGTGGGGATAGATTATAGTCATCTGAGTGAAATACATATATTTTGTTCTGTTTATGTGAATATACATATGGATGCATTATCAACTCTGGGTATACAAGATCCCACAAAGTGCCAGTATTGCCCCAGCCAAACAAGAAACGGTGGATGTAGATAGCCTATGATT
Source organism: Rhinoderma darwinii (assembly GCF_050947455.1). Taxonomy (NCBI): domain Eukaryota; kingdom Metazoa; phylum Chordata; class Amphibia; order Anura; family Rhinodermatidae; genus Rhinoderma; species Rhinoderma darwinii. The sequence goes on from NC_134687.1 coordinate 429,201,738, forward strand.
TGTACCAATACATCCAGTTAACCAACGGACTGGCTGCTCTGGATGGGTCTCATCATTGTAAGCTATTCTTCTTCCATAAAGTGGGAGGAAGTATGGAAAAACAGGAAAGGCCTCCTGGATGAGCACTACGCCAAGAAGCGATCTTTGCAAGGCATCAGGCGGAGAGCTCGACACTATTAAAGAGGATTTCCTCCCAAAACATAACAATGTAAGTTTGGTAATGTTTCATTTATTACAGAGATATTGGCACTTACCTACTTAGTTGTGACCACTAAAATTTAGAAATAGTTTCTTTTACTTAGACATTTTTGCAAATGTGACAAAAGGAACAGCAGCCATATTGCTCATCATTTCTGAATTAGCATCTCCGGTACTGAAGATAAAACTTTACATTTTCTCATAATGCTGAATGAATAACAGAAAAGTGTATATATGGCCGCACTTCCGCTTTCCTATTTTGTCACAGTAAAAGAAACAATTACCAAATTTTGGCTACTGCTTTAACTTTTAATTTAATATTTTTTGGCCAAGTTATGGGTGGAAATGCTCCTTGGAATATCTAATACAAAAAAAAACACCACCCAGACAGTTATTATGATGGCACTAGTCTTTCTGGAAATTATTGGAAGAACAAGGGGAGAAACCCAGATGGGGCATACCTGAGTGTGGAAGAGTGGGCAGGACTAGGAGCCATTACTGAAGGGTCATAAAATGATGGGTTAGTGGTGGAAGTAGATGTTGTAAATTTGGCCATTACAGTCATCAAGGCCACCTTACATTCTGCCTTCCACCTTGGCGACATTTCTCGGAGAGAGGGGAGGAGGCTCTTGAGAAACAGCAGATCGCCATCTTCATTATCCCACTGTTGCCTCTGCTCTATCTGCCACATCTGGTCCTTCTGTTCTTCACGGTAGGAGACTTGTTGTTCCTGCATGTTGGATAGCATCATGAGGACATTATCCGCAAAGTCAGACGCTTCTCTTCTGCTCTTCCTGGCAGCTTTGCCTCCCCTTCTAGATCCTCGAACGGTCTGGTGGCGGAGTGTCTCCAGTGGGTGGGCTGTGAAGGATGGCTGGGATGTTCCTGGGTTAGGCGCGTCACTTTCCTCAGCAGCAGTGGTGGCAGACTCTTCAGGCTCCGGTTCATATAGAGGTGACTCAGAGTCAGACTCCCTCGCATTGGTAGAGGACCTGAGGAGATAAAGAATTTAAATTAAATTATTTAAATTGTTTCACAGAAACTTTTAGAGCAAGCAAAGCAAGAACACATACTGCCTTTGCTCAGCGGACTTCCTCAGAAATGAAAGGCAGTCCATATAAGCGTAAGTCTTCCTTTTAGGGGCCATAGAACCGCTGGGGAGCTTCCTCTCCTCTGCCAGCTCCCGCATGAAACGGTCTCTGACGGACCGCCATCTTGTCTGTATTTGCTTCTCTGTTAAAGACAAATATTTGTAAGTGACAATATAAACGAAAGCTGGCGATAGACATAAAGAGTTGCCCATGATTCAACGAGCGTTCATTTTTTTTAAATGTAACGCTCATCAGATAAGGTACAGCCGAAAACATACTTCTTACTGTACGAACAACTGTGTGTATCTTGTCAAATTTATTGTAAATTGGCATTGCCCCACAGCTGCCATTTGGCACACTCCTTCCTTTCTAGGAGTTGCTGCTTGTTAAAAGGGATTACATTTTTATTGAGAAGACATGTAAAAAGGTGCTTAGGGGTCTACAATAGTAACATTTCTAATAGGTCTACCTTTCCATTTCTCCACCTTCCTCCACCACCAGTGTCTTCGGTCCTCTCTGCAGACGGTTTTCAAATCTGTGTCATGATGGGTCATCTGCAGTGACAAGTCATGTGAATGCAGCGGCCAATTGCTTCTGTGGGATGTGATTTCCATATGGACAAATGCTCAATGCAGAGGACATGTGACATATTGTCCCTATGGATGACACATCAAGACACCGCTTTGCAAACAACAAGCAGTGAGGGATAGAAGATGCCAGCGGTGTGGGAAGTGGTCAGTCAGTTAAGTATATAAGAAAGTTTATTATTCTACTATTCTGGTCCCATAATCCCTTTATTTCCCCATATCTGGGAATTACCCCTTGCATGTATATAGATTAAATAAACATAGGTGTAGTTTCCCCAGATTTCCACATACCATACAGAACTTTCTCCTTTCGAGAGAAGTTCTCCCACTGCAGGACCAGAGTTTGGAAGATGGATTCCCATATGCCACGGGTGACAACACGGTCGGAGTGTCCCGGGTCTGTCTGATCCCAAAGGGCAGGACTCTGTTTCACCAGTTCAATCAGGTGATTAACATCGATTGGGATCTTTTCCGCTCCCCTCCTGCGCTCCTTGTTGCGGACCTAAACAACATGGAAACGTGTTAGTATTTCTATACTATATTAGTAACAAGAACTGCCACTACATTTATAGGATATTACCCGAGTGCAGTCCCAGCTCTGGTCTTGGCTGTGGTCCTGGAAACCATAAAAAAAAAAAAAAAGTTCAACTAGTAAAAAAAATACTTCAATCTAGAGCTGGTAAATAAAGTGGCTAAAAATGTACAGCGTAAATTACCCAGCTGCGATCGTGTTTGCGCTCTCTGCTGCGGCTACGGTCCCTGCCGGTCTTCATGATTTCCTCTCTCATCTTTCTGTTCATGTTTTGCTGGTCTCTTTCGAGTCTCTCCAATTCACGCTCCTCTCAAGGTCTCCAAGCAACCCCACACCCTCCCCTCACCTCTCACTTCCTTTTCCTGTTTCCTGGACAAAAAACAGATTAAAACAGATGATGATGGATTGTCATCTGTTTTTTCTTCCGCTCCCATCGACCGTAAAAAACCCTCAAACATATCTAACAATCTGTGCTTTTATGATTTTACGAAATGGAAGTGTGCACATACCCATAGCCTATACACTAAAACATATTCACAAGACCGTTTTTATATTATTTTTTTAGTTAGAAGAAACTGAACATACACAACGCATACATTTAAGTAACAGAGCTGCAAGGCAACAATGCTCCCAAGGGGGTGCATCATCAGCACGGCTTCAAAAAGATACTGGAATAATAAAGGGAACCGGTCATCAGTTCTTACCCCCCCCCCCTAAAGTGGTCTAAGACATGTAAAGACCTTTCTAAGGCTTATTCACACGAGCATGTCCAATTTGCGCCGCAAAAAAAGGTAGTTTTTAATGCATGAGACTTTCCGTGTTGCGTCAGTGTGGTTTCCGTGTGTCATCCATTTTCCTCCTCTGCAGGCACTTCCTGTTTTTACTTTTTTTTTTTCCTCTGCCTTTCTTTAGAAACGGATGTTGTCTGTGTGCTGTCCGTTTTGTTTTATTCATCCAAAGACTTTAATGGGCGAGTCTGATCTGCAAACGCGGAGAGGAATAAGACATGCAGGGAGGTTTACACAACGGACACACGCTCTGTGGAAAAAACCACGGATGTGTAAATAGCCCCATTGAATTGCATTGTCACTGTGCTGTCAGTTATTTAAGGAACAGCACACGGACTTAAAATACATTCTACATACATTTCTAACCCATCTTTCCCTGATTGACGTTGGCGTTGCCCCCTGCAGTGAACCATCGCATGCACATTAGAGATGCCCTGTTGAGGGCACAGGCTTTAATTCCCTTGTGTGTATGCGCCGGTCCCGATATGGAGAAGACCGCGGATGACGCAGGAGGCGTCACCAAGTCAATCAGGGACAGATAGGTTGGGTTAGAGATGAAAACGACGGACTCTTCTGAACTGAGTAAACGCCAAGGCGACACTTCAAGCCTCGATTACATACGATGCAGGACATTTTTAAAACTTATTTTTGTAAGGTATACTGCGCTACTGGGAACAAACAGGTATACATTTAGAATGATCTTTACATGGCCTAGAGTAGAGGTCTCAAACTTGGCTGGGTAAATGGGCCGCACATAGAAAAAATTTGAAGTTGACGGGCCGCATTACATTCAAATTTGATACAATATAAAATTATTGTTAATCAATTAGTTATTTGAACTACTATAACAATATTACATTACTATAATAATACAACATTACTATAACAATACTACACTACTATAACAATACTACATTACTACAGGGTGGGCCATTTATATGGATACACCTAAATAAAATGGGAATGGTTGGTGATATTAACTTCCTGTTTGTGGCACATTAGTATATGGGAGGGGGGAAACTTTTCAAGCTGGGTGTTGACCATGGCGGCCATTTTGTATCCAACTTTAGTTTTTTTCAATGGGAAGAGGGTCATGTGACACATCAAACTTATCTAGAATTTCACAAGAAAAACAATGGTGTGCTTGGTTTTAACGTTACTTTATTCTTTCATGAGTTATTTACAAGTTTCTGACCACTTATAAAATGTGTTCAAAGTGCTGCCCATTGTGTTGGATTATCAATGCAACCCTCTTCTCCCACTCTTCACGCAGTGATAGCAACACCGCAGAAGAAATGCTAGCACAGGCTTCCAGTATCCGTGGTTTCAGTTGCTGCACAGCTCGTATCTTCACAGCATAGACAATTGCCTTCAGATGACCCCAAAGATAAAAGTCTAAGGGGGTCAGATTGGGAGGCATTTCTTCTGCGGTGTTGCTATCAGTGTGTGAAGAGTGGGAGAAGAGGGTTGCATTGACAATCCAACACAATGGGCAGCACTTTGAACACATTTTATAAGTGGTCAGAAACTTGTAAATAACTCATGAAAGAATAAAGTAACGTTAAAACCAAGCACACCATTGTTTTTCTTGTGAAATTCTCGATAAGTTTGATGTGTCACATGACCCTCTTCCCATTGAAAAAACTAAAGTTGGATACAAAATGGCCAACTTCAAAATGGCCGCCATGGTCAACACCCAGCTTGAAAAGTTCCCCCACTCCCATATACTAATGTGCCACAAACAGGAAGTTAATATCACCAACCATTCCCATTTTATTTAGGTGTATCCATATAAATGGCCCACCCTGTATAACACTAGTACACTACTATAACACTAGTACACTACTATAACACTAGTACACTACTATAACACTAGTACACTACTATAACACTAGTACACTACTATAACACTAGTACACTACTATAACACTAGTACACTACTATAACACTAGTACACTACTATAACACTACTATAACACTAGTACACTACTATAACACTAGTACACTACTATAACACTAGTACACTACTATAACAATACTACATTACTATAACACTAGTACACTACTATAACACTAGTACACTACTATAACACTAGTACACTACTATAACACTAGTATACTACTATAACAATACTACACTGCTATAACAATACTACATTGCTATAACAATACTACATTACTATAACACTACTACACTACTACTACACTACTATAACAATACTACATTACTATAACACTACTGCACTACTATAATACTGCACTACTATAATAATACCACATTATAAGTTCCCTATCTCCTACATAATGTCAATTTTGACCAAGTTATGAACAATTTTAGCTTTAGGCTAATGACTTTCTTAATGCCCAACTGGGCGTTTTTTAGCTTTTGACCAAGTGGGCGTTGTACCAATCAGTGTCATACACTTCTCTCCATTCATGTACTCAGCACATAGTGATCCTGCGTTGTTCACTATGTTCAGCCACATACACACACATTAACGTTACTGAAGTGTCTTGACGGTGAATAGACATCACCTCCAGCCAGGACGCGATGTATATTCATAGTCCCGACACTTCGGTAACGTTTGTGTGTGGCTTACTCACATTGCACATCGAGATCACGCTGTGCTGCCATTAAGTCCCACACAAACTTTACCAAAGTGTCGGGATTGTGAATAGACATCACATCCTGGCTGGTAGTGATGTCTAATCACTCTCAAAAGTAGAGAGTTACCACAGCACCGAACCGCCAGGAAGGTGCACGCCTCTTCAGAACCTGGTCCAAGGTCCTCAATATCAGGCAGAAAAATGGACAAGGAGGCAGCACTTCCAAAATGTAGAAAAACCTTTAATCACCCATGCAACGTTTCAATCCCTCAGGATCTTTCTCAAGCACTTCAGTAAAGTTAATGTGTGAGTAAGTGACAGCACATTGTGATCTTGCAAGATCATATGTGCTGAGTACATGAATGGAGAGAAGTGTATGATGCTGATTGGTCACTGATTGGTCAGCGTCATACACTTCTCTCCACAACGCCTACTTGGTCAAAAGCTAAAAAACGCCCAGTTGGTCATTAAGAAACTCATTAGCATAAATCTAAAATAGGTCATAACTTGGTCAAAATGTATTGTTTTTCTAAATAAAAACCACTGCTGTTATCTACATTACAGCGCCGATCACATTATGTAGGAGATAGGACACTTATAATGTGGTGACAGAGCCTCTTTAAGTGTCAGTAAATGTAGTCTGGCTGTTCAGTTGGCAGCGTTTGGCAGACACAAGAATATGAAGATTGGGCAGCCCCTTTTTAGATGATGCCACAGTGCACTCTGTAGATAATGCCACATACACCCTATAGATAGTGCCACACACACACCCCTGTAGATGGCTCTATTGGTGCTCCCTCTAGGAGTGGAATCCCCAGCCAGAGCGTTGCCGACGCTTAGGCCGGGGATTCCTCTCCTGGAGGAGCCCGATGTCACTGTTCATAGACCCTGATGTCAGGGGATCCTCCTGGACCCGAATATGATGTCAGGGACAACCTCAGAGCAGAACACTAACATAGGCTCTGCTCTATCATTTATGGACAGTGATGTCAGGGGCTTCCCCAGCCATTGTCCCAGAGCAGAGCCGCTTCTAGCACTCTGACTGGGACTCCAGCTCTGCTCCTGACATCACTGTCCATATATGGACAGTGATGTCAGGGGGTTCCTCAGAGCAGGATTCCCGGAGCAGAACGCTAGTACAAGCTCTGCTCTGGGACCCTGGCTCTGGGGAGGCCCCTGACACCACTGTCCATATATGGACAGTGATGTCAGGGGCTTCGTCATTCGCCAGCGCACTCTTCCTTCAGCCTATCTCCTCTCCCAAGGGAGCTGTGGTGCCCTGCAGGCCGTGGATGACAGTCTCAGGGGCCGCATGCGGCCCGCATGTTTGTGACCGCTGACCTAGAGCATGGTGGGACTAATTTAGTGGGGTAAAAACTGATTACAGGTTCCCTTTAAATGGGTTTTACCGTATGCTTCTAGAAGAGAATACATCCATACGTACAGCATCTGGAGCATATAAAATTTGAGGTGCAGTAAGGGTAAATTCACACACTGCAGAATTGCTGTGGATTTTTAGATTCGGTACTGAAAATCAAAAGCAATTTACAGTACAATAATTGTGGATGGAATTTTATAAACCCCATCCACATGTAGTGGAAAGAATCTAAGTAGAATTGAGGGCATGCTGCAGATTTTCTAATTCGCAGCATGTAAATTCTGTTTTATCCCTTTGTCATGAGTAGGCTGAAATTTTGACACGGATTTGCTGTGAAATCCACAACGGAAATAGTCAGAAGCGTGTAAATTCATCCTTAAGGCCACACACGCTAGAATGGGAGCCCTTTTGCAACTCCATAGAAAACAGAGCCGTAATACAGCTGTGTACACGAGGCCTGTGTCAATGAATGGGACTGCCTGACTTTTGTTGGTTTTGAGCATATTTGTGAACTTAAAAACATTTTCCATGACCGAGGGACAGCCTAGAACTGGTCAGACTAGTCATAGCTCTCAGATTACATTTTAGGCTTCAGTGAGCATGCTCCAAAATCAGGTACTTACAGCAAATGTACATGCATTTGTGCAATAATTCTCAGAATTTGGCGCACATCTGGTAAATTTTGTCCCATTTGTAATGACAAAAGATCTTTGTTAGGGCTTATTCAGACGACCGTGTAATACATCTGTGCTACGCGCGTGATTTTCACGCTCATCGCACGGACCTATGTGCCGTGCAGACTGTCAGTGAATTTCACGCAGGGTATGTCCGCTGCGTAAAACTCACGACATGTCCTATATTTGCCCGTTTTTCGCGTATCACGCACCCATTGAAGTCAATGGATGCGTGAAAACCGCACACAGCACACGGACGCACTTCCGTGTGCCGTGCGCTACAGTAGTCAAAACTATGAATGAAAACAGAAAAGCACCACGTCCTTTTCTGTTTACAAACATAAAAACACCACGTCCTTTTCTGTTTACAAACATAAAAACAGAGTGTCATAATGATGGCGGCTGCGCAAAAATCACGCAGCCAATCAATTGTCTGCACAATATAAGCTTATGAGGAAGTTGCAGTGTATATACATTTTTTTGTACTCCAAAAACTTTGTGTGAAAAGACTAATGAATACACATTTTGTGCGCGCACGGTTCGCGATTGCGGACGGCACGCAGATGACATTCCGCAGCCCATCAATGCCGTATTCACGGACCATTCACACAGCTACAGCCATATACAGAGGACTTATAGATGTCCTGTTAAAACTAAGGCAATGAGAATGCTTTATTGCACCCGCTGAGCTCCCATTCTAATAAATACATCCCTCTCAGCCAATCAGTGCAGGCGGCATGGATCGGGCCACGCGCACCCACTCAGCATAACCAGCAGGTCGTTCAGTAAATCCAACAGCACCCAGTGGTTTCGTTTTATTGGGGCATCTTTGTTATTGTATAAAGTTATAAGTTAGTGGGGAAAAAGTAGATCTAGTAAACATGAGGGATAACAGCAGTGTGCCACAAAAACTTTTCCCATTCACTTCCATTGTGTTTTTCTGCACAATTTTTTTTTTTTTTTTTTAATTTAACTGAAGACCAAGCAGGAAATGAATCAAAACCTGCCCTTTGGGTAAAACTTTCTAGGTACTGGTTGAGTTCAGGGTTGTACACCACCATTTGTAGTACACAGATCTCGGTTGTATAGACAGACAACGATGGGTGCTGGGTGCCTGACAAGAGATGGATGACTGCGGGGAGTAGTGTACATCATCAAGGCGCGTGCATGTGATACGTGTACGCGGCTATAGTGGCCTATATACTAGACATATATAATATATGCACCAGGATGATGACAGACACAAACACCATTCACTGCAATAACATGCATGGAACCGTATCATAACAGCGGCTTTCTCTCACCTCCCCTCGGCGCCCCTACTACTGTACAGGCGCCCTCCCAGTGTCACACCTCGCACGGCTCTCCGTAATAACAAGCGAGCGGCTGCCATCACTCCATGCCCCGCCCACATCTCGTCCCACGCTATAGAATGAACCGTATTGGTTATAAACCTCTGGCTATGACACACAATCGCCGCTTATTGGGCAGGAGTTCTGCATTCGATCGTACCTTGCTGAACGCATGTTTTTGGGATTGGAAGGGAGGAGGGGGCGTGACCTTAGCGTATTGGCAGAGAAAGCGGAAGTCGAGTGAATGATTCTGATTGGTTGACTGTGATTGGGCTGTACGAATGCTGATTGGTGTGGTGTATGAGTGTGCACCTTGTGCATGGTGTGGATGATCTTGCTGTAGGACCTGGGTGACGGCTGGATGTGCAGGTAGTGTGTGTTACCTTATAACGTGTAGTGTGACAGCTACGGAATAGTTAAAAACTCCTTAGGCCTTGTTCACACAGTGCAGATTTTGCATGTGTTTTTTAAGAAACAACCTCAACCGAAGAAATATATAAAGGAAGGCATCATATGCTCTCCTGGATCCAATTCTGGTTTGGGCTTAAAAAATGCATTCAAAATCTGCACTGTGTGAACACGACCTTAATTAGCGTCACCTCAGAAAAAAGTAAAACTGCAATTTATAACTAAGTACTCATAATGGGACAAGCATCAGCTCTAAAATTGGTCACTGCATACTAAACTAAAATCCCTGATGTTGTAATTCACATATACTGAAACGAATCTGCTGCATTGCGATGGCGTTGTAACTCATTGTAGATGTGAGTTCATGGGAGAGTATCCTAGTACCCAGAAACCACCAAGGGTTCTAGAAAAAAAACAAACATTGAGTTAAAGAGATTATCCCAGGATGATCACATCCCCTTTGTTTTTAGTAAATATCCAGAAAGGATTTTCCTCTGTTATTCCTCCTGGAAATGTATAAATATACTTTGACAACTAGGTGTTACTATTTCTCTTGTCAATTGGTATGTCTCTACACACTCTGTCATTATCTAATCCGTGCTGACAGCGTCAGATTGTGTAGACGAGCACCCACTAATAAAAAGGGGAGCGGTAGCGCCCAGTTTACAGTTTATTCATACATTTCCAGGAGAAATAGCAGAGGTAACAGTATAACGCAGAGTTCTAAGTAAAGGTACTCTATCATGTTCTATCAAGGGGAATACAAATATTTACTAAGGCTATGTTAACGCATCGTGTCTTCATTTCGTATTGGAAGCCATGACGCCCTGTTGGATATGTTGCACAACAGACTGACTGACAGCATTGGCTTATAATGGGCTCCGTCAGTGGTATCTGTCATTATGACGGGAAGAATAACGCTGCTACTCCCTCTGTCAAATCTGGTGGAATTTGAAACGAAGGCTCCGAACCAAATGTGAATAAAGCCTAAATAGACATTTTAGGATTGTTGACAAGTCCTCTTTGATGGGGGGGGTAAAAAAAATAAATCTGTCTGTTCACACTAGGGGGAGCTCACTGCATACTGATGTTTTATTGAGATTAATGGGTGCTATAAAAAATTCCTATGTAGTGAGCTCCCTCTGGTGGTGGTTGCAGGCAGAGAGAATTGTATCATTTAACTGGATGATTGTGTGGAGGGAAGCAGAGGCTCGGCAAAAACAGAGCTGTGTCCACTTTACAAATTCTGGACCTTTTTAAATATGAAAATAGGAAATCATAGTACACTATTTGCCCTTCACCATCCTACACCATGTTAAATCGTTTTTTATTATTGTATTATTATCCATAAGCATTCTAGACCAGCATGCATAATAAATATCAATATTAACCTCTTAATCACCCTAGACCTAGGTATTCACTGCTAAACCACTCTATTCCCCCCAGGAATATTACAGGAATACAATCACTAATTCATATGCCACTTGTTGTAATAATCTGTGATGTAGAAAGTTGACAAAGTGAGTGTAATCGGATATGGAGTGTGGAGGATGGGACTGTTGTACTCCAATGCACTTAGAATCCCTCTTTATGAAGAGTAAGGGTATGTTCACACGTAGTCAACAAAAACGTCTGAAAATCCAGAGCTGTTTTCAAGGGAAAACAGACCCTGCTTTTCAGACGTTTTTTGACCAACTCGCATTTTTCGCGGCGTTTTTCGCGCCGTTTTCGCGGCGTTTTTTACGTCCGTTTTTGGAGCTGTTTTCATTGGAGTCTATGAGAAAACAGCTCCAAAAACGTCCAAAGAAGTGTCCTGCACTTCTTTTGACGAGGCTGTATTTTTACGCGTCGTCGTTTGACAGCTGTCAAACGACGACGCGTAAATAACAGGTCGTCTGCACAGTACGTCGGCAAATCCATTCAAATGAATGGGCAGATGTTTGCCGACGTATTGGAGCCGTATTTTCAGACGTAAAACGAGGCATAATACGCCTCGTATACGTCTGAAATTTGGCCGTGTGAACATACCCTTATGAACTTAGATGTGATGGAGGTGGATCCTGCGTGTCCGAGACATGCAAGACCTGCTGACACTGAACCCCTCAATCCCGCGGAACAGAATTCAGCAAACGATACAGCTGCTCTGTATACAGGATACAAAGCAGCTCTATCTGAAAAAGTAAAAATAATTTTTAATACAAACGAATCATAAAGTTGCACCAAACATACTGATACACATTTTTATTTATAAAAAAAAATGAACTTTCAAAGGTTTACATAGTCTTTAATGAATTTTGCAATTCTTTCTATTTCAGATAAAAATAACAATGACCGGTAGAGAACTGTGTGTGTCCGCTCCTGGTAAAGTTATATTACATGGAGAGCATGCTGTGGTACATGGGAAGGTAATATACAATGTCATGTCTACATATCAACACATAAAGCCGGGGTAATAGGGGTATTTTTAATTCAATATTTCTGGAAATCCATTTTAACTCGGGCAGAGGACCTATTCAGGCAGTAAGATGTTAATATGCAGTCTTGCCTCCCATCGTTAGAACCATGTATTGTAAAGCATCTATATCTGTATTCGTATGCTATGTTTACAGTGTCCACATATAAGTACCTACTGTCTCTCATAACATCCATGTGTTTTTTATGTTTAGGTGGCTTTAGCAGTAGGTTTAAATTTAAGGACATTCCTTAGGCTGAAACCTATGAACGATAATACTGTATTAATAAACCTGCCTAATATTGGAACCAAATTGAGCTGGACTACATCCGATCTTCAGGCCCTGGTGCCATCTTTCCAAGGTGAGTTTAAATATATTATACCCCATCTTGAAACAGATTTCCGTTTTTATCACTAGTTAAATGGTTTTTCCAATGATTGTATCTGACATGTCAGCCCGCAGTGTCAGGTCAGAGAGCTAGCACTGCTTCTGATCCCCCACTGTCTTGTTATTTGAGCCTTCCTATAACCCCTTGGTGACATTTATGCTGCTAGCACTAAGTAGTTAGTTCCATGCACCGTAAATGTATGCTGTGGGGTTGGTGCGAGCACAGGAGTTGTGCCTACACCATCCGTAGCGGGTGTCCGCTGCATATTACAACTTACAATTGCCGACATTGGAGATGACCCTGATCACGGCTGTTTAACCCCCTCAGATGTCGTGGTCAATAGCGACCGTGTCATCTAAGTGGATAGACAAGAGGAGGGTGCTCCATTTGGCCCTTCAATCGCGACACGATCGCAGGGTGCTGATGTGTTATCGTGGCATCCGGGAGCCTAAGGAAGGCTGCCATATCTGTATGCCTGTCTGTACGCCTATTATACCCTGCCGGAGGCATGTTCTAATAGGCGGCCTGTCAATTTCATACTGGTACGCCTAGTACCCAGCAAAAGAAAAGTATTGCAGTGTACTATGTAAGCAAGGGACTTGACGATCACATGGTCGAGTCCCTTAATGGGACTAAAACATAAAAGTAAAAATAAATAAGAAGTAGAAAAATTCCCCCCAAATTTTTTTTTTCCCTTTTATACATTTTTTTTATTATGGAAGATAATTAAAATAAAAAAAGTACACATAATTGGTATTGCTGCAACCGTAGTAAAATTACAGGATTGTGTCTGTTCATCCGTCTTCCCAACAAAAGGAATAAAAGTTGTTTCATAAGTTATATATGCCCCCAAATGGTACCAATGAAAGCTACAACTCGTCCCACAAAAAATAAGCTCTCATGAAGCTCTGTTGACTGTAAAAAAAAGTTATGGCTCTCAGAATACGACTATACAAGAACAAATTAGTAAAAATAACCATAATCGTATCGACCCGCAGAATAAAGTTCGCTTGTCATTTACACTGCACGGTGAATGCCGTAAAAACAAAACCCAAAAACAATTTCGGAATTACTGTTTTTTTTCCATTTTCCGCAAAATAAAAAAATTACGGCTTGTCCCTTACACAACAAACAGGCACACAAAAATAAAGTATTATAAATGGTGGCTCTCCGAACACAGTGATGTAAAAAAATTGCTGTGTTCTCTCCCCTGGTTATATGGTCACGGCGGGTGTGCTCTATCCTGGTTATATAGCCACTGCGGGTGTTTTCTCCCCTGGTTATATGGCCACTGCGGGTGTGCTCTATCCTGGTTATATGGTCACGGCGGGTGTGCTCTATCCTGGTTATATGGCCACTGCGGGTGTGCTCTATCCTGGTTATATGGCCACGGTGGGTGTGCTCTATCCTGGTTATATGGCCACGGCGGGTGTGCTCTATCCTGGTTATATGGCCACGGTGGGTGTGCTCTATCCTGGTTATATGGCCACGGCGGGTGTGCTCTATCCTGGTTATATGGCCACTGCGGGTGTGCTCTGTCCTGGTTATATGGCCACTGCGGGTGTGCTCTGTCCTGGTTATATGGCCACTGCGGGTGTGCTCTGTCCTGGTTATATGGCCACTGCGGGTGTGCTCTATCCTGGTTATATGGCCACGGCGGGTGTGCTCTATCCTGGTTATATGGCCACTGTGGGTTTGCTCTATCCTGGTTATATGGCCACTGTGGGTTTGCTCTATCCTGGTTATATGGCCACGGCGGGTGTGCTCTATCCTGGTTATATGGCCACGGCGGGTGTGCTCTATCCTGGTTATATGGCCACTGCGGGGTGTGCTCTGCCCTTGTTATATGGCCACTGCGGGTGTGCTCTGCCCTGGTTATATGGCCACTGCGGGTGTGCTCTGCCCTGGTTATATGGCCACTGCGGGTGTGCTCTGCCCTTGTCATATGGCCACTGCGGGTGTGCTCTGCCCTGGTTATATGGCCACTGCGGGTGTGCTCTGCCCTTGTCATATGGCCACTGCGGGTGTGCTCTATCCTGGTTATATGGCCACTGCGGGTGTGCTCTATCCTGGTTATATGGCCACTGCGGGTGTGCTCTATCCTGGTTATATGGTCACTGCGGGTGTGCTCTTTCCCGGTTATATGGCCACTGCGGGTGTGCTCTATCCTGGTTATATGGCCACGGCGGGTGTGCTCTATCCTGGTTATATGGCCACGGCGGGTGTGCTCTGTCCTGGTTATATGGCCACTGCGGGTGTGCTCTATCCTGGTTATATGGCCACTGCGGGTGTGCTCTTTCCCGGTTATATGGCCACTGCGGGTGTGCTCTATCCTGGTTATATGGCCACGGCGGGTGTGCTCTATCCTGGTTATATGGCCACTGCGGGTGTGCTCTTTCCCGGTTATATGGTCACTGCGGGTGTGCTCTATCCTGGTTATATGGCCACTGCGGGTGTGCTCTATCCTGGTTATATGGCCACTGCGGGTGTGCTCTATCCTGGTTATATGGCCACTGCGGGTGTGCTTTATCCTGGTTATATGGTCACTGCGGGTGTGCTCTTTCCCGGTTATATGGCCACGGCGGGTGTGCTCTATTCTGGTTATATGGCCACTGCGGGTGTGCTCTTTCCCGGTTATATGGCCACTGCGGGTGTGCTCTATCCTGGTTATATGGCCACTGCGGGTGTGCTGATTCGCGCATAAACAGAAGTCTGAGCCATAGAAATAAATGAAATTGAACAATGTCTATGACTCAACTTGTATGTGCCCCATGAGTTAATAGACTATGTCCGTGCTTTCCTGCTTGTCTAGAGTCTCCTGAACATAAGTCTGTCAGTCCTAGCCCAGAACAGCTGGATATTTTGAAGACGTTTGCTGGTATTTCTAATGGAACCAAAGACACAGAAAGTCTTGCTGTTCTAGCATTCCTTTATCTTTACCTATCTATCTGTGGACGGTAAGTGAATACAAACTGTGAATTACTACTAGAGGTTCTACTATTAAAGCGACATCTAGATGTCTCTATTGGTAAATCATATGTGTTGTGTTTAGCCAGACGTTCCTTCTTATTAGCTGAAGGCCTGTTCACATCACCTTTGCCCTTCCATTGAGTGGTTCCGTCTGAGGTTTCTGTCGGGTTAACCCCACAATGGAAAGGAAAATGGAAACCTCAGCTTCCATTTCCGTCACCATTAATCTCAATGGTGACGGAAACCTAGCTAATGGTTTCCGTCTGTCACCGTTGTGACAGGGTTCCGTTGTTTTGATGGAATCAATAGCGCAGTCGACGCTTAGGTTTCCGTTTGCTTTCTGCTGAGGGGTTTACTCGACGGAAACCTCCAACGGA
Organism: Rhinoderma darwinii; assembly: GCF_050947455.1. Lineage (NCBI taxonomy): Eukaryota > Metazoa > Chordata > Amphibia > Anura > Rhinodermatidae > Rhinoderma > Rhinoderma darwinii. Next base: position 429,217,541 of record NC_134687.1, read on the forward strand.
ACCCCTCAACGGAACATAGGCGGGGATGTGAACACAGCCTAAGATAATGAAATGACCTAAATTGATGAAGTGGACAATTATTTTTTTTGTGCACAGTTTACAGCAGATGGGCCCGTTTGCTGGCTGCATAATATTCAGTATTACCTCTTATCTGTTTTGGTTTACCTAGAGAATTGCCAAGTTTGGAAATATTGGTTTGGTCTCAGCTGCCCACAGGAGCTGGTTTAGGATCCAGTGCTGCATATTCAGTTTGTCTTGCTGCTGCCCTGTTAACAGTCTCTGGAAGGATTTCCCATCCAGCGCAGGAAGTCATTGCCAGGTATGGAGTTAGGCTTGGTCACATCTTGTTGAATTCTATCAGCAATTGGCGTCTTCTTAACTCAACACGGTGGTTGTTATGGCAGGTGGACCCAGACTGAGTTGATTCTCATTAATGGTTGGGCCTTTCAGGGTGAGAAGGTCATCCATGGGAACCCTTCTGGAGTGGACAATGCTGTAGGGACATGGGGTATGTATCTATACAGAAAAATAACTGTGGGTTGACGTCCGTTAGTGTGTTTCTGTGCAAGCAACTCCTCCGTATAGAATTCCTAACCAGAACTTGGGTGATATTGGAAACCTCATGACAAATCTGAAACACCTTAATTTTCAACATTTAATGAGTAATGCAATGTTTGTAAATAACGAATACGTGCTGGATAAAAACGATAAATACGAGTAATCTTGTTTGCATTGTAGGGGGTGCTTTAAGGTATCAGGCCGGTCAGATTTCTCCAATTGAAAGGTATACTTTGAGTTCTTGCTGTAAATCTACTTTTTATGTTTGTTTTCGCGGAAAATTAAGAATGGTTTTATATATATATATATATATATATATATATATATATATATATATAAAAAAATTTAAGCATATAATACATTGGTGAGATATGAATCCATATTTCTGCTGTTTAATAGGAATTTCGCCCATCAGTGAAACACTGGTGAAGCGAATTTTCACAGATTTTCTCATCACTAGTCTAGTGTGGCGTAAAAAAGTGGCAAACGGCCCAAAAGTCGCAATAATTACGACTTTATAGCTGTTTCCACAGCTCTCGCTACTTCCCTAAAAAGTGGACGGAGATCAGTGAAAGGTGGCCTGGCCATCCATGGGCCAATGCAATTACTATAATTTTAAGACAGAAACTGGTGTAAATTATAGCGGCAATCTATGCCAGCTCCTGGCTGACGTCGATTTAATGCAGTGTCGCAAGGACAGCCGAAGATGCAACAAATTTAGAAAGAAGCGTGTGCCCCTTAATAAATTTGTTGCATCTTACTCCAGCGTGATTTTTATTAAAATTGGCCCAGACTTAATATGTCTCCACCGTTGTTTTAGAGTTTTATTTTTTGCTGTTATGATAAATTATTATTATTACTACAAAAGCATTACCTGTACCCCCTGAGTTTCGTCTATACAACGGATTAATGAAATGTTGTAATAATGAGTTTATAATATATTGTGACCTCTTTCTAGGGTACCAGAGCTGCAGATATTACTCACCAACACACGAGTCCCACGCAGCACAAAGACACTCGTGGCAGGAGTGAAAGATAAGCTACTTAAGGTGCATTCTCATTCTTCATTTGCCAGTAATTTTTTTTTAGGTTTTGAGCAGTGGCGTACCTTAATGGAGACAAAAAAACTTGACTGCTATGTGACCGTAGTAGAAGGGGGGCACAGCACTTAACTCTTGCTACTGCTTCCGACACAGTGTCTGTGTTTTCCTTCAGCCACCAGTAGGGGGAACTCTCTGCATAAAGATTTCTACAGCTCCCCTTTAAAGGTGTTGTCCAGTCCCTAAAAATTGATAGCCTATCCTCAGAATAGGACATCAATATCTGATCGGTCGGGGTCTGACTCCTGGGTCCCCCGCTGATTTCACTTCAATGGGTGAATGCTGTAGTACTGTAAACCGCCGCTACAAGTGTGTCAGCGATTCACAGTACGAGCAGATAAGGAATGATGGGGAAGCAGCGCTCGTACAAGTGCCGCAACCCCTTCAAAACAGCTGATGGGCAGTGGTCCCAGGAGTTGGACCCCGACTGATCAGATATTGATGGCCTATCCTGAGGATAGGGCATCAATTTTTTTGGGACTGGTGGCTGCAGGTAGCTACAGTTTTTTTTATAATTTACTGGGTAAATGGAAGAAGGGAAATTGAAGCTCACGATGGGAGATTTATCATTGTATTCTAGTTTTCTGGAATAAATACACTGAAACATATGGCATTTGGGCTGAACACCATATTTATAAAGACCCTGTGCCAATTTGTGCAACTGTGTCGGAAAAAGTGACAGAAAACAACGGCAGGTGTATCTGGTGTTGAGTATTGTAATAACCTCACTTTTGTCTCAGGCTCAAATATTAAATATGTAATTAGGACAGTGGTGTACGGTCCAGTAAATTGTAGTAGTTTGTAAAGGTTGTACTTATTTCAGAACAAAGCAACTATATATGTTTAAATTGGGAGGCAATCAGCCATTGTTCATAGGGAGTTCATGTCAGAAACAATAGTGTTATCCTAAATCGTTGCCTAGTCTGGCATGTCACAGAATTCTGGCTGTAGTTATAGTAATCTGAAGCTAAGGGCTGATTCAGACGACCGTGGCGTTTATGCTCACGCAAAACACGCAGCGTTTTTGCTCACGCAAAACACGCAGCGTTTTGCCTGCGCAAAAGCCACTTACCTGCTCCGTGAGGCAGCATCATATGATGCGCGGCTGCGTGCTTTTCGCGCAACCGCCATCATTATGACACGCCATTCGGATGTTTGTAAACAGAAAAGCACGTGGTGCTTTTCTGTTTACATTCATCCTTTTGACAGCTGTTGCGCGAAACAGGCAGTTCGCACGGAAGTGCTTCCGTGCGACCTGCGTGGTTTTCACGCACCCATTGACTTCAATGGGTGCGTGATGCGCGAAATACACGGTGATATTGAACGTGCCGCGCTTTTTACGCAGCGGACAAACGCTGCGCAAAAAGCGCGGACTGTCTGTACTGGCCCATAGACTTCTATTGGTCCATGCGTGCCGCGTGAAAACCACGCAACCTGCACAGATGCAATTTGCGGTCGTCTGAATCAGCCCTAAAGGAAAAATTGACAACAGGTGACAAAGTCCCATGCTCATGCCCCTTTTGCCTCTGGCTTCCTACAATACTTCATTATTAATAGGACACTAAACTTATACAGTTGAATACATTGTATTGTTCACTGTACGCAGTCGTGTCCGTCTGGGGAAATGCTGACTGTAGTGTTTTTTTTTATTTTTTATGGTATTCCTGTCAGGAAGTTCAGAAAAATGACTGTCTTCCATGATGACACCGCTCCAGTCCTGAGAGAACTTCCAGGAACATTTATATACATATTTGTGAATGGAATGAGCAGCTCTTTCAATAGGCTTTACCTTTTATAAGTTCTGTACATTAAATCTGAATAAATACATACAGGTGAATTCATGACCCAGCTGCCATATTCCTCTCCATGGCTGTTAGGCCAGCCAAGCTTCAGGCCCCATCTGGAGAGCTTCTACCACCCATGATATTAGCTGTGTCTTCATGTAAATTCACGTAGTTTAAATAGCGCTTTTTGTGATACAATTTGGGCATGTCTAATAAATTATTTATAGCGACCCATCCTTATTTTGTAGCATCTTAGCAGTATATACATTTTCTCATAGTATCCAGATATCATGGAGCCTGTGCTTTCATCCATCAATGCAATATCCGAAGAGTGCCAGCGAGTTCTACAAGCTGCTGTTGAAGGGCTTTCTAAAGAACATTACTCTGTATTAGAGGTATGATATTTGTGGAGGATAACCGACAAAGAAAAACTGCTTTGGTGTTCTGGTGTTGGGACGATCAAATCTATAGCATTCAGATATAAAGGGTTGTGTCACACAGCCTGTTTTCCAAGAGTGTACTGTATCTACTACAATGTCCCTCAAATGAAATTCTCCTGCCTGTTCTGATATTGGGTATGGAGAAGTGCAAGGTGGACGCCTCTTAATAATGTGCCACATCTTTCCGCTGGCCGTGGCACAACAACTGCGGCTGTGCTCCATCCATTCACCCCCTCCCCAATGGAAAAAAAAATGTATGCTCCCTTCGGCTGCTTCCCACCGGGTCCCCTCAGGCTACCTTCGCACGCCACAGCTCATACAAGGTCCTGACACTGAGCAGCGTTAGTACTGCGTTACATACAGCATCCTGACGCTGCCCGAGTAATAATGTATACATATATTTTTTCTTATTTTGTTAGAATAAATTTGCCAGATTGGGATGACCACGCCCCTTTGTTAAGTCACACCCCTTTTCCAAAAGTGGCAAGGGCAGCCTAAAATGTTTAATTAAAAGTAAACATTTTCAACGCAAATTGCAACTTTTGGGCTATGACTAAGCACTGTTTATCCAAAACGCGTAAGCGAAACCTGTGCTCCTTGGTAATGCCGTGGTTGTTTTAAAATGTTCAAATAAAGAAGCAAAGATTTTACTACATTGCCGTGGAGTTGTATAGCTGGAATTTCTCCCTCCAACCCTGTGTGTGTCCCGCTCTGGACTTATCCGTGCCTGATACTGCCATGTGCTAATTGTGGATCGGTGTTTTGTTTGAAGGTGAGCTGGCTATTTACCCTGCTGCTGCTATCCATAGGATACGTGGTAAACGTGAGATCGCTAGGGGCCCCACCACTGGAACCTCACTGATCTAAAGAACGGGTGCCCCGACCCCTGTTCCCCCTCACTGAGGAGTATTTTGAATGGAGTGGTGGCAGCGCATGGGCACTGTAGGAGGAACGGGGGTCGGCAGAGATCGTGGGGCCCCCCAGAGATCATGTATCGATAGATCCTATGTACCTATGGATAGGTGATAAATGTCCTTTGTGGGAAAACCCCTTTAATGATGATGCTCTATTGTTTTTTTTTTTATATGCTACATCAGTAGCATAAAACCTCCCCCTTTTGTTTCTTTTACAGGAATTAATTGACATTAATCAGCATCATTTAAATGTGATTGGTGTTGGACACCCATCATTGGACAGACTGTGTCAGGTGACCGCATCCCATGGTCTACATAGTAAACTGACTGGTGCTGGAGGTGGTGGCTGTGCAATAACTTTACTCCAACCTGGTAAGTACTAGATTTTCTTGCCTTTTACCACTAGTGTGTGAAAGCTTATTCTCTATTGATTTATTATTTGCAGAGATGGTGTGTTTGAATTTACCTGTATTATGATGGGCGAGTGGAAGGCCACATTTATATACCCTGTACTTTACATAAGACATAAAAAAATGTAAATATCCTCCAAAATTTTTTTTTCTCATTGCCCCTTCCCCACTCCCCCCCCCCCCCCCCCAAAAAAAAAAACAAAACAAAACACAAACTTCCTTAAAACTAGCGCTAGGCACTGGTGGTGGTACTTCTGGAACACAAAGCATCATATTGTATCACCCAGCTGACAGATCCAGGGTGGTCATCTCTATCTGCACTTGCAGAATGTATTCATGAGGGAGTCAAAAGGACTTTTCAATGCATAATTAGTGTATGTTCACATTGGGCGGATAAGCTGTAGATTTTCCGCAGCGGATTTCATTGCAAAAGATCCGCAGCGTATTACAGTAAAGATAAAAAAAACTTGTTTACATTTTTTCAAAGTCTACAATTACTCCCCCCTGGCATTGTCATAGCTGGTACACCTTCTTCCCCCGGCTGTTCTCCATGTAGCCCAGCCTCTGGGGATGACATTTAATTCCATATGACTGCTGCAGCCAATCACAGGCTGTAGTGTTTTGTTTTTGTTTTTTTATTCCTTGCACTTCTTTCTGCAGAGGCGGTTTCTAGGTCGGATACGCTGTGTACTTTTACGCAGCATGTCTGACCTGTGTGAACTTACCCTTACAGTAAAAGACTCTAGAGTTCTCAATGAAAAATGTAAATTTGGAAATTCCTTGGCTTATTAGTGCATTATATTCAATGCACTCCCCAAAATACTTTTACTCGTATAAAACGTTAAACGAAATACATTTCCTACCGGTTTTGCTGTGACCAGTCGCATTCAGCAGTAGTATGTTGACCCAGTGTAAGTACTAAGGTGAATTTGATTTTGCACATTGGTGAACGTCAAATAATAAATTTCCAAATATATTAGGCCAATCACCTCCAAACTGGACAACCCCTGTCCATATGGCCTAGGTTAAACGTACAGTAGCATCCCAACGTTTTATCTGTTACCCCCTAATGCCGAAGTCTAGCCGCCATCATTACTGTAAAAATCCACCTCTACTTTGCTGGCCAGAACGAGATGCTGTGTGATTGTGTTGTATCCATCTGCTCGGGGGCTGCTATATAATCTCAGGGCAAGAAGTTTGATTTTGGAAAGTGGAGGCGACATAGGTGGTAGTGTGCATGTGGACCGACTGCTTTCTGCCAAGTGCATCAGAAGGTAAGTTGTCAAAGACTGTATACAAGCATCGAATCACTCCAGGACGGGATTTGTGTCATCTACTAGGGACAAAAATCAACGCAGAGACAAGAGACTGTGCAGATCTGTTGTTGTCCCCAAATGTATTCCTGGGTTTTTGTGTAACATTAGACAATGCATTCCCACACATTTTATTAACATATTTCCCCCACAGTGTTTAAGGCGGGCAAATGCTAGTCGTAAACGAATGTACGTCGGCTGAAAATACGCCAAAAATATTAAGAGGTGTGTTCCCCTTAATATATTTGCCACGTATTTGGCTGTCCATATGATAGAAATGCAAATATATGCCTGCTATGAGCAGGTGTAGATCTGTGCCGTATAACTTACACTAGTTTATGCTGTAAATTATGATAAATCTGTCATTCCGGTGGAAGCTCCACCTCCTTTGGTTAAGCCCCACCCCTTTCCCCCACATTTGGAAAGTGAAAAGTAAAAAATTCACAAATTTTAGCCCAGCTATGGATTGCGCTAAAACATTTTTTTTATGCCAGAAAACTGGTGTAAATCTGTTGATGTAGTTTCCCCCCAGTGGCTTCATGGAACATTAACTGAGGTAATATTTCATATGAGAAACAGTTTTTCACCTGCGGTTCCCTGCAAAGATTATGAGTGCAGTTCCATTGTGTTCTGCTAGGTGTCAGTATTTCCCCAAAAATAATCCCAAAAAATAAGTCAAATAAAGAAAAGAAATCCGCGATACTTTTCACAATTACCAAGCTAGGATTATACATTTTAGTTTAAATTGTGCTTTTTATGACACAAATAGTCCAATTAATCAATAATAAAATATTTATAAAAAAATGTATAAATGAAATTGCCTATTATAGTGCTTCTCTAAATCACCTGTCTCTTCTGTTAGACATTGAGCCCACTGTCGTGGATGCAGCCAAACAACAGCTTTCAGACTGTGGATATCAGTGCTGGGAGACCAGTATAGGGGCACCCGGTGTCTCTTTACATTCTTCATCATCATTGCCAGATGACATCACAAGACCACTTAATACGGCTTAAAGGACAAGAAAACATGAGCAATGCAAAGCCCGCCAAGAAGATTATTTTTTTGTGTGGTGTTTTTTAAGCATTGAAAAACTGTGACCGTGTAATGTTAATAACTTTTTTTAATTGTTCTAACTGCTTCATCTGCAGACCTCACATGCTAGAAGTATTAGGCCCCATGCCCACTACAGTTTTTTTTTTTCTTCAGGGTGCTATCCGTTTTTCTGACGGCTAGCACACTGACCCATTCATTTCAATGGGGCCATGCACACTTCAGTTTTTTTGACGGTCCCGTTGCTCCGTTCCGATCCAATGTAGAGCATGTCCTACTTTGGTCCGAGATTCCATGACCGGGAGGCCCATGCAAGTCAATGGGGCCGTCAAAAAAAACTGAAGGCACACGGAAGGCATCCATGTGCCGTCCGTTTGTGACGGAGCCGTTGCCTAGCAACGGCCGGGCGGGCAGAGAAACAATTACAGAAATATTACACTAATCGGCAGCCACTTGTCTCTATCAATCGCTGATAGAGAAAAGAGGCCGCTGATTAAAAATAAAATAAAAAGCAGTTCATACGTACCCAGTCGTTGTCTTGGTGACGAGTCCCTCTTCTTCCTCCAGTCCGACCTTCCTGAATGACGCGGCAGCCTGTGATTGGCTGCAGAGGCCGCTGCAGCCTGTGATTGGCTGCAGAGGCGGTCACGTGGGATGAAGCGTCATCCCTGGAGGCCGGACTTCTGACGTCATCCTGAGGTGCGTGACCGCCACTACAGCCTGTGATTGGCTGCAGCTGTGACATGGATGAAACGTCATCGCTGGAGGCCGGACAGGAGGAAAGTAAGTATGAACTTTTTTTTATTACATGGTAATATTGCAAAACTCAGATGCAGAAATGAGTAAACCAGGATCTTTGGGACTGACAAGAACTCTTTATATGATGACATTATCCAGATCTGGACATCTGTGGGAGCTGTTACTCATTTTGGGTGCTGTGTGGCTGTTTTGGCAGGACTGCCTGATATATGAAATGTAGCAGACCTCATTTATCTAATTATGGGAGCCAATTACCATTAAACATTGCATTGTCCGTAGCATGTCAATTTAATTTATTGTCAAATAACACACTACAGCTATTTATCACAAAGGAAAATTTCAGCGAAAATACAAAAGTGAGATTTGTAGTTTTTAAATTTTTTTTAAAAATAAATCTATTTCTTATATTGCATGTTGACTTTTTCCAGTGACAACCAGAAGAATTGTGAATGCATGTCTAGACTATAATACAGGATCAGTGCAAGATAAGTAATGCACTGAAGGAGATACTGCATGTCAAAACTGGTGCAAAGAAAAAGTGGAGTAGTTGCCCATGGCAACCAACCTCTCATTTTCCAGAGGCCCTTTGTAAAATAGAAGCAGCAACCTGATTGGCTGCCACAGAAAACGACTCCACTTTTCCTTTGCACCAGTTTTGATATATCTCCGCCAATGTATTTACAAAATTACTAAAATATATGTAGTGACCAGTTTATTCAGAGCATCCACTCAATACTTTGTTGGGCCAACGTACTATACGTTGAGACAATGAGCTCTAACTTTATTGAGATTATGTGCTACGCAGGGGCGTTGCTAGGGTCTTAGAAGATAATGGGAAAAAGCCCTGTGGCATATGTTTATAGCCCCCCCCCCCCCCAAAAAAAATTCTGTATATAAATATATGTATATGTGTGTATATATGACAGCATATCTGTAGCACTACGACCCTATAGCTATGGATATAGGGCCCAGCTCCCTGACATTGCGGCTCCAGCGCTAGACCCAGGAAAGGTAAGTATAATCATTTCTTTTTTTATGTGTTACAAATTTTTTTTGTGTGTTTTGTGTTTTTTTTTTTTTTACAGGTTCGGTTGTTGGACTACTTTGGATTCGAGGACTACTTCAATGACGGCGTTTATTTTATTCTTAATAAGATTGTTTAAGAGGGTTGTGTGGTGTTTTTTTTATTTCAATAAAATATTTTTACGACATATACAATCCAGTACCCGACCATGTGTAGTGATGGCCGAGTACTGGGGCGGCCGCAGGCTGGTATGGCATTAGACTGGGAAAGCCTAAAAACAGTGGGCCTTCCCACCCTGGTAATCCTAGCCTGCTGCTGCTTTGTTGTATCTGGCTGGTTATGAAAAATGGGGGGGTCCCCACATTGTTTTTTTCTAATTACGATTTGTCTAATTACCAGGATGGGAAGGCCCACTGTTTTTGGGCTTTCCCAGTCTAATGATACCAGCATGCGGCCGTCCCAGTGCCCGACCATCACTACAGATGGTTGGGTACTAGATCGTAGCCGACACCCCTGGTGGCGGTGGGTACCGGGGTAATAATGAGGGTTAGTGTTAACCTTTTCACCGGCTAACACTAAGCCCGCCTTAGTAAGGGACGCTGTCAATCAGCCAGCGACTATTACTAACGCGGTATTAATAAAGTTGAAAAAAAATACAAAGACATACTGTAGATAAAATATTTTATTGAAATAAAAAAAAACCCACACAACCGTCGGTAACCCATCATTGAAGTAGTCAGACGACCAAACCTGTAAAGCAAAAACACAAAAAAAACCTGATTAGTAACACGTGGTAGGATTAGATACAGGGCCTATGTGTGATACTGTCTGTTGGACCCTGTATCTAAGCCTACCACATGGTAGGCTTAGATACAGGGCCCCTCAGACAGGATCACCCGATGTGATCACTACTATGTAGTAGACTTAGTTACAGGGCCCCAGCAGACAATAACATTATACTTCCCCTTATCTTCGACTCTGGACACAGCGGAGGTCCTGATGCCATCCGGCGTCGGGACGTTGTGTGCGGCGCACATCGTCGTGACGTCATGACGGGAAGACATCAGGACCCTCGCAGCGCTTGAGAACGAGGAGGGTAAGTATATTATTAGTACTATAGTAACAGGGGCCCGTGTTTATTACCCCGTGGGCCCCCTGGCTTTGGGGCCCGGTCGCAATTGGGACTACTGCGTCCCCTATAGCTAATATGGCAGTTGCCCGGGGATCCAGGGCACTGGGGCCTGGGCCCCGAAAGGCTGGTGCTAGCGACGCCACTGCTGCTACGTGATGCACTGTTGTACATCTGTTTGCCTGTAAAAAGCTGCCCATATGCATTAGATGGATGCCAGCCAAACCTACCAACTTCGGCTGGACCAGCCGACCATCTAATATGTATGGCTGTGTTTCGACTCTCCCCAGACGGCAGATGTTGGGGAGAAAGAAGGGTCGGGCATGTAGGATCTCAGTATGCCTGGTCTTTTGTTCATAAGGAGATAAGCTGGTGTAAGTGGTGTCTGACTACAGTTTTCTCCCTGTTCGCTGAGCCGAGCGTGCATGTATATGGGAGAGTATGGAGGAATAGCTGTTTAAAGGAACAGTGTCATCACAAATTATTTTTTTATATGTTAAAGATGTTAGTGCTTTATTAAAAACGTTTATATTCATTTGTGTGTTTGTGTTTTACTTTTTCTTATTTTTACACTTTTTCTTCCCTATGGGGGCTGCCATTTTTTGTTCCATTTCTGTCTGTGTCGATTAACGACACATACAGACATGGAATACGGCAGCCACAGTCCCATAGGGACTGCGAACGGCTCCCGTCCCATTGACTTCAGTGTACGGCGTCTGTGTGGGAACTGCGCATGCGCCGCTCCCACACAGTCCAATTCGAAATTGGCGCCGTCCGGCGCCATTTTCCTGTGGACCGGAAGTCGCGGCCGGACAGTAATATTACTACTTCCGGTCGCGGCTTCCGGATTTGTGCACTTGGACCAGCGGCAGCAAACGGAGCGGACGGGCCGGAGGGAGCCGCGGCGGCAGGAGCAGGTAAGAGATTTCAATGTATGTTCGTGTTTGTGTGTGTTTACTACTGTATGTAAACCTACTACACTGTGTGTTAGCTCAAAAAATGGCGACACACATCGTAGGAGGTTACACCGTTCAAACCCCTCGTTTATCCCGGCACTAGCCAGGATAAAGGAGGGGGGGATGCTGAGAGCTCACTAGAGCGAGGGCTTTTAACCCATTGTTGCAATGCTGCAATTTTGGGAATAGCTCCATCTAGTGACCAAAAATGGGTAGTATTATAAATTAGAATTAATTTATAATATTTCCTGACTATTTCCTGACTCGTGAAAAAAAATAAAAAAATTTGAACAATGTTTAATCACCCACACACTAAATGTTTAATTTTTTAAAAAAAAACATGTTTTTCTGGCAACACATTCCCTTTAAGTCTAAACAACCTTTCGCTCACAGCTGCAGCATCCAGTAGCCATTCACCACCACATGCATTGTGTTCAGTCCCTGTTTTTTGTCTTGCGCTCTACTCTGAAAACTATCACAACTGCTGCTTTCCAACAATTCACAAGTGGAGAGGGTGTACTTGCCTCCCTCCATTGCACAGCTTACTGAATGTGGCCAGATCATGAAATCTTCTGGTCAAGCCACAGGATAAATGTCCAATTTAGGCCCCTTACACATCACTAATATTTCTTTAGAGAATGTTTCCTCTCTCCTTGGGCTAAGTTTTTTCCCTGTTTTTCATCCAAAAAGATGAACGGAACTCTCAAACATGATGTGAAAGGAGCCTTACCCATAGAAGTGTTACTGAATCATATGAGACCTGACCATGCATCTTCTCAGGCAGAGCTTTCATATTATTTCAGCCTCTCTTACAATTTGATTATATAGTTACAAGATGCCGAATAATAAGCTACCGCTAGGATACAATTTTTAAGAAAATCAGTTGGCAAATAGTGGCTGTAATATCAAAGAATGTGTGAGCACTTGAACAGTGGTTATAGTTTATATCCTGAATGATCGAGGCCCTTTGTGAAAATGACAGTTATAAAGATAGTGCTGCATGTCGCTCATATGATGGAGAGGGCACCTAGCGCAGGGTGGGTGCATGGAGCACGTACATCAGAAGCCTGTAACAGTATTAAATACTCTGTCTGATGCCATATGGGGCCTTACAAGCCATGCTTCTAGTCCAAAATACCGGCATAATACAACATGTGATGGAACATACAACAATTTTTTTTCTCTCTGCTTCTGTATAAATCCATGATCAAAAACCTTATGAAAACAGAGGTACATTAAGGGTGCATAGAGTTCTGTGAGCATCATATTCCGGATCCGTAATATAGTTGTCTGCATAAGGCTTCAGTATATTGAGAAATTATCAATAATGGTGTTGACTATTGTAATATTTTTATATAGCTGGAGGTACACGGGTATATGAACAAAATTACAATTGTTAAATGGAGGCTATTGGTAGGTCTGCAGCCAATAAACCACCAGCATGCCATTATGTAGCCGGGGTTTAGTGTTCCAAACCTGCCTACCTCAAAAACAGATGTTTAGGGAATAGTTAGTAAAGTAAATGACAACTTACCCAAGATGAGACTGGGAGCGGCATCAGGCACTTGCGCATTGTGTACAAGAAGCAGAGGACTATACACTCCGCATTCGCAGCGAAGCGATGAACGTGCGCCAATGCAGCCGAATTCTTTACCTAGACTCCTTTCAGTAAGTTGTAATTTTACTTTGATAACTTTTCCCTAAATGTCAGTTTTTGAGGCTGGCAGGTATGGAACACTGGACCCCAGCTGCATAACGGAATGCTGGTGGTTATTTGGTGCCAAACCTACTGACGGGTTCCCCTTTAAATACGTTCGATTCAGTGCTGATAATGAGTGGGACCTCCTAAATATACAATCTGGCACTTCCTATTCAGACCTTGCTGTCATTCTTCATTTGATCATAGTTTTATAATTGAGGGTCTATTTTGAGGTGGTGGAAAAGTCAGCAATATTGCAGATGTGATTTTGTTACTATGTCTAGCCAAATGGCATGTGTATGTCTATGTTAATGGAAGTGCTATGTGCTGTTTTCCTCATGGTGATTGATATCCTTGGCTAAACTGCATTTCACACGGTGAGCCAGGAGGGTCAACAGCAGTGTGCCAAGGCCAAAGAGTGTGCCACATGAGTGGTCTTGCGGATCACATGATTGGCTTATCTCCATGTATTACTCTCCCCACCAGCCAGGTGTTCACTGCTGCTACTGAGACCGCTTTGGCTGATCGCAATAAGTAATATGATTTGGCGATGTGTATCCAATGGCATTAAAAAATCCTTATTTTTTTTTATTTTTTTAATGAAATGAAATTGAACATATTCGCTCATGTAATGATAAGGGTAGCAATTCCCATAGGTAGACGATTTCTAATAGCATTTTTATTTTAAAAAAATTATATGTTATTTTGAACACTTTTAACTTTATTATTTTGTTATTCTTAATATAAATATAGTAACAAAAAAATAAATATATTTATACATTTTAGATAATACAACTATACAGTATATTTAGAAAATGTATTACATGTGAGAAAGACAAGGGATATGTATGCCCGCTTAGTTCTGCTAGGACAGCAGCCTGAATGTGAGTGAAAAGCGCAGCAAGTGCTGTACCTAAACCATACGTTAAATTTAATTCTATTATGTCTGAGTATTATTATCATTTTTTGTTTTGATGGATCTAGTAATGCTCTGTGGGCACCAATGCAGACTTTCCCCTTGCACAGATGGCAGACTTTCTTTTGCCATGGCCGTCAGCACTTGTTAATTTCCGCTCTGATGAATTGATTCTAAAGAGGCAGTGACATTATGCGAGATAAGATAGACAGCAGCAGGGCCAAGGCTGGGGGAAAAATGTCAGAGGAACCAGATAAATGGGGAGGGAAATGACAGAGAAAGACAACATGACAATTAGATGGAAAAGAAAGTGAATGGAATGGAACTCGAGCGTGTTTTCAGTAAAGCAGAAAGGTACAATCCCACACAGCCTGAAACAACAGCCTCTTGTTTACAGTTTAACAGTCTAATTCCGTCTTTCACATTAATTCATTGTTGCATTTCTCATGAGATTCTGAGAGATGTTGGGTACGTGTTATCTTTAAAATTAATTCTAATGGAAAACAGTGTGGTTTGTTTGGTTGCCTGCTATAGATCCCTGCGCTGTATAAGCAATGGATGAGAACGAGAGGATAAAGGTATAAAAGAAAGTCCTAAAGTATGAAATAAATTCTACTGCCATAGGTTCAGTAATTGGAAAAATAGTAGCATCAAATCTGTAGGATTGAAAGGGGTCACACTGGTACTGGATGGGCGTCTTATGATTTATCTGCCTTTTAACCTGGATTGCCCTATTTGGCCGTGTGCCACAAACTCCTTCTGTGTCCTCACTCTCATTGTGATTATTGAAATGTTTTCCATTCTTGCAATAGAAATCTGCTTCCTTTTAATCACCATAACCAGGCCAGGAAATTTGTGATAAGTTAAAGAGACTGGTTACATTTCCCTTTTCTATCACGCACATTAAAAAAAAACAACCCAAAAAACTAGGTAGCAAGTACCAATAACGTATGTTGTAATCTTCTTGAATTCAGAGCAAGGACTCCTGTACACGGCAATGCCATGTGCATGGAGCCTATGCAGCAGCACAGAGAATCCCTATGACTGCGTATTAGTAGGCACTTCGTGTGCTACCCTATAGTGACTCTGTTCTGCACCGTGTAATGGCGGCATCCTGCCCTAGAAGCAATGCTTCTGGAATAACTCTGTAATATGGTATCTTATTGAAAATGTACGTTTTTTTTTCATATAGAATCCGAAAGAAAAAACTCCACGTTTTCATATGAAATCGTGTAGTATGGCCCCATGGACCTCTATGGGTGCCGTATTGCGGCTCTGTACATCACGAGGTTGTGAGGAGCCGAAATACGACCATAAAATGTTTCTCCTCAGAAGTTTGGTTCTCGAAAAGCTGCCGCTGAGAATTCAATTTAGTTATATACTGACAGCCATCAATACAGCAATTGAAAAATACAGGCAATATTAACCGCATCTGTATTCAGTTGATGGCCCTGTCATCTGCAGCAGCTTCTCCTATATTATCTGAATAATTTCAATTCATAAAGGGGGTAAATCAGGTAACAGAAGCATTTTAGATCATTTCTGATAACACAGTTCCATAATATGCTAGGGAAGGTTCAATCATGGTGAACATTTTACTTAGATATATTAGAAAGGTATTCCCAGGTACCCCGACTGGTAAGGTGGCAATTGCATACCAAAAGTATGTAGGGATGCTTTCTAATGAGTGGACTCATTTGTTTCAGCCATAGCCATTGTGAACTGTGCAGTCCCCATATGTTAGCAGTACACTGTGTCATAGAGCCCAGTTCTCAAACCCAGCAAACAGCTTTGGTTTGAATTAGAGGGTTGACTGGTCTTATTTGCCAACATCAGCACCCAAACTAGATAATGGTCTTGTGGCTGCAGGCAAGCTTCAAAATCAAATAAAATGTCTTTAGGCTCTGTTCACATCTGCGTTTGGGTTTTCTGTTCCTATGCTCCATCATAGGAGGAGAACTACGAAAAACCCGGAGTTGCCGGATCTATTGCATGAAGGGAACCAATGGCGCCCATCACGGTGTCCATCATTTTGGCGCAATGAATAGCGCAGCATTAGACAGAATCTGCAATAGAGGCCCCTAACAGAGCCTCTGATGCAGATGTAAACAGAGCCTAAGTAGTAGAGTGAGGAATCATTATGTGTTAAAGTTAATTTCTTTACCATGCATTTGCTAAAAAATAAAATAAAGAAAATCTGTCATATTTCAAATAGATATTAAGCGTTTTACACGTACAATATCATAGTTTATTTTATTTAAGCATTTAAATCCATAGAGTGCACAGTTTATGCCTTAGTAGAGTGCATGAAGTAAAATACTGCAATAGTTTTATACGGCTGCGAAGGGAATTCGATAAAAGATTGCAGTGTGAAGGACAGGACTATAAGAATTTATCAAACAGAAAGCCTCTATCATACAAGGTCAATGGCAGAAAACATACACTTTGTAAAGTGTAGTAGTTGTAAATGTATATCATTGTCCTGCAATACAGCAGATATGGCAAGACATTTATCTTACTGTATGTCTATCATATTTTATTGCCATTAAAATTAGATTACTTGTCAATTCCCAGGTGGGATTCTTGACTTTTGTACAATGGAACTACGCAAGATTTCACCCGGTTGCCTTTGTGGAGCCTCTGAATGGTCTTCTAGACCTTCATCCATTCTGTAAAGTGATGTCATCATACAGCTGTCTTATATTTCAGACTGAAATTCTTCATTTCGCCTACCAGGAATGTTTGTGGCTAGTGATGCTGTAAATGCACCAGTTGTAGCACCTCCTTTTTTATATATATATATATATATATATATATATATATAATCTAAAAAGCATAGACAAGACCACCATTGATTGATTTAAAATAGAATATTAAACCATAAAATATACTCAACTAATGATAAAACTAATAGCTGGTCATAAGCTGTACTTTAATATACTACATATATAATTGTCTCGATGAAGGCTTCATAATTTCAGATCTCATAATGTGACAATAATACTTAGAAAGCCATAAAAAAAATACCATATAGCATACGTTATCAGAAATGAGAAATGGCATTTCTACGGAGTAATATCAATACCCACTGACTTTGTATTGTAGCCGCATACAATTAAGAAGCTGTAATACAGGGGGGCGTGGCCTGGATGCTGACTGTGGCGGACGCTTAACTCGGAGCTCCGTCCTCAGACCTCGAAGCGACGGTAAATAAGCGACTGAAAGCCGACTTACCTGGCATTTTCCGGAGTGCAGGCGAGATGATGACCAGGAAGAGAGGCAACAAAACCGGCCCGAAACGCCTGACAGACTTCTTCTCCACCCGCAGCATGAGGCGGGACGGCATCCAAGATGGCGTCGGCTTGAACTCCCCAGAAGATTCCGGCGCTTGTGGCAGAAGCTCCGGCCCAGCGTCTCCTACAGCCTCTCTGGGTGAGTCTTCACACACTCCGGTGTGCCCCAGACAGGGATCTAAGGAGAGAGAGGGAGAAGCGTTATATGCAGCTAGCCCTTTGCAAACACCCCATGCTGACAGGGCAGAGGAACAGAGACCGGAGAGGGAGGAAGAAGGGACTATAGCAAACCATGATAGACAGAGCCCAGGGATCTCGGAAGAAGATACTGCAAGGGAAGGAGACCCAATATCGAATCTGCCCACCACAGACCAGGTGGCGTCAGAAAAGTTTATTAAAGGCATGGTAATGGCACTCAGAGGATCTTTGCAACAGGATATGGCCAAAATCACTGCCAAGCTAAATACTTCCATAGAAGAGCTGGGTACTAGAGTGGATCATGTGGAAAACAAGATGGGAGATTTCACACAGGCCCATAATGATCTGGTTGATGTGCACTATGTGCTAGAGGAGGAGGTGGAAGCTATGAAAAATAAAATGGCGGATATGGAGGATCGAAACAGGCGGAACAATGTTAAGTTTCGGGGCATTCCGGAATCGGTGGCACAAGCGTCTGCCGAAACCCAAAGCTCTGCCGGCGGACATACTGCGCGACGTGATCTCCCGCGTTCATTTTTATCATGTGAAGGAGGCCTTGATGTTCGCTGCGCGGAAAAGAGAGCCCTTACCAGATCCATTTGGTGGCGTCCATCTATATGCGGATCTCTCGCAGGCTACGTTGCAAGCAAGGAGGGCCTTCTCTCCGATAACCCTGTTGTTACGGTACCATAAAATACCCTATAAGTGGGGCTTCCCTACTAAGCTGTTGATAAGGAAAGATGATCGTACCCATGTCCTGTTCAAGCTTGCTGATGGGGATAAATTGATGTCGGACTGGGGCTTCCTGCTCTCTGGCCCACAGCGGAAAGTATCTCCGAGGGGACCGGCGAGGATCTCCCCAGAATGGTCAAGGCATACCGAAACTCGCTGAAAGACTGGCTTTATTGGCTAAACGAGAGGTCGAGTCTCATCTGGTCGAACTTTCACCCACGAAACCTTTACGGGATCGCCAAGGTTGATGGGATCCTACTGGAACTGTTCCTGGTTCCGGAGAATGTTGTTTTTCCAATACGAATACAGTTTTTTATGTTTCTGTTTTTCCTGGTTGTCCTCCCGGTTGTTTTATCCAAACAGCTTTTTCAAGAATATCCTTTTCAGTATTGTCCAAGTATGCAATGTCAAATTGATACAGTGCCTTACCTATGTTATATTGCAGCTCTGTAATAGGGATCATGGCGGTTAAGATAATGTCCCTTAATGTTAAGGGTCTAAATAGTCCTTTTAAGAGGTCGACGGCCTGGAAGGAGGCTCTGAAGTCTGGGGCGGATATTATGTGTCTGCGAGAAACACATTTCCAGCAATTGAAATGTCCGACCTTCGCAAATACTAGATTTCCCCATGTTTTTATGTCTAATGCTGAAAGGAAAAAGGCGGGGGTCTTGATAGCCATCAGGGATACGATAGATTTTAAATTAGTGGACTCCCGGGTGGATGTGGGGGGGTGGGATTTCTTGCTCTGATATGCTCCATTAACGATACCCTAATCACACTAGTCAATATATATGCTCCTAATGTTTCTCAGATTAGATTTCTAAACAAAACTATACGGAAAGTTCTCAAAATCCAGCAGGGGCAGCTTATTTTATGCAGAGATTTCAATATCATTCCAGACAGAATTTTAGACCCCACCAGTAGGAGCAAGAGATCTCTCCCTACTTTGTCAAAGTGGGTTCAGCAACAGGAAATATACGACGTGTTTAGATGTCACAATGCTTCGTCAAGAGAATTTTCCTTTTACTCGCCGTGTCACCACACCTTCTCTAGGATAGACCTATTTCTGGTAGATAAGTGGTTGCTGAATTCAGTGATAAAAGCTGATGTGGGAGACATTACTTGGTCGGACCATGCCCCGGTCTCCATGCAGGTGGCGTTGTCACCCTGGACTTGCACGCATAGGTCACGGAGGAACAATACTTTTCTGATGGCCTTGACCCAATATAGAGGGCGTATTTCCTCCCAGATAAAGGATTACTTTGACCTGAATGATTCCCCGGACATAGACCCATTTGTGTTGTGGAACGCCCATAAGGCGGTGATGCGTGGGCTTTTGATCCAACAGAGTTCCCATTATAAAAACAAAAACAGATGAACACAGATCGCATACTAGCACAGATCAAAACCCTAGAGATGCAACCGCAATCCTCCCGTCTCTCACGGTTCATGACGCCCTGGCTAAACTGAGGCGTGACTTTAGAGAAATACTGATAGCAGACTTTGACAAAAGTTGGACCTCCCTTCACATTACATACTACACCTCACACAACAAGGCGAGTAAATATATGGCGAATAGAGTTAAACAAAAACGACAGAAGTCGAGGATACCGTTTTTGATAGCGGAAGGGAAGGAGCCAAAGATCTCGAATTCCCAAGGGATTGCAGACAGGTTTAGCCAGTTCTATTCCAAATTGTACAATTTACAAGACGACCCCATTATAGTACCGCCTACGGCAGAGGCAATAGATACATTCCTAGATCAGATTCAACTGCCTAAAATAACTTCTCTTCAATTAGATCAACTAAACGCTCCTATTTTACCGGACGAGGATTTCCAAAGTTATAAGACTGGCTAAACCAGGTAAGGCCCGGGGCCGGATGGGTTCTCATCTGAATATTACAAATTTAACGAATCTATTTTGTCCCCTTACTTAGCTCGTATTTTTAATGTAGCCATAGCTAGGGGAAGTCTCCCGGCCGAGATGTTGCAGGCTACTATTGTAACAATCCCAAAACAAGGGAAGCCTCCGACTCTCCCGGCTAATTTCCAACCCATCTCATTGCTAAATTGTGATACAAAGCTTTATGCAAAATTATTGGCCCAACGTCTTTTGACGATACTTCCCACAGTAATTCATAACGATCAAGTAGGTTTCACTAAGGGGAGACAGGCGCCAGATGGCACAAGGCGCATTATAAATTTAATTTCTAGGGTGGAGGCTGGATACACTGGGGATTTGCCTTTGAAACCATGAAGAGATTTGGGTTTTCGGGAGCCATACTAGGGGCGATCGGGGCCCAGTACTCTGCACCTTCCGCCCGGGTGCTGGTTAACGGGATGCTGTCGGAGCCATTTAATATCACCAATGGAACAAGACAGGGTTGCCCATTGTCTCCTTTGCTTTTTACCATGGTGATGGAGCCAATGGCAGAATTGATACGGATGGATATGGGGGTACGAGGGATATCCGTAGGACATAGACAGCATAAAATTGGACTGTTTGCTGACGATGTCATACTGACCCTTACAGAACCAATGTCCTCTCTCCGCAGAGTTGCAGAGATTTTGACACAATTTGGCAAAGTATCCTATTATAAAGTAAACGCCTCCAAGTCTATGATATTGGGAGTGGCCATACCATTGACACTGCGACAAGATATTCAGAGGGAGTTTCCGTTTGGTTGGGAGGAGATGTCGATTCCTTATTTAGGCATAAAATTGTGCTCGCCAACATCTAAACTAGCCCATATTAATATTCTCCCTCTTCACGATAAATTGCAAGACGAATTAAAACGCCTGTCGGATACAGAACCATCCTGGATGGGCCGAGTAATTCTGTATAAAATGCTTATCCTCCCCAAGATACTTTATGTGTTTAGGACAGTGGTGGCACCTCTGCCGGCCTTTATCCTTCGTAAGTTACAGGATCAGCTGATGCGGTTTATATGGAAAAATAAGAAGCCTCGGATAGCTAGGCACCGCCTTTACATACATAGGCAGAGAGGAGGGATGGGGGTACCGAGCTTAGAGGCTTATCATAAGGCTATAGTGATACGACAATTGCGATACTGGTGCAATACATTCTCTGGCTCTAGTTGGCCGACGATTGAACAACACCTAATGGGGGATGTTCCTCTTACCTCGTTACTTTTAATCCATGCAAAATTTCCTAAAAAGGTACTTCCTAAATTTCCCACAGTACGAGTTTCATTACAAGCATGGAGACATATTCTGACAGTGACGCCCTCCTCTACCTCGGGGTGCAAGCTCTTCTTGCCATTGGATTCTCTTGAGCTTTTAATACCTGATCTGAATCTGCGTAATTGGGCTAGGTTGGGAGTGGCGTCGCTGGAAGATCTTTATAGGGAGGACAGTATTAAATCCTTCTCAGAATTGAGAGAGAAATTTGCCTTGGCTCACTCTGAGTTTTTTAAGTACTTGCAGATTCAACATCTCCTCCCGACACGGGCACACGCCCAGGTCTGCATTCCCTCCAGGATATACCATCTGCTATTCGAAGCCTCCGTAATAGAGTCTAACTTAACAAAGTCCTTCTATGAAGTGCTTTTGGAGGATACGATGATGGCCAAAAATCCACAAATGGTACAGTGGGAGAGGGACTTGGGATCCACTTACACCATAGAGGAATGGTCCAGGGCCATTAACCCCTTCCCGACATGCGCCGTACATGTACGGCGCTGTCGGGAGGTGCTTCCCGCAAAGCGCCGTACATGTACGGCGCAGTGATTGTGCGGGCTCAGGAGCAGAGCCGGCACCATCACCGCGGGGTGACAGCTGTATTATACAGCTGGCACCCTCCTGTAACTGCCAGGACCGGAGCTACTCTCCGATCCGGCAGATTAACCCCTCAGATGCTGCGCTCAATAGATCGGCAACCCAGTGATGCAATCGCTGGGTTGCTGTGGCAATCGGACGCCAGAAAATGGCGTCCGAGTCTGCCTTGTACGGGAGCCCATGAGGACCCGCCTTCGGCGTGTCCTCATAGGCTTGCTGTCAGTGAATAACTGACAGCGCTAATACACTGCACTTCGTATGTAGTGCAGTGTATTAGAGTAGCGATCGGGGCATCAGGCCCTCATGTCCCCTAGTGGGACAAGTCAGAAAAGTAAAAAAAAGTTAATAAAAATGTCGTAAAACAATAAAAACACACACATTTCAAATAAAAATAAAGCTAAACTGACTTTTTTCCCATAGTAAGACTTTTATTATGGGAAAAACCGTAAAAATTAAAAAAACTATACATAATTGGTATCGCCGCGTCCGTAACGACCCAAACTACAAAACTATTATGTAATTTATCCCGCACGGTGAACGCCGTAAAAAAAAAACATGAAAAACAACGCCAGAATCTTTGTTTTTAGGTCACATCTCCTTCCAAAAAATGCTATAAAAAGTGATCAAAAAGTCACATTTACTCCAAAATAGTACCAATAAAAACGGCAATCCGTCCCGCAAAAAATAATCCCTGACACCGTTTCGTGCACACAAAAATAAAAAAGTTATGGGTCTTAGAATGGCGACACAGAAAACAAATGATTTTATAAAAAAAGTGATTTTATTGTGCAAAAGCCGCAATACATAAAAAAAACTATATAAATTTGGTATCGCCGTAATCGTATCGACCCGCAGAATAAAGCCAACATGTAATTTAGGGCACACTGTGGATGCCGATAAAAAAAACAATAAAAAACGATTCCAGAATTGCTTGTTTTTGGTAATTTCCTTTACCAAAAAATTAAATAAAAAGTGATCAAAAAGTCGTATGTGTTCTAAAATGATACCAATAAAATCTACAGCCCGTCTCGCAAAAAACAAGCCCGCACACCGCTCAATCAACTGAAAAACAAAAAAGTTACGGCACTAGTAATGCGGTGATGAAAAACATCTCAATGCGCAGGCCGGAGGGGAACATTCCTTCAGTTTCAGGGCCCTAGTATTTAGGAACTAGGAAAGGGAATGGTCACAGCACATCCGCTGGAAGCGAGGGCGCCCGTATTATACCAGCGCAAAACTTTCCCAGTAATATTTCCCAAACTATGAAGGAGAAAAAGTCCCCAAAAGGTGCAGAGCGTTACAGAAGGGGAGTGAGAAAGAAAACCGTTTATCAGTGTGACGCCGGCCTGTGCATAACGGATAGCGTCACATCGTAACACACATCTATGGATAATTGTATTATTTACCCCATTATTATACCCTCTTATTATGCCCTGATGTACTCCGCACAGATTACATATACTCTGATGTTCTCCGCACATATTACATATACTCTGATGTTCTCCGCACAGATTACATATGCCCCCACATTATAAACTGAAATACCAGCAAAACCCCAAACAGAACTATTACCAAGCAAAATCCATGCTCAAAATGGCGGTCTTTCCCTTCTTAGCCCTACAGCGTGCCCAAACAGCAATTTATGGCCACAAGTAAGGCATTACCATACCCGGGAGAACCCGCTTAACAATTTATGGGGTAAGATTCTCTAGGGGCACAACATCTTGTGCGGTGAATGGGCAGATCAGTGGAAAAATTGAAATTTTCACTTTGCACCATCCACTGCGTATTCATTTCTGAAAAACACCTGTGATGTCTAAATTCTCACTACACCCCTTGATAAATGCATTTAGGGGTGTAGTTTCTAAAACGGGGTCACTTTTGTTTGGTACATCAGGGGTTTTGCAAATGCAACATGGCGTCCGCAAACCATTCCAGCAAAATCTACGCTCCAAAAGATAAATACCGCTCCTTTTCTTCTGAATGCTCCCATATACGTAAATAGCCTATTATAACCACATATGGGGTGTTACCGTACTCGGGAGAAATTACTTTACAAATGTTGGGGTGCTTTTTCTTCTCTATTCCTTGTAAAAATGAAAAATGTTGATCTAAAACTACATCTTGTTGGAAAAAAAAATATTTTTCATTTTCATAGCTTAATTCTAATTAATTCAGCAAAAAACCTTTGGGATCAAAATTTTCACTATACCCCTAGATGATTCCTCAGGGGGTGCAGTTTCCCAAATGGAGTCAATTTTGGGGTGTTTCCACTGTACTAGTACTACAGGGGCTCAGCAAATGTGACATGGCGCCCAGACACTATCCAAAATCCAAATGGTGCTAGTTCCATTCTGAGACCTACCGTGTGTCCAAACAGCCGTTTATGACCACATGTGGGGTATTGTTTTACTCGGGAGAAATTTCTTTACTAATGTTATGGTGCTTTTTCTCCTTCAGTCCTTGTGGAAATTAAAAAAAAAATACCTAAACCTACATTTTATTTGAAAAAATGTAGATTTTCATTTTTACGGCCTACTTCCAATAAGTTCTGTAAAACACCTGTGGGGTCAAACTGCTCACTATACTCCTAGATAATTTCCTCATGGGGTGTAGTTTCCAAAATGGGGTCACTTGTTGGGGGTTTCCACTGTTTTGTCCCCTCAGGAGCTTTGCAAATGTGACATGGCCTCCGCAAACCATTCCTGCTAAATTTGAGTTCCAAAAGCCAAATGGCGCTCTTTCCCTTCTCAGCCTCGCCGTGTCTCCAAACAGCCGTTTATTACCACATGTGGGGTATTGTTTTACTCGGGAGAAATTTCTTTACAAATTTTATAGTGCTTTTTCTCCTTCAGTCCTTGTGGAAATGAAAAAAAATTAGCTAAACCTACATTTTATTTGAAAAAAATGTAGATTTTCATTTTCATGGCCTAGTTCCAAAAATTTTTGCAAAAAAACTGGCCGGTCAAAATGCTTGCTACACCCCTAGATAAATTCCTCGAGGGGTATAGTTTCCAAAATGGGGTCACTTGTTGGGGGTTTCCACTGTTTTGTCCCCTAGGGGGCTTTGCAAATGCGACATGGCCTCCGCAAACCATTCCTGCTAAATTTGAGCTCCAAGAGCCAAATGGCGCTCTTTCCATTCTAAGCCCTGCTGTGTGTCCAAATAACCGTTTATTACCACATGTGGGGTATTGTTTTACTCGGGAGAAATTGCTCTACAAATGTTGTGGTGCTTTTTCTACTTTAGTTCTTTTGGAAATGAAAAAAAATTAGCTAAACCTACATTTTATTTGAAAAAATTTAGATTTTCATTTTCATGGCCAAGTTCCAAAAATTTTTGCAAAAAAACTGGCCGGTCAAAATGCTTGCTACACCCCTAGATAAATTCCTCGAGGGGTGTAGTTTCCCAAATGGGGTCACTTTTGGGGGGTTTCCACTGTTTTAGTTCCACAAGACCTGTTCAAAGCTGACATGGTACCTAAAATATATTCTAATAAAAAGGAGACCCAAAATCCACCAGGTGCTCCTTTGCTTCTGAGGCCGGTGCTTCAGTCCAGTAGCACACTACGGCCACATGTGGGATATTTCCTAAAACTGCAGAACCTGGGCAATAAATATTGAGTTGCATTTCTTGGGTAAAACATTCTGTGGTACAAAAAAAATGGATTCAAAATGAATTTCTGGAAAAAAATAATGAACTTTGTAAATTTCACCTCTACATTGCCTTAATTCCTGTGCAATGTCTAAAGGGTTAAGAAACTTTCTAAATGCTGTTTTGAATACTTTGAGGGGTGCAGTTTTTAAAATGGGGTCACTTATTGGGGGTTTTTAATATCTAAGGACCTCAAAGCCACTTCACAACTGAACTGGCCCCTGTAAAAATAGCATTTTGAAATTTTCTTGAAAATGTGAGAAATTGCTGCTAAAGTTCTAAGCCTTGTAACGTCCTAGAAAAATAAAATGATGTTCAAAAAACGATGCCAATCTAAAGTAGACATATGGGGGATGTTAGTTAGCAACATCTTTGTGTGGTATAACTGCCTGTCTTACAAGCAGATACATTTAAATTGAGAAAAATGCAAATTTTTGCAATTTTTCGCTAAATTTTGGTGTTTTTCACAATTAAATACTGAATGTATGGGGCAAATTTTGCCAGTAACATAAAGTCCAATGTGTCACGAGAAAACAATCTCAGAATCACTTGGATAGGTAAAAGCATTCCGGAGTTATTACCATATAAAGTGAAACATGTCAGATTTGAAAAATGAGGCTCTGTCAGGAAGGTCAAAAGCGGCCAAAGAGGGAAGGGGTTAAGTGGACGCTAAGGTCTACCATGAACTCAAACCTCCTGGAAGTCTATCACAAACTGGTGTTGCGATGGTATTATACTCCCTTTCAAATATCCAAGATATTTCCCGGGACTGGCTCTGGTTGCTGGAGGGGGTGTGGAGGGGTGGGGACCCTATACCACATATTTTGGGAATGCTCCATTATCGCTCCAGTGTGGGTTTCAGTGTTCAATCTTGCTTCTAGATTGCTGGGGGTTCAGCTGACACCAAGCGCAGATCTAGCCCTTCTGTCCCTAAATATGGGCATAATTTCACCGGAAGATAGAGCCCTGGTTTGCCATATATGTCTATCAGTTAAATTATTGGTGGCCAAAAACTGGAAGTCAGTTTCGGTCCCGTCCTTGAGGGAGATTATAGAAAAGGTCTCATCCCATTGTGTATATGAAAGATTATTTGCACTTCGTCAGAACAGAATGAGTAGGTTTAAAACCCAGTGGCAAAGGTGGACTGACATGTTCCCAGGTTGAGGCAGATGAAGATAACTGGGGGCTTCCACACTGACTGCAGTGACTATAATTGGTGAGGTGGTTAATATTGGTGGAGCACAATAAAGGATATAAGAATGTTCTATGAAAACCTTCCTTGTTTCCCTATCCCTTCCCTTCCCTTCCCATCTTCCCTTCCAAGATGATGTTTTCAGTTTACCTACCTCAGTTGTACTGGATGGTATTATTTTGTTCTTTGCTCATCTTTTTGATGGTACAGTTTGTATGCATATGCACAACAATGTTTTTCTGTGTTTTAAACCAATAAAAATCAATGTTGTTAAAAAAAGAAGCTGTAATACAGACAATGGTGTCTGCCGATAGAATCATTCTCTCTTCTTTCGACATAGAGTTTTTGTTCTAGCTGTTGAGTTGTCTTATGCTCATCACCACATCTCACAAATCAGTTGGGAAGGGGTTAATTTGGGTAGACAGACTCATTATTTAATGGAGTAATTACTAATAATTAATCCAGAATAGGCCGTCGATTTGAATGACAACAAACAGGCCGTACTGTGTGAAACAAAAGCAAGAGCTCAGCTTTTGTTCCTGATTCAAAAGATGCCCACGGACTGTTTTCACAGTAACTGGGGCTTTGTGCGCACAAATTCCTAAATTATCTCAGCAGTGTCATGTCAGAACTCACACCGGCAGAAGAAAGATCTGTGGGATTTGAATTTCAGGAGGAAAGGCGTATCATAGAATCATGTTTCAGCACAAACAATGAAAAGTCTTCTGTTGGAAGCTTGTACATTCCAAGAGCATGCAGGCCCATCTAAAAACCAAACAAAGGATGGGCTATGTATCAAGGAGTCTGCTAAACCACATTGTAACTCATCAATTATTTAACATTCTGTCCTTTGCAGCCGCATACAAGGTCATTCATCAAAGTGTCCCAGCTCGAAGGAAAAAATGGTACGAATGGATCAGAAAGAAAAGACAGCCTCAAGCACAAGAATGCGTCTACTGAAAATTAGTTCTTGTTTTTAATAGAGATGACAAGAAGTAATCTATGTATATTAAACATGTTCTTATAGGATATTCTATAGCACAACATTCTATGCTACTTTCAAAAAAAATAAAAAATCTGAGCTAAGATTTAAGGGAAGTGACAATGGCATTGCTTGTAGAAATATTCTTGCTGCACCAGCCAGGTGTTATTCATTTTAATAACCTTTTGGCAGCTTTGGATTGATCAAGTGAGCCATGTATCAAATAGAATGCTGTACCGCTCGGTCCAGCTTGACTGTCATTTCCATAAATAACTGTACTCACGTTTTATCTGAAAAAATGTGGAAGATCACAATACAGAACACTACAAAATGATAAAACAGGAAATATTTGATTCAAGCTAAATAAAAGTACCACAAGCAATGCCAAGTGCAGTCATAAAGTTTAGGGCTATTAATTGAAGTTTGGTTTGCATTCTACAGTACTCCAATTTCTATAATATTGGGTACGGTAATGTAGAGGTGTAACGTAATGCTCCTTGGCCCCAATACAAAATCTATAACACAAACGAATATGTATGATTTTTAGTAATGGTCTCCTCATATGGGAACGAGGGACCTTTTGGTTTCCTTTAAAGCGTACCTAACTTTTCAGTTCACTTTTCAGAATAAGCTGTCGTGTGTAACACTATTTCTGGCCATTATATGACTTGTTTATGGCATTTTTATTAGCAGTTTTCCATCACATGCTCTGTCTGTAATTCTCAGTTTTCTCTGAGCTAGCGGGCGAAGCCTAACTGCTATCATGTCTGCCATACAAAGCACACAGAGGAAAGGATAGTCCTGCTCTCCCATCTCTATCATATATATATATATATATATATATATATATATATATATATATATATATATATATATATATATATATATATATAAAAAAGCTGCAGCAGCATGGAGGAGATTATACAGCAGTACTGAGCAGTGTAGCTGTGAATCCAGCACTGGGATGAGATTTAACACTTACTGTAAACTGCAGCGGAATCTGTATCTGTGTCTATCTCTGCCTCTCCCTCACTCTTCTCCCCCACTTCCTCCATGGACTTTTATAAGCAACTGTAACCTGACGCTTCAGTGAGTTGATAGTCTGTCTTGTCTTGAGGAGATGGAAAAAGCAGTAAATTCAAAGTGAGTGAACAGTTTAGAGGGAGAGAACTTTCTGATAAGCGGAAAAAGAGGCGTTTTTGAGTAAAGATTTTTTTAGGATATATTACAAAGTATATTATATTCGCTTCTATTATTGATTAATGCACAGTTTGTTAAAAAGTTAGCGACCATTTAAGCCCTGGGTCCGGGTATGACTGTAACCTCTAGCTTTTCTCTTGCAACATTTGTATTGAAAGTGTTATTTCCAACAGATATTTATGGCATATCCACTAGATAGATAGATAGATAGATAGATAGGTGTCCTACCTCTGTGATCAACACCTATATTAAGAATGGGTGACCCCTGTTTTGTCCATCAGACATTTATGGCATCTCTTGTGAATTGAGTTAAGGATACCCCTTTAACCAATTATATTTTCAATGATAATTATATTCCCAGCAGTATAATATGGCCAGCATCAGGAATCCATGCATGGAAACCTGCAGGGGCCCCTAGCAAATGTAATATTTACATTTTGAATCAGGATAGACTGTCATTGTTCAGTGACTTTCCCAAGTGATCCACATCTGCAAACATTAGATAGAGCCTTACTTAGCCATCTTGCACACGACCTTGTGTGCCGTCCGAGCCCGTCCGTGATCCGTGGAAAGATAGGACATGTTCTATCTTTCCACGGAACGGAGAGTCGGGTCCGTTTTCACGTACCCGATTCTCCCACTGAGGTGAATGGGTCAGTGAAAACTATCGGGTGCCGCGAAAAAACGTCACGAGTGGCACTCGGTCGTGTGCAATGGGACTTACTGTGCCCTGTGGTCAGTGATAAGAAGTAACAACTAGTGGGATGCTGGGGAGAAGTTAATATTGCTCTTGTACTTTCCTGATCTTTCCCACAACAGCATTACTTTCTGTAACCGGGAAACAGAATTTAATAAAGAGATACAAAGAGCAGACCTGATTCCTGCCCATGATTCGCAGATGACCAACTGTGATTGCCAAGAGCCTAGTTTTCAGTCAGATGTAAGAAAGTAATGATTATTGTAAAATATTATTGGAATGTCATTGTCCCTATTACACAAGTAATTTGGCCGATTCATCAAGACTGGCATTTCATACACCAGTCTTAAAGGGGTTTTCCAAGTTAATCCAAAAAGTGGGAGGGGTAAAAGGGATGCATTAAAAAAAAAAAAAAAAAGATTACTCACCTCACAAATTTCCAGTGTTCCAGCGCCGCCGCTCTCGTCCTCCCCACCAATGTTTATTGACATAACTTCAGCAATGACATGCCCGTATACCCACATGATAGCTGCATCCAATCACTGGCCTCCGTGATCCTGTGCCGTATGCCCACTGAGACAAGTGATTGGCTGCAGCGATCATGTGGGTACACAAGCACGTCATCGCTGCAGCCAAGTCAATAAACAGCAGCGGAGAGGACCGAAGCGGCAGCGTTGGGATGTCGGGGATCTGTGAGGTAAGTAATGGCTTTTTCTTTTTTAATGCAACCCTCCTACCCCTGCCACTTTTTTGAATAACTCGGAAAAACCCTTTAATATAAAAAAGCTGTGGAGTAAAATGCGCCTAATTTATTAAGAGGAGAACGCTTCTTAATAAATGAGGCGCATCTCTAGCTGTCCGTGCGCCAGAAAGGGGAAATCTACGCAAGCTATGACCTGGAGTAGATTTCTGCTATAATTTACTATAATTTACGCCAGTAAATTTTCTAGCGTAAATTATAATGAATTTGTCAAGCTGTGAGTGACTATGCCCCTCCCGATAAAACTCTGCCTAATTTTTTGAAAAGCAGTGGAGCTGGCGTAAAAATACAAATGCGCAATCTTTTTGAGCAAAAAATTTAGTTTTTTCACAAATTGCAACTTTTCTACACCAGAAATCTGTTGTGGAATTCGTAATAAATGACCCACATTGAATATCTCAGTAATCACTACCAATAAGTTATATAATAAACCTATAGAGACACGTTTTTTCATAACTATAGGTAAGACAGAGGCAGCAGCTGGGCCCATCAGCCTCTCTGCTACACAAGAAAACGGCAGTATTATATGCAGATGGTGTTGAGGCATAATTTTTTTTTATGGTGGGTATTGCTCAGTAATAAGATAAAGCTTTATAGATCTGAAGTACATCACTACAGATACATTTTTAAATTGTAGGTAGATCCTATGGAATGTGATGTATAAATATAAAGCAAAACTCTACGTTGTTAAAGGGATCCTGTCATCAACATCTTACCTGTTAAACTCGCCTGACCCCTCAATGGCCGCAGCTGTCCAGAGTTCGTTCCTGTTCTCTTCTTTCCTGAAGTCCTCCTCTGTCTGTAAATATCGTCGTTTAAACTCTTCCCGCCTTTTATGGTAATTATTTTTCCCTCTGGGATGCAGCTTCTTAACCCCGCCCACCGTTGCCACCTGTCTGGCCCTGACTGGCTAAGGAGCTGTCAATCAAAAAGAAGGAGGTGGAGTCCACTCTGAGACGCTGGAGGAATGAAAATCTGACTCTTTTCAGATGAAGATTTGACTCTTTTCTGCTCATTTGCATACGGTGTGGGACCACTGAAAAACGGAATACTAAAGGTACAGAGCTTACTTAGAACATATTTATAGCTTAGATGACAATGATTTTTCACCCACTTTCACCAGGTATTGCTGGCTTTATAGCTAAAATGCTGGTGACAGGTTCCCTTTAACTGCTGGTGGTTTATTTTACCACTAGGGTCCAAGAGCTTCAAACTACACCTGATAATTTTGTGAATGAAGATTAGTCTCTCCACTCCTTTGAGTGGGACTTAAAGAGACTCTGTCACCACATTATAAGTGCCCTATTTCCTATATAAGGAGATGGGCGCTGTAATGTAGGTGACAGTAATGCTTTTTATTTAAAAAAACGATCTTTTTTCACAACGTTAGGAGCGATTTTGGTTTATGCTAATGAGCTTTCTTAATGCCCAAGTGGGCGTACTTTTACTTTCGACCAAGTGGGCGTTGTACAGAGGAGTGCATGACGCTGGCCAATCGGCATCATGCACTCCTCTCCATTCATTTACACTGCACTAGCGATATAGATATATCACTATGTGCAGCCTCATACACAAGCCCTAACATTACTGTAGTGTCCTGATAATGAATACACATGAAATCCAGCCTGGACGTCATGTGTACTCAGAATCCTGACACTTCTGACTCTTTTTTGTGAGATTTACAGCAACGGATACGAAATCTCGTTTACCTCGTAATCTCGCGAGATTTCGTATCCGTTGCTGGAATCTCACAGAAAAGATTCAGACGTGTCAGGATTCTGAGTACACATGACGTCCAGGCTGGATGGTCATGTGTATTCATTATCAGGACACTGTAGTAATGTTAGGGCTTGTGTATGTAGCTGCACATAGCGATATATCTATATCGCTAGTGCAGTGTAAATGAATGGAGAGGAGTGCATGATGCTGATTGGTCAGCGTCATGCACTCCTCTGTACAACGCCCACTTGGTCGAAAGTAAAAGTACACCCACTTGGGCATTAAGAAAGCTCATTAGCATAAACCAAAATCGCTCCTAACGTTGTGAAAAAAGTTCGTTTTTTTAAATAAAAAGCATTACTGTCACCTACATTACAGCGCCGATCTCCTTATGTAGGAGACAGGGCACTTATAATGTGGTGACAGAGTCTCTTTAAGGCATATGTGCAAAATTGGCAGAGCATATAGCTGCTGTGCGGCCATTAGAAGGGGGGCCCAGCTGGGTCAAGCCTTAAACCCTTTGCTCTTAATGTGTAAGGCTGTGTTCACATCAGCGTTGTCTTTCCGTTGAGGGGTTCCGTCTGAGGTTTCCGATGGGGGAACCCCTCAACCGAAAGACAATACTGATGTGAACAGGCCCTTACCTGTACAGGGCCCTCCCTCTCCACAACCCCATCAAGTGAGGGTGAAAACACTAAGGGTATGTTCACACGCACTAATTACAGACGTAATTCGGGCGTTTTTGCCCCGAATTACGTCCGAAAAATGCACCTGGATAGCGTTGACAAACATCTGCCCATTGAAAGCAATGGGCTGACGTTTGTCTGTTCACACGAGGCGTATATTTACGCGCCGCTGTCAAATGACGGCGCGTAAATTGACGCCCGCGTCAAAGAAGTGACCTGTCACTTCTTTGGGCGTAATTGGAGCCGTTATTCATTGACTCCAATGAAAAGCAGCGCCAATTACGTCCGTAATGGATGCGGCGTTCAAGCGCCTGCGCATGCCGTTACGGCTGAAATTACGGGGATGTTTTCAGGCGGAAACATCCCCGTAATTTCAGCCGTTACGGACGCTGTCGTGTGAACATACCCTAAGGGTTATTTTCTCATACATCAATGAGAGGAAGCAAGGGGGGCAATAAGTTCAAGGCCCTTCTGTTCCTAGATGGTGGGATGTGATTGCGTGATCCAGCGACAACAGTAGGGGGACCCATTTTGATATTTGTTTTGAGACCCTACTGATTATTTTACACTCCTGAGTTGGGCAGCAAATCTCTGCAATCTGGCAGCGATTGATTTCCATATTGCGCAGAAAATGACACAGTGTACGTCACTTAAAGAGAACCTGTCACCTCTCCAGACATGTCTGTTTTAGTAAATAATTGTATTCAAAGTAAAATAAGAATTCTTCAGCATCTTTTCTTAGAACTGTACATTGTGCCGTTCCTTTGTTATTCCTCCTAGAAATGTATGATTATATTGACAACTGGGTGTTATCAGTTGGGGGTGTGACCCTACACAGACTGTCAATGTCCAATCAGTGCTGACAGAGTGAGACTGTATAGGGACACACCCTTGAGGAATGGTAACACCCACTTCCCAATTTATTCATACATTTCTAGGAGGAATAACAGAGAAATGACACACTGCAGAATTCTCAAAAAATTTGTTCTAGAATTGTTATTTTATGGTGAATAAAAATATTTCCTAAAATAGACATCAGGAGAGGTGACAGGTCCTGTTTAAAATGAACATGGTGATCAGTCTGTCACTGGCTTAATAGAATCTCTGACACTGAGACAGTGAAGTAGAATGGAATTTCCCTGCCAGTTGCTGTTAAAAGCTTCAAGAACAATGATAATCTTTTGTACAGAGCAGTTTTAGTGTCTGATAATTGCTTGTTTCAATATAAATTCTGGGTTTTTAAAATGAATACTTATTATTGATCGCATCAGCCATATTATCCATGCATATATGGTCAGTTTTGGTAAGTTGTATTTTTATCTGTTACTACCAATTCTGTGTTACACACTGTCAGTTGAGGCACTGCAATGGTCTAATTTCTCTGCCTGTCTCACATATCCAATAAGTGTAGGATGGAAATAATGGGTTCTTAGTGCTTCAGCTACCAATGTACTATAATGTACTGTGTAATGTATAAGATCATGTAGCACCAGGGGCGTCGCTAGCACCGGGCCTTCGGGGCCCAAGCCCAAGATCTTTGCCCCGCATCCCCGGCGACTGCCACATTCGAGTCGCAATAGCGACCAGGTCGCAGCGATCGCAATTGCGACCGGAGCCGTGGCCGCCCACACCGCATCTATAAAAGTTACTATATAACTGGGGCCTATGTAATAAAATACACGGGCCCATGTTACTATAGTAACAACACATACTTACCCATCTTCCTTCCTGAGCGCAGCGGAAGTCCTGGCGTCTATTCACGTCATGACGTCACAACACTAGAGGAGCCGAAGAGGAGGGTAAGTGTAACGATACGGTCTGGTGGGGTACTGTATCTAAGCCTGCCTTGTGGTAGGCTTAGATACAGGGTCTAACAGACAGTATCACACATTGACCATGTATCTAAGCCTTCCACGGCGTCACCTGCTGTGAAAGTCAAGTCGTGCTCCTGCCTGATTTTTTTCCACAGATCTTGTGACTCATCAGGGCCATGTCCGCCAGGTGTTGCTTAGATTAAGAGAGAATCATCTTTATGCCAAGTTAGAGAAGTGCGTGTTCCAAGAGGAGTCTCTACCCTTCCTGGGCTACATTATCTCTTTTTTTTTTTTTTTTTTTTTTTTTTTTTTTTTTTATATTTTATCCTCCTCTTTATTCTTTATCACTGTCTTTATAATTATATGGGATTATGTCCTTCTGTGAATACATGATATTTGTACTTTTTATATACTGGATTATTTGTCTTCTTAGTATTTATCATATATATATTTTCCAGTGATTTAATATACACCTTAACATTTGTGTATTTGTTTTCACGATCTGTTTTAATCACTTTAATTATGTCACGTGTATTCCTCTGATTACAGTGTTTTATATATGTATTAATTTATTCGAGGATTATAATTTTCTATACTCACTGTTACATATATATGTAATATATTTGTATTTCGTAATGATTTACAACTATCCATTGTTGCACATAATTTTTCTTTTCACATTGACACTTTGTCTACACTTCATTACACACTTATATCTCATCTTTAATATTCTCTTTTTTTGAATATAAACTTTCACTTTTAAACATAACCACTAGATGGTGCTATAATGCAGGTATTCAACCTGTTATTAAATTTTACATTCTTTTTAGATACTAAATAACTATGCTCAGCGAGCGTAGTTCGAGCATCCCACAGACCCAATAATCCTGGTAATATATACTCATACCTCTTGGCCCTTTAGATGGGACCTATAAGAAATAGGCAGGGCTTGATGTTCGTCTGCCGGTCTTTCAATATGGCTCTCTGCGCCTGCGCTGTTTCCCTGGTGACGCGTCCCGGGACTCGCGCATGCGCAGTGGGTCACTGATGTCCGGCGGCGATACCTAAGTTCCGTCACAGTCAGGCGCCGCTTAGATCGGCTCCTGATTGGCAGAGGGGAGATCAGATGTCTCTATCGATTCATATATAAACAGGGCACCAAAATAACATCTGCACCCCTTGAGAAAGCTACGGGCGAAACGCGCGTCGGGGCGCTATCCTACACTGCTGGGTCACATCTCACCTCCCATACATGGGTAAGTGCATACTCTGGAAGTACATCTTGGCTCTTTGTGCCATCTGTCTTTAGGCAATAACTACTTACTTTCTAGTCACTATAGACTTTTTTCAGAGTTAGGCACATTGCCTTTTTTTTACACAAATTCATACTTTGATACCATTTTCATGTTTATGCACCCCAGGTTGGAGTCATATTGAGTCATAGTAACTATGCATACCATCAGGGTTTTCTAATATATATATATATATATAGACTCAATATACACTCCTGTGATCCGTTTTAGGACTATTTTTGGATTCTCTGTCTATGTCATTTTATGTATTTTATTTTTGTTCTTTAATAAAGATAGTTAGTTTCATACATTGATATATATGGACTCTGTTTCTCCGGTTTATCAAGTTAGAGAAGTGCGTGTTCCAAGAGGAGTCTCTACCCTTCCTGGGCTACATTATCTCTGATCAAGGTCTCAAGATGGACCCTGAAAAGGTCAAAGCTGTCCTGGAGTGGCCACGTCCCCAAGGCTTAAGGGCCATACAACGCTTCCTGGGATTTGCCAACTTCTACAGACTGTTCATTCCCAACTTCTCTTCTCTGACAGCCCACATCTCCTCCCCAACTAAGAAGGGTATGAATGCCAAGGTATGGAATCCAGAGGCGGAAATCGCATTTGAAACCTTAAAAAAGGCCTTCACGTCAGCTTCTATACTTCACAACTCTGATGTATCCTTACAGTTTTCATTGGAGGTGGACGCCTCCTCGGTTGGTGCCGATGCACTATTGTTCCAGAGGGGTTCGAAAGGTAAGACTGTGGTATGTGGTTACTACTCCAAGCTGTTTTCTTCTGCAGAGCGCAACTACTCGATTGGAGATCGGGAGTTACTGGCCATCAAGCTGGCTCTGCAGGAGTGGAGACACCTACTGGAGGGCGCAGCTCATCCTATCCTGATCTTCACGGACCACAAGAACTTGACCTACCTACAAACGGCTCAACGGCTGAACCCTCGTCAAGCCAGATGGTCATTGTTTTTTGCACGGTTCCGGTTCGAACTCCACTACCGACCTGCCGACAAGAATGTGAGGGCCGATGCCTTGTCTAGGTCATTTGAGACAGAGGACACTGTGGAGTCCCCATAGAATATTATCGATCCTTCCTGCATCTACTCTGTCAACACCTGCAGGTCAGAGACATTCCTCCAGGAAAAACTTTAGTACGGCTGGCAGACAGAGGAGGAGTCCTTCACTGGGGTCACAGTTCCAAGCTGGCAGGACATGCAGGTGCCCGTAAGACACGAGACCTAATTGCCCGGCTGTACTGGTGGCCCACGTTGCCCAAAGACGTCATGGACTTTGTCTCCTCCTGTACGGTGTGTGCAGCCAACAAAGTTGCCCACTCCAGACCAGTCGGTCTGCTCCAACCACTACCTGTGCTCGATGCCCCCTGGCAGCATATTGCTATGGATTTTGTTACAGATCTGCCTCTCTCTGCGGGATGCAGTGTGATCTGGGTGGTGGTGGATCTTTTTTCTAAAATGACTCATTTTGTTCCCCTGACTGGTCTGCCTTCTGCCGCTCGACTGGCTGATCTCTTCATGCAACACATCTTCCATCTGCATGGATTACCTCTGCATATTGTCTCGGATCGAGGGGTCCAGTTCACCTCTATGTTATGGAGAGCACTCTGCGGCCTACTCCGTATAAAGTTGGACTTCTCCTCAGCTTATCACCCTCAGTCCAATGGACAAGTTGAGAGGATTAACCAAATTATGGAGAAATACCTGCGGCACTTTGTCTCCAGAAGACATGATGACTGGGTGCAGCTGCTCCCGTGGGCGGAGTTCTCTTATAATAACCATACCAGTGAGTCCACCACCTCCAGTCCATTTTTCATAGTATACGGTCAACATCCTCGAATACCCCTGCCCGGCTCTACTATGTCTCAGGTGCCTGCAGCCGACTCTACCTTCAGGAACTTTCTGCAGATATGGCAGCTGACACGATCTTCTATTCTGCTGGCGGTGGACCGCATGAAGAGAAAGGCAGACACTAAAAGACGAGAACCTCCCCAGTTTCTTCCAGGTACAAAGGTCTGGCTGTCTTCCAGGAATATCCGGCTGAGGGTGCCGTCTTGCAAATTTGCTCCCAGGTTCCTTGGACCCTTCGAGATTCTGCTGCAGATCAATCCTGTATTGTACAAGCTTCGACTGCCTCCTACCCTCAAGATCCCTAACTCCTTCCACGTCTCCTTGCTAAACCCGGAACTTTCGAAGTGAGGGAGATCCTGGCCACCAAGAAAGTAGGAGGCAGGACGTTTTACCTGGTGGATTGGAGGGGATTTGGTCCAGAGGAGAGGTCTTGGGAGCCAGAGGAGAACATCGATGCCCCTGTCCTCGTGAAGAAGTTCCTTTCCCGCTCTGGTCCCAAGAAGAGGGTGCGTAAGAGGGGGGATACTGTTATGTCTATGGCCGGGGGTCGTCATTCTGACTTACCCCATGACGATCCCGGCCATGGACGCCTCTCTTCTCGGCGTTCGCTCCCTCCAGGGAGACGCTGGCACTCTCTTCCGGGTCCTCGGACTGTGTCCCGCAGGGCGCGCGCGTGCACGGCCTTGAAGGGCCAGTACGCATCCAGCTACCTTACATCAATTATCAGCCCAAATGGATGCTGGACTATAATAAGGGGCCCTGCCCACTGGTTCCTTGCCTGAGCATTGTTGTACACTGCATTCCAAATTATTATGCAAATGTTATTTTTCGCTGATTTTCCTAAATAGTCGCTGCAAATGACAGTCAGTATAATCTTCAAGCCATCAACCGTTGGAGTATAATGTAAATTTTATTGAACAAATCTCCTAATGATAACAGATTTTTTTTTTAGAAGTAAAAACTCAAAATGCACTGTTTCAAATTAGTATGCACAACAGAGATCAAAACATTTTAAAGGTTGTAAAGAGAACTAGAATGGTAATTTTGTTGAATTTGCAGCATCAGGAGGTCATATTTACAGAAATCAAAAGCTCTTTCAATCAAAAAAAACTTAACAGGCCAAGTTACATGTTAACATAGGACCCCTTCTTTGATATCACCTTCACAATTCTTGCATCCATTGAATTTGTGAGTATTTGGACAGTTTCTGCTTAAATATCTTTGCAGGATGTCAGAATAACCTCCTAGAGCTTCTGTTTTGATGTGAACTGCCTCCCACCCTCATAGATATTTTGCTTGAGGATGCTCCAAAGTTTCTTAATAGGGTTGAGGTCAGGGGAACATGGGGGCCACACCATGAGTTTCTCTCCTTTTATGCCCATAGCAGCCAATGACACAGAGGTATTCTTTGCAGCATGAGATGGTGCATTGTCATGCATGAAGATAATTTTGCTACGGAAGGCACGGTTCTTCTTTTTGGACCACGGAAGAAAGTGGTCAGTCATAAACTCTACGTACATTGCAGAGGTAATTTTCACATCGTCAGGGACCCTAAAGGGGCCTACCAGCTCTCTCCCCATGATTCCAGCCCAAAACATGACTCCGCCACCTCCTTGCTGACGTTGCAGCCTTGTTGGGACATGGTGGCCATTCACCAACCATCCACTACTCCATCCATCTGGACCATCCAGGGTTGCACGGCACTCATCAGTAAACAACACGGTTTGAAAATTAGTCTTCATGTATTTCTGAGCCCACTGCAACCATTTCTGCTTGTGAGCATTGTTATGGGGTGGCCGAATAATAGCTTTATGCACACTTGTAAACCTCTGGAGGATCCTACACCTTGAGGTTCGCGGGACTCCAGAGGCACCAGCGGCTTCAAATACCTGTTTGCTGCTTTGCAATGGCATTTTAGCAGCTGCTCTCCTAATCCTATTAATTTGTCTGTCAGAAACCTTTCTCATTATGCCTTTATCTGAACGAACCCGTCTGTGCTCTGAATCAGCCACAAATCTTTTCACAGTACGATGATCACGCTTAAGTTTTCTTGAAATATCCAATGTTTTCATACCTTGTCCAAGGTATTGCACTATTTCACGCTTTTCGGCAGCAGAGAGATCCTTTTTCTTTCCCATATTGCTTGAAACCTGTGGCCTGCTTAATAATGTGGAACGTCCTTCTTAAGTAGTTTTCCTTTGATTGGGCACACCTGGGAAACTAATTATCACAGTTGTCTGAGATTGATTACAATGATCCAAAGAGCCCTAAGACACAATAGCATCCATGAGTTTCATTGAAAAACTAATAATGAAATGTTTATGACACTTAAATCCAATGTGCATAATAATTTGGAACACGGTGTATACCGTAGTTTGTCTTGCTAAAGGTCTTCCAGTGTTTTCCAGTTCCCAGTGTTACCCGTTCCTGCTGCCTGTACCCTGTATCCCATGCTATCGTTACCTGCTGTGAAAGTCAAGTCGGGTCTTGCCGCTACACCCGCGGCGTCACCTGCTGTGAAAGTCAAGTCGTGTCTTCCCGCTGCATCCGCGGCGTCACCTGCTGTGAAAGTCAAGTCGTGCTCCTGCCACTGTCTACATTGCCTCAGGTACCCGTTCAGAACTATAGACATTGTTTTGTACCTTGTTGGCCAGCTGCTACCCCGCTACGTGGTACGGCCCAGTGGGTCCACACCGCGCGCCGTGACACATACATACATACATAAATACATACATGCACACACATTTTTTTGGGGGGTGGGCATATGTTATTACAAGGATACTTACTGCTGGGGCCCTGTGTGTAAGTCTATCATGTGTGATGCTGACGGCTGGGGTCCTGTATCTAAGTCTATCATGTGTGATACTGGCTGCTGGGGCCCTGTATCTAAGTCTATCATGTGTCATAAGGAGGGTATGTGGGACTACCTAAAGGGGACTGCATGGCACTGTCTACAAGGGAGTTTTATTTTGCATCAGTGTGCTTTGCATGTGGCATGTGTTTTTCACGTACTTGCAAGCACTTTTTAATTTTTTTTCAATGTAATTGATGCGTCAAACACGCACACGGATGCCGTCCGTGTGCTGTTTGTGGTTTTCACGCACCCATTGACCTCAATGGGCGACTAGGTGCGTGAAAACGCACTAATATAGGACATGCAGTGAGTTTCAAGGAGAGGCTGGCCTGCAGCCCAAAAAGACCTATGGGGAAGCCTCCATGACCGCCCTAGGAGGGAAGGGGTTAACAATTGCGGGTCAGGTAGGGGTCAGTGCAGGGGAGGCCAAGGAGGAGTTGGGGAAGGGAGGAGAAGAGGGTTGGGATAACGGTTCTTCCCGCTGTTTGCGGTATTGAGCCGGAAGCAGTGGGAAGAGCAACATAAAAAATACTAAGCAGTCACACTATGGTCTAATGTCTATATGACAATACATTAGTTTATCACTTCATTTTTTGTTGAATGTGATTGATTGTACTTATTGCGACACTTAAGGGGGTTTTACACTGGGCGATTATCGGACAAACGCTCATTAATTTAACGCTCATTACGATAATTGCCCAGTGTAAACAGGGGAACGCTCAGCAGATGAACTAGCAAATGCTCGATCATCTGCTGGTCGTATCGTTTTAATAAAGTAAAGATTATCGTTGTCGGCAGCACATCTCCCTGTGAAAACAGGGAGACGCGCTGCCGACATGATAATAATCGATGGGGATGAGTGATCGGAGTAACGACCGCTCGTCCACATCCATAGCTTCGTGTGACCGGAGCAAACGAGCGCCGATCAACGATGTCTCGTTGATCGGCTCTCGCTGCATCGGCCGGTCATCGACCGGTGTAAAAGGCCCTTTACAATACCTATTGCTCTCTAGGTTACAATGACGCTCCCCGCTGGGAGGAAACCCCTTGTCACTGGCAGCGAGCATTGTAATAATAAAGTTGTCCATCAGAACCTCTGCAACGATATGTCAAACCCACTGATGTGTAAACGGGTCTTAAAGGGTTGTTCATTTTTATTTGTTTAATTTATTTATAGAATAGGAAATCATACAGTTTTCCAATATACATGTATTTAAGATTCTACTCACATACCTTTCTTATATCAGTGCAGTAGGCCCCTGTCTATGTACAGTGGAACTGTATAGCCCACAGATTAGTCCTGTGTAATGCATCCATTACCCTATCAACAACATGACATCACCTTGAGAAAGGCAGCCATGTTATACATCATCTAGAGATAGGCAGTCATGTTATACATCCTCTAGAGATAGGCAGCCATGTTATACATCATCTAGAGCTAGGCAGCCATGTTATACATCATCTAGAGATAGGCAGCCATGTTATACATCATCTAGAGCTAGGCAGCGATGTTATACATCAGCTAGAGATAGGCAGCCATGTTATACATCAGCTAGAGATAGGCAGCCATGTTATACATCAGCTAGAGATAGGCAGCCATGTTATACATCATCTAGAGATAGGCAGCCATGTTATACATCATCTAGAGCTAGGCAGCCATGTTATACATCAGCTAGAGATAGGCAGCCATGTTATACATCATCTAGAGATAGGCAGCCATGTTATACAAGTAAGTACACACAGTGAAGTAGTTGTTTATCATTATTCCACCATTAGTCCTGTTTATATAGCTCATAATTTTGCCTCAACACATGTATGTCATTCAACCCTGTTACATAGTTACATAGTTACATAGTTAGTACGGCTGAAAAAAGACACATGTCCATCAAGTTCAACCAAGGGACGGGAAAAGGGAAGGAAAAATTTCTACACATAGGAGCTAATATTTTTTTGTTCTAGGAAATTATCTAACCCTTTTTTAAAGCCATCTACTGCCCCTGCTGTGACCAGCTCCTGCGGTAGGCTATTCCATAGATTCACAGTTCTCACGGTAAAGAAGCCTTGTCGCCTCTGCAGCTTGAACGTTTTTTTCTCCAGACGGAGGGAGTGCCCCCTTGTTTTTTGAGGGGGTTTTACAAGGAACAGGATTTCACCATATTTTTTGTATGTGCCATTAATATATTTATATAAGTTAATCATGTCCCCCCTTAGTCGTCTTTTTTCAAGGCTAAATAGGTTTAATTCTTTCAATCTTTCCTCCTAACTTAAATTCTCCATGCCCCTAATTAGCTTCGTTGCTCTTCTTTGTATTTTTTCCAACTCCAGGGCATCCTTTCTATGAACTGGAGCCCAGAACTGAACTGCATATTCTAGATGAGGCCTCACTAATGCTTTGTAAAGTGGTAATATTACATCCCTGTCCCGTGAGTCCATGCCTCTTTTAATACACGACAATATCCTGCTGGCCTTTGAAGCAGCTGATTGACACTGCATGCTGTTATTGAGTTTATGATTTACAAGTACACCCAGATCCTTCTCAACAAGTGAATCCGCCAGTGTAGCTCCCCCTAGGACATATGATGCATGCAGGTTGTTGGTACCCAGATGCATAACTTTACATTTATCTACATTAAACTTCATCTGCCAAGTGGACACCCAAACACTTAGTTTGTTTAAATCTGCCTGCAATTCA
The DNA here is from genome assembly GCF_050947455.1 of Rhinoderma darwinii. NCBI lineage: Eukaryota > Metazoa > Chordata > Amphibia > Anura > Rhinodermatidae > Rhinoderma > Rhinoderma darwinii. The sequence goes on from NC_134687.1 coordinate 429,261,029, forward strand.
TGAACATCTTCCATAGACTGAACTATATTACATAGCTTGGTGTCATCTGCAAAAATAGAAATAGTGCTATTAATCCCATCTTCTATATCATTAATAAATAAGTTGAATAATAGTGGTCCCAGGACTGAACCCTGGGGTACACCACTTATAACTGGGGACCATTCAGAGTAGGAATCATTGACCACAACCCTCTGGATACGGTCCTTGAGCCAATTCTCAATCCAATTACAAACTATATTTTCTAAACCTATAGTCCTTAATTTACCCATTAGCCGTCTATGGGGGACAGTGTCAAATGCCTTTGCAAAGTCCAAAAACACTAAATCCACAGCGGCCCCTCTGTCTAGACTTCTGCTCACCTCTTCATAAAAACAGATTAGGTTAGTTTGACAACTTCTGTCCTTAGTAAAACCGTGCTGGCTGTCACTTATAATGCTATTTATTGTCACATAATCCTGTATATAGTCCCTCAATAGCCCCTCAAACATTTTCCCCACGATGGATGTTAAGCTTACTGGTCTATAATTACCCGGGGAAGACCTAGAGCCCTTTTTGAAAATAGGCACCACATTTGCGCTGCGCCAGTCCCTTGGCACTATACCAGTCACTAGAGATTCTCTGAATATTATGAAAAGGGGGACAGAAATAACTGAACTAAGCTCTTTAAGAATTCTAGGGTGTAACCCATCTGGTCCCGGGGCCTTGTGCACATTTATTTAATTTAATTTAGCTTGGACCATATCTACATTCATCCAATTCAGTATATCAACTGATATATTAACAGCACTGGCACCGGCTACATCAGCTGCTCTTTCTTCTGTTGTATATACAGAGCTAAAGAACCCATTTAGTAACTCTGCCTTCTCTTGATCCCCTGTGATCAACTCCCCATTACCATTATCTAGGGGTCCTACATGTTCAGACCTTGGCTTTTTAGCATTTATATACTTGAATAATTTTTTGGGATTTGTTTTACTATCCTTGGCCACCTGCCTTTCATTTTGTATTTTTGCTAATTTTATTACATTTTTACAGATTTTATTAAGCTCTTTATATTTTACAAAGGCTACAGCTGTACCCTCAGATTTGTATTTTTTAAATGCCCTTTTTTTGTCGTGTATTGCCCCTTTCACAGAAGGTGTAAGCCATGTGGGGTTTAATTTGAGTCGTTTATACTTGTTACCTATAGGAATAAATTTTGCACTATAATAACTCAAAGTAGATGTGAAAATCTCCGATTTATCATTTGTTCCATTATTTGACATTAGTTCTTCCCAGTCCATATCCTGAATTGCAGCCCTCATCCTGGGGAAATTGGCTTTCTTAAAATTAAATGTTTTTGCCCTCCCAGCCTGCGTTTGTTTTTTACAGTATAGGTAAAATGTAACTATATTATGATCACTGTTACCGAGGTTTTCACGAACATTGACATTCCCAACAAGATCTGCATTATTAGAAATGACCAGATCCAACAGAGCTTCACCTCTAGTCGGGTCTTCCACAAACTGGCCCATAAAATTTTCCTGCAACAGGTTGAGGAAATGTCTCCCCTTTGCAGTTGAAGTCGATCCATGACACCAATTAATATCCCGGAAATTAAAATCTCCCATTATCACTACAGTACCCGCCTGTGCAGCCCGCTTCATCTGTTTATATAGCTGAACTTCCATCTCCTCAGTTATATTGGGGGGGTCTATAGATTACACCAAAAGTAATTTTTTCAGTGTTTACCTCCCTTTCTAGTTCCACCCACAAGGTTCCAACCTCCTCACAATCTTCACCCACTATTGTCTCTTTCAGACTCGCCTTCATATCATTTCTGCTAACTGAATGCTAAGGGTGACATGATGTGTGTGTGGAGGTCACATGACTGATGCAATGTTTAGTCATATTCAGTTAGCCCATGGATACATTACACAGGACTAATCTGTGGTCTTTACTATTCTACTGTGAAGAGGCAGGGGCAGATTATGTGAGCAGAATTTCTAATACATGTATATTAGAAAACTGTACTATTTCCTATTCTATAAATAAAAAAATAATAATAACAAAATGAACAACCTCTTTTAAATACAATGGCAATTGTCTATGGATACCTCAGGCCAGCCATATACACTCAATAGCTGTTGACTAAAAATCATTAAAGAGGCACTGTCACCAGATTATAAGTGCCCTATCTCCTACATAATCTGATCGGCGCTGGAATGTAGATAACAACAGTGGTTTTTATTTTGAAAAACGATCATTTTTGAGCAAGTTAGGAGCAATTTTAGATTTAGTTTCTTAATGCCCAACTGGGCGTGTTTTTACTTTTGACCAAGTGGGTGTTGTAAAGAAGTGTATGAGGCTGACCAATCAGTGACCAATCAGTGTCATACACTTCTCATTGTTCCAGCCCAGCTTCTTTCACTGCACAATCTCACTGTGCTGTGGATCATGCTGGGCTGGAACAATGAGAAGTGTAGGACACTGATTGGTCAGCCTCATACACTTCTTTACAACACCCACTTGGTCAAAAGTAAAAACACGCCCAGTTGGGCATTAAGAAACTAAATCTAAAATTGCTCATAACTTGCTCAAAAATGATCGTTTTTCAAAATAAAAACCACTGTTGTTATCTACATTACAGCGCCGATCAGATTATGTAGGAGATAGAGCATTTATAATCTGGTGACAGAGCCTCTTTAAGCCGACAGCTATGTCACCCAGTTCTACCATAAACATACATGTTTATTGCAATGGGGAGAGGAGTGTGTAAAAGGGCCCAGCAATCAGCCAACAAACGAGGGGCTGTTTAACCCCTTAATGACCAGCCTATTTTGGACCTTAATGACCAAGCTATTTTTTACGTTTTTCAATCGTCGCATTCCAAGAGCTATAACCTTTTTATTTTTGCGTCGACATAGCTGTATAAGGTCTTGTTTTTTGTGGGACAAGTTGTATTTTTTAATAGCACCATTTTGAGGTACATATTATTTATTGATTAACTTTTATTAACTTTTTTTGGGGGGGGAATAGAAAAAAATCTGAAATTTCACCACTCTTTTTTTCCGTCCTAAATCTACGCCGTTTACCGTGTGATATAAATAACACAATAACTTTATTCAGCGGGTTGTTACGAGTGCAACTATACCAAATTTGTATAGTTTTTGTATGTTTTACTACTTTTACACAGTAAAAACGCTTTTTTTTCTAAATTATTTGTTTTTGTGTCTCCATATTTGAAGAGACGTAACGTTTTTATTTTTTCAGCGGTTGTATGAGGGCTTTTTTTTTGCGGGACGACTTGTAGTTTTTATTGGTACCATTTTGGAGTAGATGCAACTTTTTGATCACTTTTTAATCACATTCTTTTAAAGTCAGGATTCACAGAAAACAGCAATTTTTCTGTCGTTTTTTATTTAATTTTTTACAGCGTTCACCGTGCGGTTTAAGTAATGTAATAGATTTATAGTCGGGGTCGTTACGGATGAGGCGATACCAAATATGTGTAACTTTTTTACTTTATTTTGGTTTTTTAATAGTAAAGCGAAGGGGAAAAAGTGGGTTTTTCATTATTTTTTTCACATTTTTTTTAAATTAACTTTATGAAACTTTTTTTTTAAACTTTTTTACTAGTCCCACTAGGGGACTATAATATGCGATCGCTATTATAATACACTGCAATACTTCTGTATTGCAGTGTATTATGCCTGTCTGTCATGATCTAGCAGGCATTCGCTCCAGGCAGACCTGGGGGCCTTTATTAGGCCCCCGGCTGCCATTGGAGACACAGACACTCGGCGATCGTATCGCCGGGTGTCGGTGGGGGAGAGAGGGAGCTCCCTCCCTCTCTCCAAAACCACTCAGATGCGGTGCTCGCTATTGAGCACCGCATCTGAGGGGTTAAACGGGTGAGATCGATACTAATATCGATCTCATCCGGCAGAGCAGGGACGCTCCTAGCCCTCAGCTTTGACAGCTCCCTGCTCTGTTTACTTATTCCGATGCCGCGACGTAAAAAGTCTATGGCATCGGAATAAGGCCCGTTAGTTAGAAACACGATGGGCCGGTCACTAACGGGTTAAGCAGGGGATGAGCTGTTGACAACGATGCAAACTCTATGGGGACAAACAATCTTGTTTGTCCCCATACAGGACAAAAATCAGAGAAAATCGCCCAGAGCAAAACCACCTTTAGCTGCTTCTAGTCCCCTCTGGTAACGGCTTAACCCATTCAAAAACAAAGAATAGCATCTTAAGATCCAATTCTTTCCCCCATTTACCATCGGAGGACAGTCAGGAGGCCCCCATACATATTAGATTGTTGGCTGATCCTGCCAAAATCAGCAGGTATGGACAAATGTCATCTAATGTTTATGTTCAGCTAAGTATATCCTAAAAGGCAGTATGGTCAGACTTCCCTGGGCTCCCTTTTAAGACCCAAACCTGTCTGCCCATATTGAGTGATCCCTGTGACTGACAAATGCTTTCCCCCTTTTGTTTTCTCCAATCTGCACTGCGATCAATACAAAAGGTTCAAAAGTGGGGATGAGAGATTTCCCTGTTAAAAGTGAAGTGCGGAAATTCAGTGTCTCCCACCCGCAATGCACCGTATATTTACATTTGTCAATGGGTTGTCCAAACATTATGATCCCTTCTGATCACAGAGCTCTAAAGTGAGGTAAAGGCAAAGACACATTTTAAGTGGAGAATCAATCTTATTTTTTGGAATAAATACCTGGTCAGCAGAACAAACTTATTAAAATAGTCACCTGAATATTCACCAGCACTACTTGTCTTCATAACAATATTAGGTTTGTGATAATATCAGAAAGCATCTTATTAACTGTTACTTGCCACTCACCAGCTCTCCTACACAGCGGTAGGGAAATTTGTATTTTAAAGGTTCCTGCTGTAGGAAGATGGATCATATGTGAAGAGCGTTGGCAATGGTCCCTGTTTCTCTATGTGATTAATAAGAGCAGATAATTTCTGGGCTTAAAAAATTACTCCTAATTACATATTAGGTCTTAAACACCCCAGCAAACTCCTGCTGATGGTAATTTGGCACAGGCCTCTTTCATTTTGAGGGCATCATCTAATTTTAGTTAAATATAATGCAATCAATGGCAGATGTCTGATATGAAATATGAATATGCTGATGTGCAGTTCTTGAAGACAGGAAATGTGTTTTTAATCTCATTAGCATCTTGAAGTCTCATTAAACATTATATTTCCAAAGGTGTGTGTCTGGCACTTTGGCCGCAAGGATCCATATTACATGCATTGTAGGAACTTTCAGACGTCACTCGCTGTAGGACATAAATAGTCAATGTTAGGGAATGCACCAAACATGGAATTGGTCTTGTGACCTCTGTAAAAATGATGATCATTTATTTATAGATCTCCAGTATATTCTACTGCCCAGAGAAAAAATATAGTATCTGCAGTCTTGCTGGAGAACGTTTCCTAAAACAATATCGGCAAAAAGCAGCTGTGAATAAATCTATTTTTAGTAAGTCTATAGGGTTTTGCTGAAATATGAAAGAAAGTTTATTGAAATTTTTAGCACACAGGGTAATGTGATTGTGTTGGGAGCATATAACACATAATGTATTTAGTTCACAAGGTGATAGAGACCTTCTGCTGGCTGCCTGGGAAATGTCAGCCCTTATTTGATCTTCATCTGTCAGCAGCACATTATGTAATTATCTCATGTATGTTTAAAATGTGATAATAGACCAACACATCGTGGGAAAGTAGAATGGTCTCCACTATCTTATTTATAGGTATGATGTGGCATTGTACAGAAAACAGAATGTTAGGCGCTGCTCAGATGTTGCTCCACTGCAAGTTATTTGGAGCAAAATTATACAAATAAAGTATATTTAAAGAGGATCTTTCACTAGTTTAGTAATGCCCAATCTCCGAGCTAATCTAACAGGTGCTGTCACACTGATAATGCTAGTGAAAATTGTGTCACAAAACGTTTATTATTTTAAAAGTTATGAGCTTTTTTGTAAATATGAAAATGAGGCTATACTAGACAAGTGGGCGTCCACACCAGCGGTTCTCCTGAGGTGGAGCTTGCTCACAGCCTCTGACGCTGTCCAATCAGCATGAAGCTGCTTCACACAGTGTGGGAGACTGAGGCTGGAGGGAAAGGGGGATCACTTCAAATAGAAATATCTCCGGCTGTGATATAAAAGATGAGATTCTTATCTTTCACATGGCACCAGGATCGCGGTTCTAGCTGTGACAACCTGAGATATCACCAGTTGAAAACACAGTTGGGAATGGAAGCTGTATACTATATGATCACGCTGTGTTGCTGGGCTGGGAAGAGGAGAAATGTATGATGCTGATTGGACAGCGTCATACAGAAAACATTATACCGCCCAGAGTGAAAAAAAAAATGAGTCACCTCCCATTTGCTAAGTATAGCCAAATTAACATATTTAGAAAAATGCTCATAACTTTGCAAATAATAAATGTTTTTGAAAAAAAAAAATCACACTGTAGTTCTCAGCATCATAGCGCCTATTAGATTAGTTAGGAGGTAGGGAATTAATAAACTAGTGACAGATTCTCTTTAACTAATGGGCGCTAGACCAAAAATAGGACTTCTTGGTTTCCCTGCATGTCTGTTTAGAAAACACGGGTGCCTGCCCGCAACAAAGCAATATACTCTACCCATAATGCCCGCATAAAAAGCAAGTAGCTTAGATATCATGACATAATTACAATCATCTTGTCAAGAAATTCTAAACCTAAAGGGTTTATATCAGAGGAGAACTGAACGGCAGGACATTTTACAAGGGTTCACCAGCTGAGGGGAGGCCATAGGTCCCTCCTATACCTGATGCAGACAAAATGGGCTGGAGAATTCCTATTAATTTTTACTTTACTCTACTTACAGCTTTTGTAGTATTTTACATTGCATGATGTCTGAAACTGAACTATCCCTGGCTGAGGGTCTAGCTATTTACATATTTTTACACTTAATGATGTGACCATTATCAGATTATTGAAACTTTGTATAAATTAAAGGGATGTCTGCCAGAATTTTTACAGAATGTTTTGGATTTTTAGGTTTGTCAGACAGGGTCGGATTAAGTGTTATCTTACACAAGCAGGTTTTCTAACGAAAACTCATAAAGCTCATTATTCTGCTTTATTTACATGGCGTAATGATGAGGAGTAAAAGGACGAACGATCATTAATACAAAAATTAGTCACCATACAGTTTGCATATTGTGGGCAGCTCATCCCCTGTTTACTCGGGGAGATATTCTGCCAACAACAGCCTTTTTCATGACGGCATAAAAGATGCGATCAGCTGACGAACTAGCTGATCGTTGCCATGTTTACATGGGCCAATGATCGGGATCAGGCCTGTGTAAGAGGGCATTAACCCCTTAGGGTATGTTCACACGTACTCGTCCGATACGCCTGAAATTACGGAGCTGTTTTCAGGAGAAAACAGCTCCGGAATTTCAGACGTAAAGGCAAGTTTACGCAGCGTCCATTACAGACGTAATGGGAGCCGTTTTTCTATGGAGCCAATTACATCCCAAGAAGTGACAGGCACTTCTTTGACCGTCGGCACAGAACATCGTAAAGCCCATTCAAATGAATGGGCAGATGTTTGCCGGCGCATTGGAGCCGTATTTTCGGACGAAATTCGAGGTTAAAATGCCCGAATTACGTCCGTAAATACGGTGTGTGAACCCAGCCTTAGTGACCAGCCTATTTTAGGCCTTAATGACTGAGCTATTTATTAAGTTTTTCCATTGTTGAATTCAAAGAGCTATAACTTTTTTATGCGTCGACATAGTTGTATTTTTTAATAGCACCATTTTGAGGTACATATAATTTATTGATTAACCTTTATTAACTTTTTTTGGGGGAGTAATAAAAAAAAAATTGCCACTCTTTTTTGCGTCCTTAATTTACGCAGTGTACTGTGTGGTATAAAAAAAAATTCTTATGTGTTACTACTTTTACACAGTAAAAACATAGTTTTGTCAAAATTATTTGTTTTTGTGTTTCCATATTTGAAGAGCGATAACTTTTTTATTTTTCTGCCAATGCAGCTGTATGAGGGCTGTTTTTTGCAGGAAAAATTGTAGTTTTTATTGGTATTATTTTGGAGTACATGCGACATTTGATTACTTTTTATCACATTTTTTTGAAGGCAGGATGAACATAACAAAGCAATTCTGGCATAGTTTTTTTACGGCATTTGCTGAGCAGGTTAAATAACATAATAGCTTTATAGTTGGGGTCGTTACAGATGCGGCGATACCCAAATATGTGTAACTTTTTTTTGTTTTTTCATGAAGCATTTTGTAAGGGGAAAAAGTTGGATTTTCATTTTTTTAATTGGGTTTTTATTAAAATATTATTAACTTTATTAAACTTTTTTCAACTTTTTTATTAGTCCCACTAGGGGACTTCACTATGCGATTGTTTGATCCCTTTTATAATACACTGCAATACTTCTGTAAAACTGATAGGCTTCTGTTAGGCCATGCCTTTGGAATGGCCTAACAGGCATTAACTAGAGGCAGACCTGGGGTCCTTTGTTAGGCCCCATGTTGCCATAGAAGCCATCGGCACTGATCGCATCTCAGGGTGCCGGTGGGGTGTGAGAGGGAGCTCCCTCCCTCCAAAACCACTCAGATGCGGCGCTCGCTTTTGAGCGCCGCATATAAGGGGTTAAACGGGCGGATTTTAGCGACACCAGCTACTTCCTCGATTTGCCCAGCCTCACAGCTTGCCCTTCTTGGTGTTGCAATTTCAATGTTGAGGAGTGTGGAAAAACAAAAAATCTGAATGTCCATACAGTAACACAGTCCAAACCATTTAAATTAAAATTCAAGGTATGTATATTACAAAGAGTCCACACTTTTAGTGATGAGTTAATTGAACACAAGAACAGGGAATCCCTTTAAATCAGGGATGGGGAACCTTTTTTCTGCCAAGTCCCATTTGGATATTGTACTGTCCATGGCCATGGGCCGTCAGGTATACTCACCTCCCGACACATGCAGCCATGGATCGGTGAGCGCTGGTCCCCATCCCCTTCCTAGGAGATTCCAGCAGGGTGCGCGCTCACGCTCGTGCCTGGCCTTAAAGGGCCAGCTTGCGCACAAGAGGAAATCATCATCATCAACTGCCCATGATTTCCTGGTCTATAAGAAGGCCCCAGCCTTTCTCATCCTTGCCTGAGCGTTGTTAGTTATCCCTAGTCTGTCTTGCAAATGGTCCCTTAGTGTTTCCCATTCCAGTTGTTACCCGTGCCCTGTTACCTGTTCCTGTATCCCGTGCTGTTCTTATTCCTGTGCCTACTAGTGTCGGAGTCGTGTCACGTCCTGTGTCATCTGACACATCCAGAGGAATTCCCCATGTCTGGCGCAACCTGTGGCACCTGTGTCATCCGTCACGGATGGCGTTACTTGCTGCACCCATCTCCATCAGTGCCAGAGCTGCGGCCACTGTCTCGACTATCCAGGTACCCTTGTACGGGACATTGTATTGCTGGGGTTCCCTGTTGTTTGGCCAGCTGCCTCCCCGCTACGGCGGTACGGCCTAGTGGGTCCGCAAACCCGCAACGTGACAGATATTTATAACATCATTCATGGGCCATACAAAATAATCAACTTAAAAATTACCCTGCTATATTTGGTCAAACATTTAATTAACTCACCCCTAATGCGATGTCTGGAACTGCTTCTCTTTGGTAAGGCATGTGATGTTAGCCAGTATTGATGATGTTGCTACTGCATTGGTCAATTTGGAGCGCAGTCGACTCTTTGCAATGGTAAGTTTTTAACTTCTCGCAGCATTAAGTTGTTCCAACTTACTTAAAGAGGCTCTGTCACCAGATTTTGCAACCCCTATCTGCTATTGCAGCAGATAGGCGCTGCAATGTAGATTACAGTAACGTTTTTATTTTTAAAAAACGAGCATTTTTGGCCAAGTTATGACCATTTTTGTATTTATGCAAATGAGGCTTGCAAAAGCCCAAGTGGGTGTGTTTAAAGTAAAAGTCCAAGTGGGCGTGTATTATGTGCGTACATCGGGGCGTTTTTACTACTTTTACTAGCTGGGCGTTCTGACGAGAAGTATCATCCACTTCTCTTCAGAACGCCCAGCTTCTGGCAGTGCAGACACAGCCGTGTTCTCGAGAGATCACGCTGTGTCGTCACTCACAGGTCCTGCATCTTGTCGGCCACATCGGCACCAGAGGCTACAGTTGATTCTGCAGCAGCATCAGCGTTTGCAGGTAAGTAGCTACATCGACATACCTGCAAACGCCGATGCTGCTGCAGAATCAAATGTAGCCTCTGGTGCCGATGTGTCCTCGCTCGTCCGACACGATGCAAGACCTGTGAGTGACGACACAGCGTGATCTCTCGAGAACACGGCTGTGTCTGCACTGCCAGAAGCTGGGCGTTCTGAAGAGAAGTGGATGATACTTCTCGTCAGAAAGCCCAGCTAGTAAAAGTAGTAAAAACGCCCCGATGTACGCACATAATACACGCCCACTTGGACTTTTACTTTAAACACACCCACTTGGACTTTTGCAAGCATCATTTACATAAATACAAAAATGGTCATAACTTGGCCAAAAATGCTCGTTTTTTAAAAATAAAAACGTTACTGTAATCTACATTGCAGCGCCGATCTGCTGCAATAGCAGATAGGGGTTGCAAAATCTGGTGACACAGCCTCTTTAAAGGGGTTTTCCCATCAGAGACATTTATGACATATCCACTGGATATGAAGCAAAATGGAAGGTTTTGAAGCAGCACAAATCCCGAGTCTGGTGCGGTGCACGCTGTCAAGCCGGGCAAACCCACTACGGCATGTTGTAGAATTCCAAGTAAAATAGTCGAACAACAGCACACGTCTCCAGATGATCAAAGTGGTTTTATTGTCAAAACATCCACGACAGACAGGCAACGTTTCGACCCATAGTGAGTGTGGGGTCTTTGTCAAGCCTGACTGGCAGTGAATGGCAGTTACGGAAGCAGCGTAGCATGCGAGCTACGCTGTTTCCATAAAAAACTATTCAGTTCTATGGGACTCACTGAAACAGGGTAGCTCAGCGCAAGGAGCACAAAGAGGTAGAACAGGGTTTAGGGGGTCCCATTCGCGAGATAGGTGCGGGTCTCAAAGGTGGGACCAGCATCTCTCTGACATTTATGACATAACCTGTGGATATATCATAAATGTTCTTAATGAAAACAAACCCTTTAAGTCACCTGACCTCTTTTCATGCTTTTAGGACAGGTCCTATCCTATGCCTACACTACAGCTAAATTTCTACATTTAGGCCTCGGACAAATTTCTAAATTTTAGGCCAGGAGCAGGAGGAGGGCAGATGGAGCCAAGTACTGTCATTCACAGCGGTCTGAGTGAGGAGGTCAGTACGTGCTGGCTCATGAACGGACCAGTCCAGTCACCTGACCTCATGTCACTTACTCAGGTCAGGTGACAGGTCTGTTCCAGTCTTGGGCCGGCACGCACCGACCTCACTCAGACCGCCACCGTACTTGGCTTCTCCTGCTCCTAAATGTGCGTGAGTAGGGTAGACGGAGCCAATGAGGGAATGACACGGCTGCAGTGGCGGTCAGAGTGAGGTCAGAGCTTGCTGTGACGGAAGTGGACCAGTCCAGTCACCTGACCTCACATCACTGATGTGAGGTCAGTTGACTGGACTGTGACGGCCCTGGAGTGGACCGGTCTGGTCATCTGACCTGTCACCTGACCTCACGTCACTGACTCAGGTCAGGTGTCCGGACTGTTCCAGTCTTGGGCCGGCATGCACCGCCCTTCTCCTGCTCCCTAATGTGAGTGAGTGGCGCAGACAGAGTCAAGTAGCGAACGGCAGCACGGCCTGAGTGAGGTCGGGCCGGACCAAATGATCTTGCGGGCCTTATCCGGGCCCACCCCTGCTTTAAAGGGATCAGACATGTCTGAAGGTGTCAAATCTGTTAAGGTCTACACTAATGTTTAAAAATGATGTAATCCTGGCCCCTGTGACAGTCCAATCATTTGCATAGAGAGGGACTGTGGTAGCAATGTAACTGCTCCGAATATTGTCTGTATTGGTGGGGGGCCCTGCTGGACTTCTTCCATTCTGACACATATTGGATTGCTATGTTGTTAATATCAATTATGTTAAATTCCCTTTAAAAAGCAATGGCTATTGACATTTTTTTTTAAACTCATTTTATTGAAAATACACAGTGCACAAGGTATGATAAACATAACATTTTGGGTGACATGCAAGAAACCCATTATTCCAATGTAACATAACCATACAAACAACAACATCGATCTCCGTTACACAATGAGAATAAGAAGTGATACATCCTTTTCCGGTATGTTATTGAGTATAACCATTACATTTATAGGAACAAAAGCAATGCAAATATATACAACCCTGTTATAAATCCTTGTACAATCCAGGACTGATCTCGTCCAACCCCCTATCTAACCTCCCCCCCCCAGTTGGGGCCCGCTACCCCGTCCCTGCTTCCTCAATTAAACCCCAAGACTGTTTAGGGAGGACCTGAGGTCACCAACATTAAATGATGCAAGAGGCGATGAGCACCAACTACCCCACACTTCCAGAAATTTATACGGACATCCCCTATGTTTGTATACTAGATTAGCGTAAGGTATTACTGAGTTGAGCAGTGATTTCCATTGTGGAACCGTTGGGTGAAGATCTCCCATCCAACGAAGTGCAATAGCCTTCCTGGCCATGAACAGGGTCTCCCGTAAAAATATACCTTCATAGTGTGACCATGAATTTGGTGGGATCAGACCCAACAAACATAGCCCAGGCTCACAGGGGACTAGTTTATTTGTTACTGATGAGAGAAAGTCTGTGACCTCTCTCCAGAATTTAGATATTACCGGGCAGTGCCACACCATATGGTCAAAGTCTGCCCGATCATGCTGGCATCTTTTACAACTAGCCGAGGAAGATCTGCCCATATGCAATAGCCTGGAAGGAGTTATATAACATCTATGGATGATATAAAGCTGCGTCATTTTATTATTAGCCGCTGGTGAAACCGCAAGGTGTGAAGACATTGCATCAAGCCAATCCCCCTCAGTCAGGTTCGGAATCAGCCCCTTCCATCTGAGTTCCACCGCACATCCCGCATGTGCTAACCTTTGAGACAGGAGGAACGTGTAAACTACTGATATCAGGCCCCGCGGGCCTTGTGTTCGAAGCACCCCTATAAGGGGTAGGGAAGAAATCAAAGTCTGAGCGTGTCTGAATTGGGCCCGGAGAGCGTGATGCAGCTGTACACATCTAAATGTATCCCTCTCTGGCACCTGGAATGTATCTTGTATCTCCCTTGCTGATAACGCGTGTCCATCTCCAGTACTCAAATGCTTCATTTGTGTCACCTCTAAACCCTCCCAGAATGCATGATCCTGAAATCCCAACAAGTGAGGTAATCCATGGTTGGACCACAACGGCAACTCCGCTACCGTATCTTTAAATTTCAGCAGTGATTTTGCATGAGCCCACACCTGCTTCGCCAGTTTAATCAACGGTAACGTATGCTTAGGGCTAAAATCATGTGGTTCTAGAACAGGCCATAAGTTAGATACTCTGAGAAAATGTGCCAAATGATGTTCGGCATTGGGCAATGGATCATCCAACAACCACAGCCTAATATATCTAAGTTGACCTGCCAAGTAGTATAAAAACACATCCGGTAGGGCCGCTCCCCCCCCCTCTGTTTGGGCCTCTGCAAAGTGTCTATTCTGAGCTTGTGTCTATTCTTTCCCCAGATAAATGGAGTAAATAAAGAGTTGACCAAATTAAAGAACTTTTTAGGAACCATTGTGTCCGCGTGCTCCAAGACGTATAGCAATTTAGGTAGCACTACCATTTTAATTAGGTTAATTCTACCTGCCACTGATAAGGGGAGTGACTTCCAGACTGCAAATTTATCTTTCAAATAAGAAAGTAGAGGGTACACATTAATATCGTATGAGTGTGAACTATCCCTAGATATCCAAACTCCCAGATATTTAAAACTATGCACCACTTGTAGACCCTGAAAATGTGAACCCCACCCACAATTGTTAGAATGGAGAGGCATGAGATAGGACTTACTCCAGTTAACATGCAGGCCCGAAAAACTGCTAAACACCTCCATCAATCTCATAGCCCTGGGTAGTGAGGCATTCGGATTGGCCAGGAACAGCAGCATATCGTCAGCGTACAGTCCTATGCGGTCTTCCCGTGGTCCGATACGAATTCCCTGAAGGGCCCTATCTTTTCGAATCCCTATAGCCAGGGGCTCTATGGCAAGTGCGAACAATAATGGGGACAATGGGCACCCTTGTCTCGTACCCCTATGAAGCAAAAAGGAGGGGGACAAAATCCCATTAACCACTACCGAGGCTCGAGGCTCTTTATATATGATCGTAATCCATTTGATAAAGTTAGTTCCAAACCCAAATTTCCTGAGGACCTCACATAGGTATGTCCACTCTACAGAGTCAAATGCCTTGGCAGCATCCAAGGATGCCAGCGCCCAATCCTGCTGCTCCCACCACCCCATCTGAGTAACCACCTGAGCTCTACGGATACTATCCGAAGTGGATTTCCCTAGTATAAAACCGGTCTGATCAGAGTGTATGACATCATTGATGACCCGCGCTAGTCTATTGGCCAATAATTTAGTCAGTATCTTATAGTCTATGTTAAGCAGTGATATGGGACGGTAAGAACCACAATCCTCTGGGTTCTTGCCTGGTTTCAGAATAACTACTATGGTAGCTTCTTTCATAGAATCCGCCAGGTCCCCCGCCAATAAGCACGCCTCAAATAGAGAAAGAAGTTGGGCTGACATAACCTCAATATATTGAACATATACTTCCAGAGGAATCCCATCCGGGCCCGAGGCCTTACCTTTAGTCATATCCAATATACACTCAGAAATCTCCTCTACTGTGAAGGGGGACTCTAGTACCTCACAACCCTCCTCCGTCAACTGTGGAAACTGCATGTCATCCAAATATTTCTCCAACTCTTCCATTGAGTGCCCAGCCCTAGACGTATATAAGTCCCTATAGAAGTCTGCAAATTGAGCCACTATCTCCTGGGAGGTATGGACCAAAACATTCTGAGCGTTTCGAATGTTCAACACTGGAGGAGACAAGGTATTCTGTCTCACCACATGAGCCAAGAGTTTGCCGGATTGGTTACCCAATTCAAAAAAGGATTGGCCAGTGAAGAAGATTCTACGTTCCGCCTTCTCCTGTAGTACTAGAAGATAATCCCTCCCCACCGAGAGCCAAGCCTCCCTGTTTTGTGGGGAGGGATCACCCACAAACGCGGCCTCCAATTCTCCACATTTTCCCGCCAAATCCATTTCCCTTTGGGCCGAGGAGCGCTTAACAAATGATATTGATGATTTCAGACAGCCTCTCAAATACGCTTTCAGCGTATCCCATCGTAGTAACCCATTCTGCTCCTGCCTATGTGCTTCGAGAAAGACATCTAGCTGATCTGGGATTCTATCGTTCGGTTTGATTAATTGGAGCCAAAACGGATGAATTTTAAGGGCCCCCCTCCTATCCACCTCCGGTAATGACATTTGCAGAAGAATCGGACTGTGATCAGAAATTGCTCTGGGGAGATGTTCAATACTTTCCATAGAGTTATATACAGAGGGCGTGCCAAAAATATAATCTATACGAGACAATGCATCAAATTGTGGTGTGTGACATGTGAATTCACGAAGTCCCATATGACTAACTCTCCACAGATCTACCCAGCCTATCTCCTCCATTAATGAGGCTAATGGGGAGACCCCTTGTCTTACGTCACCCTCTCCCCTCAAGAGGAACCGATCAATAGACTGATCCATTATAAGGTTCAGGTCTCCTAGGAGGATCACTCTGGCTTCTTGATATGCGGAAGCAAAGGAAACCGCCTCCCTAAGTAGTGCCAGAGACCCTGGCGGTGGGTTATATATCCCCATTACGACATAAGGTGTGGAGTTAATGTTGGCATGCACAAATACGTATCTCCCCTCAGGATCAATTCTGGTATACATCACTTCCCACCTAAGAGTTCTATGTATTAATAGAGATACCCCTCTAGAGGCAGAAGTTCTAACAGAGTGTCTACTCCACTGAATCCAGGGCTTACATAAAAGCTGTACTGTGTCTGCTGTCATATGCGTCTCCTGAAGACAGATTATATGTGGGTTCACATTCTTAAGCACAGAAAAAATCATATTCCTTTTCCTTGGAGTCCCCATGCCCCTCACATTCCAGGACAAGAACTTAAGTGACGCCATCCTTAGAACACTCCCTATGTACTGATAACAGCCCTTCCCTCTCCCCCCTCCCCCTCTCCCTAGGTAGTGCCAGTCCCTGATATGCTCTCAAAATGTAAGGTACTCGTTTTCTGACATAGTGTAAAACAGAGATCAAAAACATAAACCACATAAAAACCCAGTTAGCCATCAGAAGCTCAACAGGAGCTCAATAGCTATATACTATATATGCAGGGGGTAGCGTCCACTGATAAGGAATATACACAGTGAAATCACAAATCAGGCTGCGTACTCCACCAATTTCCCCCCTGTAATGTGCTTTACTGTGCCACAGAATAAGAGGAACAACCACCCGTTGGTCAGAATCCCCTATTAACACTTCGGTACCCTACTACAATCACGTATCGTAACAGGAATAATATATGATCTGGAACCATTATGAACTCTGAACCCCCTTATAGGCATATTGCAGGAAGATAAAGCATTATGATGGGAAACTTTAAACAATGTCTCCCCCAAGTATAACCTCTCCCCACATGCAGCACAGCAAAAGTCCGTTCAGGATACATATTCACCATGCCAGCGCTTAAGTCCCCACGAAATCCTTCATCTTCTAGGCGACCTCATGTTCCTCAGCAACCATTCATCCGCCTCCTCCGGGTTGGCAAAAAATACCGCTCGATCTCCATCGACGACTCTCAAGCGGGCCGGATAAGCCATAGAATATGGAATTTGTCGGTCTCGCAACTTTCGTTTAATCATCACAAACGATGCACGTTGACGTTGTAATTCCGGAGAGAAATGGGGGAAAATCGACACCGTGACGTTGTCCACTTTGATGGCCCCCTTGCGTCTGGCTGCCTGCAGGACCAGGTCCCGGTCCTTACAATTTAACAATCTCGCCAGGAATGGTCGAGGGTTCGCTTCAGGGGGTGGCGGCCTCGCCGGAACCCTGTGCGCTCTTTCCACTGCAAAAGCCTGCGAAAACACGGTATCTGGAAACATATCTTTCAGCCATTTCTCTGTAAACTCGTCCGGACGGGATCCTTCTGCTCGTTCTGGTAGGCCTATAATGCGAAGGTTGTTCCTCCTCAGCCTATTCTCCAAATCATCCGCTTTCTGGCGCCATAAATCCACCTTTCCAGAGAGGTCTCGAAGAGTGCGGGGTATATTAGCTGTACGGTCCTCCAGGTCAGACAGCCTGGTTTCAGCATGCTCGACTCGGTCCCTCAAGTTGTGCAGATCCTGCCTCAGGAGACCCAAATCCACCTTAACCTCCTCTATTTTTGTCGTGACCGAGGTCTTGGTCTCTAATATCGCCGCCAGCAGCGTCTCCGATACTTGCTGCAATGTCAGGCCAGGCTGTGCTGTTACCTCAGCCGCAGGGCGTAACTCCGACTGCCCTCCAGGAACTTTTGCCAGCCCCTCTGCTCCATGCTGTGAGGCCTCGCCGCGGGCGCCATCTTGGACCGCACCTCGGGCAAACTCTTTCAACTTCTCCGCAGCTCCTGCCGCTTTTGACGGTCCCATTTTGCTCCTCAGGGCTCTCTTACCCTTTCTCCGCAAGTTATAAGAAATGGTGGCAACAGTAATTCCTCCGCAGGATAAATAATAGGGGTCTCTGGTCAGAGCCGAAGTTCCGTGCGACCGCTCACATCAGTGCCTGGCCACGCCCCGGCTATTGACATTTAGGTGGCAATATCATCCATATGTTAAATCGTGACTACAATTAATAATTCTTTTTTTTTTAAATTCTAATTTACTCTCATCATACCTCAGGATAGGCCACAGGTTCTAGTGATCAGACAGCACTGGTATTGTTTCTGCATCATAACATAATGACCTGAAGTTTAAGGAGTCCAGAAATTAACTTTGGGATACAACTAAATAAATAAATATTGTATAAATATTAGTCATCTATCATGTTAATTTTGGTTAAAGGAATGTATAAACAACAAAAGTGCAGTGCCGTGCTTTGTCATGTCATATTACTTTTAGCAAATGAAGAGAATATTTTCCTAGCTGCAGCCTTGGCACAATGATACTACTTGCACGATTGCATTTTGTAGGGCATGAATATTTAAATGAAACATAAAAGGTCATTAAACAGGTACAGTAATAAATAAAACATTAATACTTCTCAGTTCCTTCTATACTTGCCACAGATTACTCCCTAGTGCCTTTGGTGGCATCAACTATTGTTTTTAATATCTGGTATTTAGAATAATTTTATAATAATATTTATGTTTTTACTATGTATATATCTATACATATGACAATACTGATGTTTTTGCATTAGATCAGACACCATTTATTTTACATATACTTGATATTAGCAGTTTACCAGTGCCTATAGTAGTCGTAGTAGTTAGCTATTAAAAGTGTTTGGCAGCATGTGACACATATCTTAATTAACAGCCCAGCTGCCGAGGGGTTAATAGCTTGAAAGAAGCCAGCAATGACTATACCTGTGGTTGTGTCTCTGCTTGGGCCAGCCACGCACTATCTATCAAGGGCATGACAGCCGAGATTCATTTCAAGACCAAGAAAATGCCAGCTAATCCTTTCTTGGAGACATTGATAGACTAGCGACTTGGGAAGGATTGTACAGCAGTAATGAAATTAGGCCTGAAACTGCTAGTGGATTGCAGATAATTACCCTTGTCTGTCACCAAGAATAACAATCTTCCAAAGCCATCGACGCCATCATAGTCTCTCCCATCTTTTAAGACACTAATGCTGCAGATGCATGGTCATAACGCTCTCACCCCTGCAATTTAGACTTAGGGGCCTAGTAGCACTTTGATGATCTTCATTCTTGGATGTAACCAGAGCTGGCATCACATTTACTGGTATGCCTTTCTTGTATTGACATGAATTTCATTGCCCCAAGGCAGCTTGGTACTAAACTGGCTGAAGCCCCCTGTCTACACCAGTGGCATCTCCGCATGTGCTGTTTTAACATATTAAAATCATATCATTTGTGTTAGATCATCCAAAGTCTGCTGGATTGTGGCAAAGTATCTGAGAAGCAAAAGTAATAGGAGAAAGAATGAAAACAAATTTCCCGGCCACCAGTCACTTAGTCCAAATTTGAGCATCTTCATTAAATGACAATCTCAGTTTACAGTGGCTAAGCAGATTATATAGTTACTTAGGATGAAAAAAGACACAGGTCCAACAAGTTCAATATTTCTCAGAACAATTATACATCAATCATTGCTAAATTAGTTATAACCATCAATGCCATTCGTCAATAGATAAGCATCTAGCCCTTTTTTGAATGCTGACATAGTATCTGACATCACTACATCTTGGGGTAGGGCATTCCATAGTATAAATACTCTAACTGTAAAAAAACCTTTTCATATATTGATGTCTGAAATGCCTTTCTTCTGCATACAATTAATGTCCTCTGGTTCTTAGTAGTTCTCGTAATGAAGAAATCATGCTCCAATTATTTGTATTGACCACACATCGTAGGCATCTTTTCCAAGCTGAACAAGCCCGATTTTTTAGCCTGTCATTGGAAGAGGGACCCCTCATTTAATAATTGAGTCAACCATCCCTCCCTCTCTAACTCTCCTATATACTTTTTAAAATGTGGAGCTCAAAACTGAATCCCATTTTTCAAAATATGGCCTTACCAGTGATTTATAGAGGGGCAATATTACATTTGAATCACAGGTTTTTATCTTTCTTTTTATACATCCATCCTAAAATCTTTTTTGCTTTTGCAGCTGCTGCTTGGCATTGAGTACTGCTGCTCAGCTTGCTTGTAATTAGAATACCCAGGCCCTTCTCTTTTCCTGTTATCCCCAGTTTTATTCCATTTAATGTGAACACATTAATACTATTACTGCGGCCTAGGTGCACTACTTTACATTTAGCAAAATTAAATTTAATCTTGCACCTACTTGCCCAGGCTGCCAGCTTATTAAGGTCTTTCCGTAATATTTGTAAATCAAGCTGTGTGTTAAGCATCCTACAAAGTTTTGTAACATCAGCAAAAACTGACTCTTTACTTTCAATCCTATCCACAAGATCATTAATAAAGATATTAAAAAGAAATGGGCCTAACACAGATCCTTGTGGTACCCCACAGCTGACTTTAGCCCACTATAACTTTGATCTATTTGTAACGGCACTTTGTTTTCTGTCACTTAACTAATTCTTTACCCATCTGCATAGGTGTTTCCCCAGTCCCTTCCTCTGTGCATGTTAATAGGGGAGTAGAGAGGAGGTAGAACTATAAGGAGCCCACTATAAGCGTGTACTATTTGTAACGACAATTTGTTTCCTGTAACTTAACTAATTCTTTACCCGTCTGCATAGGTGTTCCCCCAGTCCCTTAGTCTGTAGCTTGAGCACAAGGGTGTGGTGAGGTTCAGTATTAGAATTATTATCGCTTCTCGGCCTTTTGGCTAAGATCAAGTGTAGTACCTGCTCAAGCTGAATTTAGTAATCATCCCTGCCGGCGGAAGTTTGGACCATCGTAGGGGGGTGACAGAACGCCGAGGTGAGGGCAGGGAACCACAACGGTCATCACTCTTGTGTACGCATTTGGTTTAAAGGTACCATTTGTAGGTGACCAGGCGACCGCCGGATCGAGGTCAGGAGGTCGGGTAGTTTGGAAGCCCGAGTTGCTATGTGCCCCAGGGCTGGTGACCCTGGGGTGCCCTAACTCACTGGGGGTGGGATCCCACTGAGTGAAGGCACATTTGCACGCACTCCTCTTTCACACTTCTGAGCACACACCTTTATTCTCCCGGCCTTCTGGCTGGGAGATGAGGAATTTTTTTATACCTGGCGGATGTCCAGGCTGTATCACAGCGCACATCCACTTATTTAATTTTGTTTTTTCACTATGTGTTTGTCACGTTTGTCACAAGGCTTTTGGGATGCGGTGCCCTTTTGGGACCCTTCTGAGGTCTAGGGGGAAAATGTGTTGCCATCTGGTTCCATTTTCCTCTGCAACCCGGCCTCCCTTCTTCGGAGGGGAGGTGCAACTTTGATGCAGGCTCCTAGGTGAACACTGGGGTGGCAGCCCAGGTAGAAGCCTAGGAGTGTGTTTGGGTCTCCCTAAGCTTCGGCGAGGGGGGATCATCGATCCTCTAGGCCTATGGTTTGGAGGGTCGGGGAATGGTTATGCGGGGGCCTCTCTCTTTTAAGAGAAGGGCTGCGATAGACCGCATCCTTGTGCACTTTTTGTGTGGCACTTCTGCACTTTTTATGCACTTGCGTGATAGAAAGCACGGCTCGGGCTTTTTAAAGAAAAATTAGAATTATGGGACAGCAGTTACCTGGCACCGCCTTGCATATTTATCCATATATTTGTAAAAAAAACAAACAAAACAATGAAAATGCCCTTACACATTAGATGAAAGTTGTCTGAACCCACCGAATTCACGGAGACTGGCCTTCTATCTAGTGTGTATGGGGGTATCCTGACTCTTTCCTGCAGATGTGCGGTCAAAGGCAGATTGGGTATGTTAACTTTGACCATGGCCGATCGTTTGCTCCCACATGCACGCTTGGCTGAACGTGCATGTTAATAGGGGAGTAGAGAGGAGGTATAAAAAGGCATAAGGGTGTAACTAAAACTTCACATATACATTAGATTAAAGTTGACAGATCTTGACAAAATGTCAGAATCCACTGACAATTTAATATTTATGGGACCTCCCGATCGGACATGTGCTCCATAACTTTCAAAAAGGCTGTCTGTATCTACAACTTCCTGTACCCAATTAGAGAAGGAAGAGAAACGCCGTAACACAAAAGGTTGAAATACTATACACTGAGAACAAAGATATTTAATGAGCAGAAGAGGCATGTAAACAGATCAAGAACACAACTTATGGGACATCAAATAGGTGGAATGATCGATGAGACGGAACGTGACAAATTGCAGTCCATATCTCAGTTTTAAAAAAAATGCATACTGTTTTTTATCCTTTGTTTCATCAGTTGTGATGATTCTCTAATGTGAATATAGCCTAAGTTTTTTTTAAATTCAGTTTTGATGCAGTTTTTGCCTCCATTTTTTCTTAGACAAACACAGGAGTGGACACAAAAGGAGATGCATTAGTATTTTCTTTATACCTTTCCTTCCTTTCGGATCCATTTCTGGCTTTGGCTAAAAAACTGAACCAAAAACAGCACAAACAAATGGCATTTTGTATGCCCTGCACATCAAGAAGTATTGTAACTGACTAGGAGTCAGTGGGCCCCTTTGGGCCCTGAGGCACTGCCCTAATGCCTAATAGGGTATAGGGGAAACTTTAGAGGATACTTGGGCAGTATGCATTACTTTCAGTATAATATTTGTGTGAATAAACATAATATGCTGATGTTTCAATTGCTGGTCTTATTCATATTCCAGTAGCTGCATTATGGTCACTTGTAGAAAGTGTGTATGCAATTTGAAAACAGCCACCAGATGGCAGTATACAGTCACTGTTCAAAGTAAAAACAGTGCTATGGATAATGATGAACACACTACATTTGTTTCTTCCACGACTTGCACCAATGTAAAGGTTGCTTAGCATATATGTAAAATATATGATAACTACTGTACTTAAAAAATATAATGATAGCATACTACTATTGCATCATGAATTATTTTTACTACATATTTGTGTGTTAACATAGAAATGTGTTTCTCATAAAAAACGAAAACAAAACTTCAAACAAATTTAAAAATAGTGTATGCTTCTTTCTGACGAGTGTTCATTTATACAAAGGCTTTGTTCACACTTGCATTTTCCATTGCTTTTAAATGGTCAGAATAGTGCAGCATGCTATTCTGCAAAGTAAAAAAAATACAAATAAATCAGGAACCTGCCAGACTTTCTATAAGTCTATTGGGGGAAAAAAAAGCATCATAATGGATCCAAACAGATTATAACAGATCCATCTTCACCATCACGGATACTGTAAAAAGGGAAACCATCATGCCAGTGTTTATAGAGCCATATACTAGGATATGTATACATTTAGCATTAATGTAACAGTTGGATTAATTTCTGGGCTCTCCCCTTTCGCCCAATTGTCATGTGGGGGAACAGGAGCCCGACAGGGAAGAGCACATATGTGGCAAACCTATGCAAAAATGTGACACCTGAATACTTTGACAAAAATGAATGCCTCATGTAACCATACCTCCCAACTTTTGAATCTGGAAAAGAGCGACACTAAGCAGTGCGTCGCGACAAATTTTAAGACACGCCCGATATCCCGCACGACTTACAAAAAAAGTCTACAAGCTACAAGCCAGGAGGGGGTGTCTTCAAATTGTCTAGCACTGTGCAGCACCATTTTGTGAGTGACTGTACAATAGAAGGACATGATCACGGCAGCAGCAGCTACAGGTCACACCAAAAGGTTGAGAATGATGAAAGTCAAGAGGGAGACCCTGTGGTGGATGACTTTTCAGTTGACAGATAGCCGAGTTACATGATGGGGATTTTTTTTCCCTGTCATGTAACTCTGCTACCTGTCAATGTAAAAATCATCCGCCAGAGGGAAAAATGTTTCCCCATGGAGAAGGACAATGAATGCGTCAACTAGTAATTAGACATGAGAGGGAAAAATAATTCCCCATTATGTAACTTTGCCACTTGTCAGCTGAGAAATCATCCGTCAGAGGGAAAAATGCTTCCCCATGACGGAGTATCACAAAGAAACACCTGGGAATCAGACATGATGGGGAAACATTTTCCCTGTGGTGGATGACTTTTCAGTTGACAGGTAGCAGAGTTACATGTAGGGGATAAGACAGAAGTCTGCTGTAGGTGAGTATAAGTATTTTTATTTTTCATACTACAAACTTTTGTTTTGTTTTGCAGGTTCTGCTGAACCATTTGGACTACGTCGTAGATTCGGTGGACTACTGCGATGATGTACGTTTTTTAAAATAAAATGGTGAAAGGAATTTGTGGGGAATTTTTATTTCAATAAAAAAATATTTTCTTACGTGTCTGTTTTTTTTAATACTTTATTAGCGCCTTAGTAATGGCAGTTGTCTGTTTGACAACATCCATTACTAAGGCGGGGCTTAGTGTTAGCCAGTAAAAAGGCTCCAACTAACCCCCATTATTACCCCGCTGGTGCCCACCGCCACCAGGGGTATTGAGAGGAGCCGGGTACAGTCCAGTACCCGACCATCTGTAGCGATGGTCGGGTACTGGAGCGGTCTCAGGCTGGTATTATGAGGCTGGGAAGGAACAAAAACCGTGGCCCTTCCCACCCTGGTAATGCCAACCTGCTGCTACTTTATTGTATCTGGCTGGTTAGCAAAAAAGGGGGGCCCCACGTCATTTTCTTCAATTATTTATTGATTTTTAAAAAAAAAAAAAAATAACATGCTCCCCCCCATTTTTATAACCAGCCAGATACAATAAAGCAGCAGCCTAGCATTACAAGGGTGGGAAGGGCCATGGTTTTTGGCCCTTCCCAGCCTAATAATACCAGTGCCCGACCATCACTACAGATTGTAGGGTACTGGATCGTACCTGGCTCTTCCTGGCACCCCTGATGGCGGTGGGTACCGGGGTAATAATGGGGGGTGTTAGTCTTAGCCTATGCACCGGCTAACACTAAGCCCCGCCTTAGTAATGGACGTTGTCAATCAGAAAACTGCCATTACTAAGGCGCTAATAAAGTATTCATAAAAAAAACAGACATAAGAAAATATTTTTTTATTGAAATTAACTCCCCCACACATCCCTCTTTCACCATTTTATAAAAAAAAACAAAAACGTAAATCATCGAAGTAGTCCAGCGAATCTACTACATAGTCCAAACGGTGGTCAGGCGGAACCTACAAAACCAAAAAATAAAGTTAGTAATATGAAAAATAAAAAAAATCTTATACTCACCTCCAGCGACTTCTGTCTTCTCCCCTGCGCCGTAATATAAACTAGATATCAATGAACTTCTGAAATGTCATATATTATAAGTTAAAGAGGTTTTCCCGCAAACACATGTATCCCCATATAGGGGATACATGTGTGATCGCTGGGGCTCCGACCACTGGGGACCCCAGCAATGAGAACTGGAGCCCAACAGTCCCCGAAGTGGCCAGCGCTCCATTAATTTCTATGTGACTTAGAGGACTGGCAGCTGTATAAAAATGAATGGAGCAATGGTTGAGCAAGTGCACCAGCGCTTCATTCTCATGGACCACTTGAGGGAATTTTGGTCACCCGTTCTCAACACTGGGGCTCTCAGTGGTCAGACCACCAGTGATCACACATGTATCCCCTATCCTGTGGATAGGGGATACATGTGGTTGTGGGAAAATCCCTGTAAAGGGCTTTTTCCAGTCTCTAAAAGCTGATTGTTCGGGGGCCAATTCCCAGGAGCCCCACCGATCAGCTGTTTTGAAGGGGGTGCAGGGCTCATACGAGCGCTGCTTCCCCTTCATTTCTTCTTCTTCTTGCATTCCCCTTCTTCTTGCTTCTTCACTATGAATGGTCGACACGGATGTAGCTGTGATTCACAGTATTGCAGACTTCTCCCATTAAATGGGAGAAGAAGGCTGAAATACCAGTAAATCGCAGCTACATCCATGTCAATTTACAGTGAGCAAGTAGAAATGAAGGGGCCGCAGCGCTTGTACGAGCGATGCACCCCCTTTAAATCAGATGATCGGCGAAGTCTCGGGAGTCGGACCCCGACCCATCAGCTATTGATGGCCTATCCTGAGGATAAGCCATCAATTTTTAGTTACTGGAAAACCCCTTTACCTCCATATGGGGCATCCACTTGTGTCTTTTTATATGTAAAAAGAATGTGCCTGGAGACAATAGAATTTATAAAATCATAAAATAATGTCATTTATTTTATGATTTTATAAACGCTAGTGTTCCGAGGCACTAAATTGTATAAACTCTCTACTCACTATCCCGTGCTTTCTTTTTCTCTGCAGTGCTCCGCTCTGGAGTGTCTGCTACGCCCTGCTCAATCGCTCCAGGTAGACTGCTGCTGCTGTGTTATGCTGAGCGTTACAGTGACGTGGTCACGCTGAGCGCAGGCAGATCAAGGGACAAGGATAACGTCGTTGTGGATGTGGGGGGCGTGGCTGGTGACAGGGAGGGTCTGGGGTACGGCGGGACATTTTTCAGACCGCCCGGGACTGCGGGAAAGCGGTGAACAACCGGGACTGTCCGACCGGATCCGGGACGGTTGGGAGCTATGCATGTAATATCCCTGGTGGCCTAGGGTTCATTCCAGCATCCTTGATGGTCTAGGAAAGTGAAGGGGATAATTTATACCTGGTGTCTGGTATGTTAGCAGAGTTCACTCTGCTGCCTATGACAGGAAGCTGAATGCATGTCGCCATGGTCACTTCTACCACTAGGGGCCCAATCTTTATTCCATTCAAGGGGCTTCCACTGATTTAAATATAAGCCGTATTGAGCTGAATATGGACAAAGCCCCTTAAGGAAACAGCCACATGGATTTTTTTAATGTATGCAGGAGGAACACCAGCTCTCCATATTAAACAAAGGGAGAACCAATGCTTAATGGTGTTTTCTTATTAGAATTAGTGGCATATCTATAGGATATGTCTTCACTTAATGATAAGTGGGGTCCGGACCCCCACAAATTCTGAGGACGAATTGGCCGCAGTACAGGGAAAATTGTTCTTGGGACTGGCGGAGGTCCAAGAAGTTGGACCCCCCCCCCAATCATAATGTTATGGCATCTCCTAGTAAAATGCTATAACATTACAAGATTATAAGATAAGACTTTTAATTGAGTAAATTAAAAAAATAATGTTCAACCCTTCCCGACATTTATATGTACGACATGTATACATACGGCGGAGGCCGGGAGGGAAAGTAAGGAATAGGCTCACGGGCTGATAACTTGGAGCATTCACCTCAACGAGCAGGATCCCACTCATTTAATCCCTTAGAGGCTGCGGTCAATCCCGACCGTGGCAACTGAGCCGTTAGAAAGAGAGGTGGCCCCTAATGAAGGCCCCCAGGTCTGCCATCTATGTGTTCCTATTAAGCCCTGCCCCAAGGAGACTATAAAAATCACGATCTACAACGATTGCTAGTTCAAGTCTCCTAGGGAAACTAATAAAAATAAGTTACTGTAAATATTTTTTTTTTATACATATAGAAAGAATAAAAATATGAAAAGTTCAAAAAAACACCCCTTTTCCCCCCATAAAAGTCAACATAACTGGTATTACCCTGTTTGCGAAACTCTGAACTATTACATTATAACATTATTTAACCCGCATGGTTAATGCAGTAAAAAAAAAAAAATTACAAAAATAGAAACGCCAGAATCGCTGTTTTTTGGTCACCTCATCTCTTACAAAATAAAAAAAGCTATGGCTCAGAATATAGCGACACAAAGTAAATTTTGTTTTAACAAATAGCTTTTTCTTGTAAAAGTAGTAAAACATAAAAACCTATCTAAATTTGGTATCGCCGTAATCGTATTGACCGGCAGAATAAAGTTAACATGTCATTTTCACCACACGGTAAAAACTTAACCTAAAAAACAATGGAGGAATCACAGTTTTTTTCCCCACAAAGAAATGATTTCCAGTTTCCCACAACATTATATCGTACAATAGAAGGTGCTGGGAAAAACTTCAACTTGTCCCGCAAAAACAAAACAAGCCCTCATACGGCTATAATCGACGGAAAAATAAAAAAGTCATGACTGTTGGAAGATGGAGAGGAAAAAAGCAAAAATGAAAAACCAAAAAGTGGTTGCGGATGGAAGGGGTTAAGGTTATTCCAGGTCATTCCACAAAGAGAAATGGATGGCTTGATGTTGGGATGTTCTACCAGGTACAAAGTCGAAACTGGAGAGGAATACTCGAAACCACAAAATTTCCAATAGATGTAAGCTTAAAAATGTTAAATATAACTAGACCTAGACTGGCCTCTTCCCCAGACAGAACCTTGCGGCCTCTCTTGGTTTTTGATCTTTCATCTGTACACTAAAAAGTGAAGTTGTTGCCTATAGTAACCAATCAGATCACTGCTTTCATTATCTGCAGCAGAAACACTGAAACCTGTTTGGTTGCTATGGGCATCGCCTCCATATTTGTCTGCACTAGGTTTCATCACTATACCTTAGATTATTTAGCCTAAAAGTAATTATTGATTTGACAAGTGACCTGTGACATGTGACATGGTCGGTTCGCCCCGGTTCTCCCGAACCGTTTGTTAAATTGACAACCGGTTCGCAGAACCGGGGTGAAGCGGGAAACTGGAGCTGGTCCCCTGCACTCAATTGTATTTGCGTCCTTAAGACGCAAACACAATTGAGTTGACTTTCGCTGCACTGGCGAGACACATGATGCCTCGCCATTCAGTGCTTTAGTGATGATGCAGCCGTTGTTCCGCTGGAGGAGGACTGGCGTCACTGGATGATGGCGCGGCAACAGGACGGGTAAGCATATGTTTGTTTTTTTGTTTTTACTGTGGCCAATGTTGGGGGCCTTAACTATAGGGGACAATAACTACAGGGGAGGACTATATAGGGGACAATAACTACAGGGGAGGACTATATAGGGGGCAATAACTACAGGGGAGGTCTATATAGGGGGCACTAACTACAGGGGAGGATTATATAGGGGACAATAACTACAGGGGAGGACTATATACGGGGCACTAACTACAGGGAAAGACTAGATAGGGGGCACTAACTACAGGTGAGGACTAGATAGGGGCACTAACTACAGGGGAGGACTATATAGGGGGCACTAAATACAGGGGAGGACTATATAGGGGGCACTAACTACAGGGGGACTATATAGGGGGCACTAACTACAGGGGAGGACTATATAGGGGCACTAACTACAGGGGATGACTATATAGGGGGCACTAACTGCTGGGGAGGACTATATAGGGGGCACTAACTACAGGGGAGGACTACATAGGGGGCACGAACTACAGGGGAGGACTATATATGGGGCACTAACTACAGGGGAGGACTATATAGGGGGCACTAACTATAGGGGACTATATACGGGCCTCTATCTACAGGGAACGCCTCAGAGGGTACTATCTACAGGGAACACCACAGGGGGCACTATCTACAGGGCACAACACAGAGGGCTCTATCTACAGGGGATGCCACAGGGGGTACTATCTATAGGGAACAATAATAATAATAATAATGACACAGGGGGCCCTATCTACTGGGAACACACTATCTACAGAGGGCTCTATGGGGAACACTATCTACAGAGGACACTATGGGGAGCACTATCTGCAGAGGACACTATGGGGAGCACTATCTACAGGGGGCTCTATAAGAGGCACTATAGGGGTTTTTACACTGGGCGACTATCGTGCAGACCAACGTTCATAGAACGCTCGTTGACGATAATTGCCCTGTTGAAAAAGGTCAGCGATCAGCAGATGAATGAGCAAATTCTCGATCATCTGCTGATCGTATCATTTAAAAAAAGCTAAATATTGTCTTTGTCAACCGCACATCTCCCGGTGTAAACAGGGAGAAGTGCTGCCGACATGATAATAATGTATGGGGACGAGCGATCGGCATAACACCTGCTCATCCCCATCCATAGCTCCGTGTGACAGGAGCAAACGAGCGCCGATCAACAATGTATTGTTGATCAGCGCTCGCTGCACCGGTCGAATATCGTCAGGTGTCAAAGGCCCTTATCTACAGGGGGCTCTATGAGGGACACTATCTAAAAGAGGCACTGTGTGTGGTGCATTTTTTTACAGTGTTTGAAACTATTTTATTCATGGACAGAGTGTATGGTACTATTATATTCAGGAGCGCAGTGTATAGTACTATTATATTCAGCACAGTGTGTAGCACTATTATGTTTGGGGGCACAGTGCATGGTACTATTATGTTGGGGGGCACAGTGTATGATACTATTATATTTAGGAGCAAAGAGTGCAGCACCATGAGAATTTTATCTTAGTTTATAGGAGCGGAAATGTTGGAAAAGTGAGGAGTTGAAGACATCTGAGTGGCAAACTCTGCAGAAATGGGTCGTGGCCGGGAGAAGTCATAATAGAGAACCAAAGAAAAGAGAAAAAGAACGACTCCAATCTGAGAAGTCGTCACCGGTGAGTCACTAAATGTAAATGTTTATTCTTCCTGTGACTGATCAGTACAGTAGTCACTGTATGATCTGCAGCGAGATGATGGGTGTATCGTTCTTTTTTTGTGAAACAACAACTCCCAGCATATCCTTACCATCGTCCTGGCTATACTGGGAGCTGTAGTTTTATGCCGTAAAAACATATATGGAAGGGGTAAACTAAATTTGCAAATGATCTCTGTACTGAGCTGCATTTGTGCTTGTGCTGTATTTATGTACAGATCTTGGTTCTGGTGCTGTATATATGTACTGAGCTTGGTTCTGGAGTTATATACATCATAACAACCAAGCTTAATACATATATACAGCACCAAAGAGAAGCTCAGAACATATATACAACTCCAGAACCACGATCAGTACATATACAACACCAGAACCAATCTCATACATATATACAGCATCAGAACCAAGCTCATACATATATACAACACCAGAAAAAAGCTCAGTACATATATAAAGCACCAGAATAAAGCTCAGTACATATATACAGCATCAGAACCAAGCTCAGTACATATATACACAACACCAGAACCAAGCTCAGTACATATATACTGTACCAGAACAAAGCTCAGTACATATATACATCACCAGAACAAAGTTCATTACATAAATACAACACCAGAACTAAGCTCAGTTCATATATACAGCACCAGCACAAAGCTCAGCATATATATACAACACCAGAACAAAGCTCAGTACATATATACAGCATTAGAACAAAGCTAACTACATATATACTCAAATAACCACAAAAAAGGCCATACTTACTAAATGGGTTGGTAGACACCTTTTCCAAACAGGACGCAGACAAGTCAAAAATGCTACAGAGGAAGAGGGCTCAGGTGCATTAAAGGGAAGGTGTCACAAATTTTTTTCTTCTTATATGTTATTGCTTTTATTATGTCATTAAAATAAATTTTATTTATTTGTGTTTTTGTGTTGTACTTTTTTCTTTTTTTTACTTCTCTATGGGGGCTGCCATTTTTTTTTCATCTCTGTATGTGTCGATTAACGACACATACAGAGATGGAAAACGGCACATACATCCCCATAGAGAATGCGAACGGGAGCCGTTCCATTCACTATAGTGTACGCCGTCTGTGTGGGAACGGCGCATGCGCGGCTCCCACACAGTCCAAAAGGAAGGTCTTCGGCAGAGCGACATCCGGCGCCATTTTCATGTGGACCAGAAGCCGCGGCCGGACAGTAAGATGACTACTTCCGGTCGCGGCTTTTGTCCATATGTTCAGAAGCAAGGACAGGGTGCGGAGCCAGCGACAGCGGCGGTGGCAGGAGCAGGTAAGTTATGTTTGTGTATGTGATGTGTGTGTATGTTCGTGTTATACTGTGTGATTACCACTGTATCTAATCCTCCTACACTGTGCATTCGCTCAAAAAATGGCGGCACGCAGTGTAGGAGGTTTGAACATTCAACCCCCTCCTTTCTCCTGGCACTAGCCAGGATAAAGGAGGGGGGATTGTTTGAGCACACTAGAGCGAGTGTGTCTTCTCCAATTTCGCAGCATAAAGCAATGAGGTTGCTTTACCACATGCCAATGCTGCAATTTTGGGAATTGCTCCCTCTAGTGACCAGCACATGGAAATGTTAGAAATTAGAATCTAATTTATAATATTTCCTAACTTGTGAAAAAATTCAAAAAATTAGAACAATGTGTAATCATTTATATACTAACTGTTTAACTAAAAAGCGACACATTCCCTTTAAAGAGGCTCTGTCGCCAGATTATAAATGCACTGTCTCCTACATAATCTGATCGGCGCTGTAATGTAGATTACAGCAGAAGTTTTTATTTTGAAAAACAATCATTTTTGAGCAAGTTATGAGCAATTTTAGACTTATGCTAATTAGTTTCTTAATGAACAACTGGGCGTGTTTTTACTTTTTACCAACTGGGCGTTGTACAGAGGAATGTATGACACTGACCAATCAGCGACCAATCAGCGTCATACACTTCTCATTGTTCCAGCCCAGCTTCTTTCACTGCACAATCACACTGCAACAATGGGCTGGAACAATGAGAAGTGTATGACGCTGATTGGTCGCTGATTGGTCACTGATTGGTCAGCGTCATACACTCCTCTGTACAACGCCCAGTTGGTAAAAAGTAAAAACACGCCCAGTTGGTCATTAAGAAACGAATTAGCATAAATCTAAAATTGCTCATAACTTGCTCAAAAATGATAATTTTTCAAAATAATCTGGTGACAGAGCCTCTTTAAATAGTAATATCCACTCCCACTAGTCTTGAGGGGAGTGGCTGCTCAGTGTTATCACTGCCCACAACCAAAGCTTCAAATAATGGGCCAGTTGCAAGGCGGCCACTCCCCTCAAGACTACTGGGACTGGATATTACCATTTAATGCACCGGAGCCCTCTCCCTCTGTAGCATTTTTGACTTGTCTGCGTCCTGTTGGGAACTGGTGTCTACCAACCAATTTAGTAAGTATGGCCTTTTTTTGTGTTTTTTTTTAGTATATCTATGTCCCTTTTTTTCTGTGTATTGCTTTTATGTAGGGAACGAAAAGTTCTAGCGAAGGGACTCGCAAGACGGTGAGGACCCTTGACGTTTGCTTGCGAGCTTGTGTATTTTGGCCAAAATATCAACTAATACCTCATGTTTTTCATGGATACGTTTACTGTATACACTTTTTTCAGGATGCAGCCAGGTCTTATAATGTTGGGAAAGTTTAGTGTGCCATTGTCTGGTGTGGTGTGCAGGGCAGCCCGCCTGATCTAATAGTATGGTCGTGACTAATAGGCTGTGATCCGGCAAGATACGCTGCGCCTTGCAACTGGCACATTATTTGAAGCTTTGGTTGTGTGTAGTGATAACACCGAGCAGCCACCCCCCTCAAGACTAGTGGAAGTGGATATCACTATTTAATGCACCTGAGCCCTCTCCCTCTGTAGCATTTTTGACTTGTCTGCGTCCTGTTGGGAACTGGTGTCTACCAACCCATTTAGTAAGTATTGCCTGTTTTTGTGTTTTTTTGAGTATATCTATGTTCCCCTTTTTTCTGTGTATTTCTTTTCAGTACATATATACAACACCAAAACCAAGCTCAATACATATATACACAGCATCAGAACCAAGCTCAGTACAAAAATACAGCTCCAGAACCACGCTCAGTACATATATGCAGAAAAAGAACCAAACTCAGTACATAAATAAAATACCAAAACCAATCTCATTACATAAATACAGTACTGAGCTTGGTTTTGGTGCTGTATTTATGTACTGAGCTTGGTTCTGGTGAGTATATATGTACTGAGCTTTGTTCTGGTGTTGTATATATGTCAAAAAGAAAAAAACAAAAAATATTTTCCAAAACATACCAGGCACTCTTTGGGATAAGAATAATTTCATATAAATTTTTATTAAATTCCATATAAAAATATATTTTAAAGATTTTTCATATATAAATATATCTCTTTCCTCTTTTATCCATAATACAAAGATTTTTTATAGGAAAAGAAAAGGGTTTGAGCAAACACATTTGTTTCAAACTAGATGTACATAATTAAAAAAATGTCTCCTGGCCAGGATACCAACACAGACTTTTATAACATTACTGCCATTAATTTATCCCCCTCTACACACAATGACATGTCATGATGAGATATCTAGGTAATAGGTGTTCTATACATAAGCCAAAATCAGACCCATATAAGAGATTAGCTATAAGAACCGGTTCTGAAGATTTTTTATCCAGACACCATTGGTCTCCGTTCACACTTGCACTTTTTTCTTTTTACTCCTTCTTTTCTAATTTTGGTCCGAAACCAACAGAAACAGTTCCTCTTGTGTAATAGCAATGCAATTGTATATAAGGAGTTAAATATTTAACTTTAAATCTTCCTATACTCGGGGGCAGCCGAGATTTCACCCAAAGGTGAGCAAATCTAAGCAATGGAGCACGCTCCTACATTGAAGAGTCGGAATCCTGCTATGCTGGTATCCACGTTAAATTTTTATTCAGACACCATTGGTCTCAGTTCACACTTGCAGTTTTTGCTTTTTCCTCCTTCTTTTAGAATTTTGGTCCGAAACCAACAGGAGCAGTTCCTCTTATATAATAGCCATGCAAATATAGATAAAGAGTTGAATACTCATCTTTATGTTGATCTCGCAACTCAAGGTGGACTGAAAGTTCACTCTTTTTCACTACGTTCCTCCTCCTGGAGCAATTGTAGAGTTAAGGCAGATTTTAAAAAAAATTATATATATCAATCGCGTTTTTCACCCCTTCAATCTCATCATTGGCAGATCACAATTCCCACATGGAAGGTTCTCCTTATATCCACTCCATCCACGGTCAATCCTTATGTTGAATAGCTTGGATCTTCCTATGCTCGGGGGCAGCCGAGGTTTCACCCAAGGTGAGCAAATTGTAGCAATGGAACACACTCCTCACTGGAGAGTCGGTATCGTAATATGCTGGTATCCACGTTGGTTTTTTCTGGCAACACTGGAGACTGCAAGACAAGGCAAGGTTGACGTCACTACCTGCCAGGTGTAGACTAATTGATCAGCTGACATGTTTCATCCCGAACCGGGATTTCCTCAGAGCCATTTTGTGAGTTCAGTAAAGTCTGGCATCTTTATAGTGCCAAATTTAAAGGGAACTGGACCCATATGTAAAGATATTACATTAAGTACTCATAGAATCCAATGATTCAAATCCAAAACGTCCAATTATACACATGTTTTGTCCATATTTATAGATTCCCCTCAGTATTTCATCATACATTTCTATCCGGGAATATACATATATATAAAATACCAAAACATATACACACAGTACATTGCAAGTAAATTCCTCAGTACATATATGCAGAAAAAGAACCAAACTCAGTACATAAATAAAATACCAAAACCAATCTCATTACATAAATACAGTACTGAGCTTGGTTTTGGTGCTGTATTTATGTACTGAGCTTGGTTCTGGTGAGTATATATGTACTGAGCTTTGTTCTGGTGTTGTATATATGTACTGATCTTGGTTTTGGTGCTGTATTTATGTACTGAGCTTTGTTCTGGTGAGTATATATGTACTGAGCTTGGTTCTGGTGTCGTATATATGTACTGAGCTTTGTTCTGCTGTTGTATATATGTACTGATCTTTGTTCTGGTGTTGTATATATGTACTGAGCTTGGTTCTGGTGTTGTATATATGTACTGAGCTTGGTTCTGGTGAGTATATATGTACTGAGCTTTGTTCTGGTGTTGTATATACACTACCGTTCAAAAGTTTGGGGTCACCCAGACAATTTGATGTTTTCCATGAAAACTCACTTATATTTATCAAATGAGTTGCAAAATGACTAGAAAATATAGTCAAGACATTGACAAGGTTAGAAATAATGATTTTTATTTCAAATAATAATTTTCTCCTTCAAACTTTGCTGTCGTCAAAGAATGCTCCATTTGTATCAATTACAGCATTGCAGACCTTTGGCATTTTAGCTGTTAATTTGCTGAGGTAATCGGGAGAAATTTCACCCCATGCTTCCAGAAGCCCCTCCCACAAGTTGGATTGGCTTGATGGGCACTTCTTGCGTACCATACGGTCAAGCTGCTCCCACAACAGTTCTATGGGGTTGAGATCTGGTGACTGCGCTGGCCACTCCATTACAGATAGAATACCAGCTGCCTGCTTCTGCCCCAAATAGTTCTTGCATAATTTGGAGGTGTGCTTTGGGTCATTGTCCTGTTGTAGGATGAAATTGGCTCCAATCAAGCGCTGTCCACAGGGTATGGCATGGCGTTGCAAAATGGAGTGATAGCCTTCCTCATTCAAAATCCCTTTTACCTTGTACAAATCTCCCACTTTACCAGCACCAAAGCAACCCCAGACCATCACATTACCTCCACCATGCTTGAAAGATGGCGTTAGGCACTCTTCCAGCATCTTTTCAGTTGTTCTGCGTCTCACAAATGTTCTTCTGTGTGATACAAACACCTCAAACTTCGATTCGTCTGTCCATAACACTTTTTTCCAATCTTCCTCTATCCAATGTCTGTGTGCTTTTGCCCATATTAATCTTTTCCTTTTATTAGCCAGTCTCAGAGATGGCTTTTTCTTTGCCACTCTGCCCTGAAGGCCAGCATCCCGGAGTCGCCTCTTTACTGTAGACGTTGACACTGGCGTTTTGCGGTTACTATTTAATGAAGCTGCCAGTTGAGGACCTGTGAAGCGTCTATTTCTCAAAATAGAGACTCTAATTTACTTGTCTTGTTGGTCAGTTGTGCTCCGGGGCCTCCCACTTCTCTTTCTACTCTGGTTAGAGCCTGTTTGTGCTCTCCTCTGAAGGGAGTAGTACACACCGTTGTAGGAAATCTTCAGTCTCTTGGCAATTTCTCGCATGGAATAGCCTTAATTCCTAAGAACAAGAATAGACTGTCGAGTTTCACATGAAAGCTCTCTTTTTCTAGCCATTTTGAGAGTTTAATCGAACCCACAAATGTAATGCTCCAAATTCTCAACTAACTCAAAGGAAGGTCAGTTTTCTAGCTGCTCTAAACAGCAAAACTGTTTACAGCGGTGCTAACATATTTGCACAAGGGTTTTCAAGTGTTTTCGAATCATCTATTAGCCTTCTAACACAGTTAGCAAACACAATGTACCATTAGAACACTGGATTGATGGTTGCTGGAAATGGGCCTCTATCCACCTATGTAGATATTGCATTAAAAACCAGACGTTTGCAGCTAGAATAGTCATTTAGCACTTTAGCAATGTATAGAGTGTATTTCTGATAAATTTAATGTTATCTTCATTGAAAAAAACTGTGCTTTTCTTGCAAAAATAAGGACATTTCTAAGTGACCCTAAAGTTTTGATCGGCAGTGTATGTACTGATCTCGGTTTTGGTGCTGTATTTATGTACTGAGCTTGGTTCTGGTGAGTATATATGTACTGAGCTTGGTTCTGGTGTTGTATATATGTACTGATCTTTGTTCTGGTGTTGTATATATGTACTGATCTTGGTTCTGGTGTTGTATATATGTACTGAGCTTGGTTCTGGTGTTGTATATATGTACTGAGCTTTGTTCTGGTGCTGTATTTATATGCTGAGCTTGGTTCTGGTACTGTATTTATGTACTGAGCTGGTTCTGGTGCTGTATTTATATGCTGAGCTTTGTTCTGGTGCTGTATATATGTACTGAGCTTGTTCTGGTGCTGTACATATGTACTGAACTTTGTTCTGGTGCTGCATTTATATGCTGAGCTTGGTTCTGGTGTTGT
This sequence comes from Rhinoderma darwinii, assembly GCF_050947455.1. NCBI lineage: Eukaryota > Metazoa > Chordata > Amphibia > Anura > Rhinodermatidae > Rhinoderma > Rhinoderma darwinii. The sequence continues at coordinate 429,298,743 of NC_134687.1, forward strand.
ATATATGTACTGAGCTTGCTCCTGGAGCTTGCCCTCCACCTTTCTCACAGTCCACAGCCTAATTAAATAAGCTGAGCACACTTAGGATATTAAATGTGCACATATAGGTCTATACGTAATGGGTGAGTTTATGGATACATAATGGATTAGTGTCGGTAGGTAGGTAGGTATGTACGCTTGTGTAATTATATACATAGTGTGGAAATCCACACTAAATCATTCTGGACAGGGAATTTCTTTATTTAGAGTCCACTTTAATATAGGGTGTATTTGGAATATCGTAATTGTTTTATTTTATTATTAGAATCATTTTCCATGGCACGATACACCACAAAACACCGCACCCCCCGACGCGTATGTCTTTGTCCGCAAAACAGAGAACCTGTTAAAAATTTGAATCCCACCTCTGAATATATGACATGTTAAACCAAACTGCACTCCTGGGAGTGACACTCACAGTGGAGCACATGCTCCAATGGATTTTACTAATCTTAAGGCAACGCGCGTGAATCTGATCCGTGTGTGTTGCGTTATTCATCAGTGTGCTTTTTGAGTGGCATGTGTTTTTCAAGCACTGGCAAAGCACATCGTTTTGTTTTTTTTCAAACAAATTAATTTCAATGGGCGCGTAGGTGCGTGACAACGCACCAATATAGGACGTGCAGTGAGTTTCACGTAGCGGACTTTTGCTGCGTGAAAACTCCTACATGTGTGAACGGCCCCATTAAAATCAATGGGTACGTGTGCTGTGTGTGATTTCCATGCGCAGCACACGGACGTTATAGGGCCCTTAGAATTTATTTACTTCTTATAGGCCTCATCCATATGCATGCACATGTACTGTATGTACACTGTATATATGTACACACTGTATATATACATGTGTATATATATATATATATATATATATAGTTATATAGTATAGTTTAGTATATATATAGTTTAGAATCAGAATGGCTCTCGTCAATACGAGTTAATAATCTCAGTCGGGTGTTTAGGTTGTTTGCAAAACAAATGCGTATTGTTAATAAGAACGCAGCATCTATAAATGACCTTTTTTAACCTTTACCACTTTGACCTTTTATTGTCTTTATATAAAATGTCACAGAGCCACTGGCATTGGCTGGAAAAGCAAATTTAACCATTGACTGACTGCATCATTATTCCTTGCACCCCTGACTCTAAAAATAACCTTATAAAGGGAATAAAATTAACAATGCATGTAATGAACAAACTCACTGATAGCATCTCGGGGACAATAATATTGACACAACATAACAATGATTATACATGGAACAAAAGCCAATTATATACTATATAATGTAATGCCAATTTATAGGATAATAAAGCACCATTTAACACAGCTCTAGAAATGAATATATGAAGGCGTATATATAGGGTTGCTGACATGAAGAGCTTACAATCTAAACATTAATTTGATGCATAGACCTGCCTAGAAGTATATATTGTAATCTTTCTGTAAAATGCAGAATATGATGTGGCTTTCTACAGCTTTGTGTAGTTGGGAAAAGGAAAAAGAAAGGCTTTCCTTTGTGATTTATACGATTGTGAAGTGAAGGAGGCAGCGGGGGTGAGTAAGTGCAAAAGCCGACTACATTCATGTTTTATACAGCAGAGCCTGACACTAGTAATATACTACAGGCCCTGGAACCATATTTCACAGCCCCTAGCCCCCCTGCCAGGCAGAATGAAGATTGGTTGTGTTTGGAGGGGACTGAACACACACACAGTCCATTCTGCTTATAGTCTGTCCTTAACAGAGAGCTCAAAGGAAAGCAGGAAAGGCCACACTATGACGGAATTACACGGAATAAATGTATCATATGGTAGAGAAATCAGAAAGGCAAATCATTTCAGACCGATTGAGCTATATTATCCCTCCTAATGTATATGTATGGTGTAGGGTTTAGTCACTCTTTATGGTAAAGATGGCTTTGATAGTGTGCTGTTATATGAAGATTCAGATCAATTGATGTATGCAATTTTGATATATCTTGTAGATATGGATATAGCAGCAGCCAGACCTGCATGTAAAATTGGAGTTGGGAGTGATATCGAATGGCAGAAGCAACTTTCAGCGGCAGCTATCTAATGTGTATGGGGAAGTAACTGGAATAGTTGTATATAAGGTCTTCTATTTGTATAAGAACAACACACAATTATGTATATAAACTGCACTACAGCCAATTATATACTATATATTGCCAGAGGCATAACTTGAAGCCCCAATAAAAAATCTCTAACAGCCTACCATGTGCAGTATAATACTGGTAAACTTCTTATGTGCCAGAGGGGCACCAGGTCCTGGATGTGACTGCTACCTCTGCATTGCCCATAGTTACTCCCTGGTATATTCCTGTGGACGATTAGCTTTGTCAGAGGGACATTGTGTAGACCTAAATCGCCATCCAAAATGTTTTACCCATAATTGCAGCTATTCAAGCCGTTTAGAGTTTGAATATACCAGGAATGTCCCAATGACAGGCTGATATGCCAGAATGTAGAGCAGAAAGTGCTATCCACGGGTGGACACATAGTGTGGGCAGACTGTACAGCTTGGCCCAGAGGCGGGGGAAGGGTTCCACTCTGCATCTCTCACCCCCTCCCCCTGCTCACACTCTCCACTGGACATTTCATCATCCCATTCAGCCAATCACACACACTCTTATTGTCTGAGCGGCTTTGTGATTGGCTGATAGATGATTATTTAGTTTGAGGAAGGATGGTATCATCAACCCATTTCGGTGCCCTAGACCCCCAGCGATGTTACTACTAACCCCTTAAGTTCACTTGGCCACCAGAGATGTAGCCATAAAGCCCATCACTGCCCTAGATCACAAGAGATGTTATCATTAACCTCTCCACTACCATAGACTGCCATGCTGATAGAAATTGCTGTAGGGGAAATGAAGACTATACATCCATTTTCTGTAGAGATAACAACAAAAACTATTTTTTACAGTCATTTTAAATATGAAAAGATTTATGTTTCAGGTATGCTAATGAATGGAAACCATATGGTATTTTTGAACAGGGGCCCTTAGTTGTCTGTGTCCGCCCTTAGAGATATCTGAGCGAAAGAGCTGCAGAAACGGACCTGTAAATTCAAGCACCTACAGAATGGTATTAAAAAAACATTTTTCATACAAAGTAAAAAGCGTTTCATATGCTATTCAAGATAATTTTCCTTGAAGAAGAAGCAAATGTATAATTATTTACATACTTGTTGGTCAGATAGTGCTGTGTGCATGGACCCTGTATAGCGGCACACAGTGTCCCTATGTGTCTGCATTATGGACTGTAGTAGACACGTTGTGTGCCACTATATGATTCTCCTAAAATTTGGGAGAAAAAACTCTGTATGCCTCCATGTAAAATTGGAGGGGCACGGACCTACAGTATGGGCGTGCAAAATTCTGTGGGCACACTTTTATGGCTCTGTACCACACAGATCCATACTATAGCTGTCTGCATAGCCCTAAAGTTTTAGTGTACAACAGGGGTTGATGTGTGGAGGGTAAAGTTGTCCTTTACATTATTAGGCTGATGCCTTTGTTATAGGACCAAACAAGGAGCAGCAATATTTTTAAAGAGCATTTCGACCTTAAAAAAAAAGTCAATAGATATAAGCCATTGAGTTTCCTCAAATTATGATAAGCTCTTCCTTAACCCCTTCCCGTTACAGCCAGTTTTGACCTTCCTGACAGAGCCTAATTTTTCAAATCTGACACTTTATGTGGTAATCACTTCGGAATGCTTTTACCTATCCAAGCTATTCTGAGATTGTTTTCTTGTGACACATTGGACTTTATGATGTATAATTTGGTCGTTACATTCAGTATTTAATTGTGAAAGACACCAAAATGTAGCAAAAATTTTCATTTTTATAAATTTAAATGCATCTGCTTGTAAGACAGATAGTAATACCACACAAAATAATTACTAGTTAATATTCCCCAAATGTCTACTTTAGATTGGCATAGTTTTTGAACATCCTTTTATTTTTCTAGGACGTTACAAGGCTTAGAACTTTAGCAGCAATTTCTCACATTTTCAAGAAAATTTACAAAAACTATTGTTTTATGGACCAGTTTAGTTCTGAAGTGGCTTTGAGGGCCTTATATATTAGAAAGTCCCCATAAATCACACCATTTTAAAAACTGCACCCCTCAAAGTATTCAAAACAGCATTCAGAACGTTTAGACGTTTCACAGGAATTACAGCAATTTAGAGGTGAAATTAGTAATACTTTTATTTTTGTTACACGAGAAATGCAACTCAATATTTATTGCCCAGATTCTGCAGTTTTTAGAAATATCCCACATGTGGCCCTAGTGTGCTAATGGACGGAAACACTGGCCTCAGTAGCAAAGGAGCTCCTAGTAGATTTTGGGGCCTCCTTTTTTTTTTTTAATCAAATAGTTTTTATTAAACATTTTCAGAATGTACATTAACATACACCAAAGGGATCACCCTCTCCCCACCCAAAACCCGACCCTTCCCGCTCGATCAGGCATCAGAAGAGAAAAAGAAAAGAACAAACATGATAATGACATACTAATTTCTCGCCATGCAGGGCGCATACAGATACAAATTCTTTAACATTTATAAAAACAAACATCACACAAGTATCAGAAGGTGACTTAGCACATATAAACACATAGGCATATGCGGGCACATCAAGGGCAAACCCATAGACATATACGAAACATATGTTGGATACTACCCACCCTTCTTCTCTATAGCAGTCACACAGTACCCAGGACACTATGAAGTTGGAGACGTAGGCGTCTGGACCCTCCCGGCCATATCTATTAGCAGTGTGGCACAAGCCAGCCCATCAGCATCCAGCCATGGAACCCACAATTTGTCAAATCGAGCATGAGCTGCCGTTTCAAGAAAAACAGCCTTTTTATTGACGACCAGTAGGTTCACTCTAGCAATAAATTCTTGGCCAGTTGGACGGGAAGGCTGTATGCAGTGTTGCGCAATTAGTTTCCGAGCCACATATAGTAACCGCCCCACTGCCAATTTACCATTGGAGTCTAAAGCTAGGCAATCAACAAATCCGAACAAACAGACCTTTGGTTCTCGAGGCATAGACACAGAGAAGACCCTACTCACAATTACAGGGACATTGGACCAAAACATATCTAGTTGTGGACAGTCCCACAGCATATGTATGAGGTCGGCAGGTTTCAAACAACATCTCGGGCAGGTAGCATCAGGACGAACTCCAATACGGTGCAACACCACAGGTGTTTTTTTTTAGAATATATTTTAGGCACCATATCAGGTTTGAAGAGTTTAAACCCCCCAAAAGTGACCCCATTTTGGAAACTACACCCCACAAGGAATTTATCTAGCATTTTGACCCCTCAGGTGTTTCATAGATTTTATTAGAATTGGGCTGTGATTAAATGAAAAATGTAATTTTTTACACTAAAACGTAGAATATTTTCATTTCCACAAGGACTAAAGGAGAAAAAGCACCCCAACATTTGTAAAAAAAATTCTCCCCAAGTACAGCAATATCCCATATGTGGTCATGAACTACTGTTTGGACACACAGCAGGGCTCAGAAGCGAAGGAGCGCCATTTGGCTTTTGGAGGTTAAATTTTCCTGGAATTAATTGCAGAGGCCCTAAAAGACCAAAACAGTGGAAACTACACCACTCAAGGAATTTATCTAGAGGTATTGTGAGCATTTTGACACCACAGGTTTTTTGCAGAAATTATTGGAAGTAGGCTGTGAAAATAAAAATCTAATTTTTTTCCAATAAAATGTAGGTTTAACAAATTTTGTTATCATTTCTCCAAGAATTAGGGCGGGTTCACACATAGCGGAATTTCACTTAAATTCCGCTGCGGACACTCCGCAGCGTTAATCCGCAGCGGAGCCGTTTCTCCATTGACTTTCACTTTAATTTAGCAGTGTTCGTTTACACGATGCGTACAATTCCGCTGCGGAGCATAGGCTGCGGAGCGGAATTTGGTGTCCGCAGCATGCTCTGTCTGTTGCGGAGCAGTGGCGGACTGGTTGCGGACTCATGGCGGAATTTCTCCATTGACTTCAATGGAGAGTCAAAATTCCGCAATGAAGTCCGCAGATGTTATGTGTGCTGCGGAGCGTATTGTTTTTACTACCATGACATTTCTTCATTCTGGCTGGACCTATGTATTTCTAGGTCTACAGCCAGACTGAGGAAGTCAATGGGGCTCCCGTAATGACGGGAGCGTTGCTAGGAGACGTCTGTAAATAGTCACTGTCCAGGGTGCTGAAAGAGTTACGCGATCGGCAGTAACTGTTTCTGCACCCGGGACAGTGACTACCGATCTCAATATACATGTATCTGTAAAAAACATATAAGTTCATACTTACCGAGAACTCCCTGCGTCTGTCTCCAGTCCGGCCTCCCAGGATGACGTTTCAGTGTAAGTGACGGCTGCAGCCAATCACAGGCCAAGCACAGGCTGCAGCGGTCACATGGACTGGAGCGTCATCCAGGGAGGTCGGGCCGGATGCCGAAAGAGGGACGCGTCACCAAGACAACGGGCGGTAAGTATGAAATTCTTTTACTTTCACTAGGGAAAGTGCTGTCCCTTCTCTCTATCCTGCACTGAATAGGGAGAAGAGAAGCACTTTTCCTGCAGTCCGCAGCGGCCAGTCCGCATCAATTTTCTGCACATTTTGTGCAGATCCGCTGCAGAATCTGCAACGCAGATTCTGTGCGGCATTGATGCGGACAGTTGCGGAGGAATTCCGCCATGTGTGGTCATGCCCTTAAAGGAGAAAAAGCACCCCAACATATGTAAAACAATTTCTCACGAGTACGGCAAAACCCCATATGTTATCATAAACGGCTGTTTGGTCACACAGCCAAACAGCCGTCCGTTGCTGTTTGGCCGTATCGCATATGCAAAGCCCCTGAAGGACCAAAACACTGGTAACACCCCCCCCAAGTGATCCCAATTGGAAAACTACACCCTAAAGGAAATTATATAGGGGTATAGTGAGCATTTTGACCCCACAGGTTTATTGCAGAAATTATTGGAAGTAGGCTGTGAAAATAAAAATCTTAATTTATTTCCAATAAAATGTAGGTTTAACAATTTTTTTTAAAAATGTTAAAAGAACTAAAGGAGAAAAAGCACCCCAACATTTGAAAAAGCCTGAATACGGCAATACCCTAAGGGCATGACCACACATGGCGGAATTCCTCCGCAACTGTCCGCATCAATGCCGCACAGAATCTGCGTTGCAGATTCTGCAGCGGATCTGCACAAAATGTGCAGAAAATTGATGCGGACTGGCCGCTGCGGACTGCAGGAAAAGTGCTTCTCTTCTCCCTATTCAGTGCAGGATAGAGAGAAGGGACAGCACTTTCCCTAGTGAAAGTCAAAGAAATTCATACTTACCGCCCGTTGTCTTGGTGACGCGTCCCTCGTTCGGCATCCGGCCCGACCTCCCTGGATGACGCTCCAGTCCATGTGACCGCTGCAGCCTGTGCTTGGCCTGTGATTGGCTGCAGCCGTCACTTAGACTGAAGCGTCATCCTGGGAGGCCGGACTGGAGACAGACGCAGGGAGTTCTCGGTAAGTATGAACTTATCTATTTTTTTACAGATACATGTATATTGAGATCGGTAGTCACTGTCCCGGGTGCAGAAACAGTTACTGCCGATCGCGTAACTCTTTCAGCACCCTGGACAGTGACTATTTACTGACGTCTCCTAGCAACGCTCCCGTCATTACGGGAGCCCCATTGACTTCCTCAGTCTGGCTGTAGACCTAGAAATACATAGGTCCAGCCAGAATGAAGAAATGTCATGGTAGTAAAAACAATACGCTCCGCAGCACACATAAGATCTGCGGACTTCATTGCGGAATTTTGACTCTCCATTGAAGTCAATGGAGAAATTCCGCCATGAGTCCGCAACCAGTCCGCCACTGCTCCGCAACAGACAGAGCATGCTGCGGACACCAAATTCCGCTCCGCAGCCTATGCTCCGCAGCGGAATTGTACGCATCGTGTAAACGAACACTGCTAAATTAAAGTGAAAGTCAATGGAGAAACGGCTCCGCTGCGGATTAACGCTGCGGAGTGTCCGCAGCGGAATTTAAGTGAAATTCCGCTATGTGTGAACCCGCCCTAAATGCAGTCATAAACTGCTGTTTGGACACACGGTAAGGCTCAGAAGGGGAGGAGCGCCATTTGGCTTTTGGAATGGTTTCTGGGCGTCATGTCGCATTTGCTGAGTCCCTGTAGTACTAGTGCAGTGAAAACACCCCAAAAATGACTCCATTTGGGAAACTACACCCCTTGAGTAATCATCTAGGGGTATAGTGAGAATTTTGACCCAAAGGTTTTTTGCTGAATTAATTAGAATTAAGCCATGAAAATGAAAAATCAATTTTTTTCCAATAAGATGTAGTTTTAGATCAACATTTTTCATTTTCACAAGGAATAAAGAAGAAAAAGCACCCCAACATTTGTAAAGCAATGTCTCCTGAGTATGGTAATACCCCATATGTGGTTAAAAACTACTTTTTAGCCAGGGGTCTCAAACTTGGCTGGATAAATGGGCGGCACATAGAAAAAATGTGAAGTTGATGGGCCGCATTACTTTCAAATTTGATATAATGCAAAAGTATTGTTAATCAATTAGTTATTCGAGCTACTATAACAACACTACATTACTATAATAATACTACATTACTATAACAATAATACATTACTAAAATAATTCTACATTACTATAATAATACCAGAAAGGTTTCAACTTAACGTAAATTTGCGAGTTTTCTCCAAGTGCTTATTTTAACAATCCAGTTTTCCAGTTTAAATGTTGCTAAATGCAGTCTGGCTGCTCAGTTGGAAGCATTTGGCAGACACAAGAATATCAAGACTGGGCAGCACCTTTTTATATAGTGCCACAGTGCCCTGTGTGGATAATGCCACAGTGCCCTCTGTAGATACTGCCACACACCCACCTGTAGATAATGCCACAGTGCCCTCTGTAGATAATGCCACAGTGCCCTCTGTAGATAATGCCACAGTGCCCTCTGTAGATACTGCCACAGTGCCCTCTGTAGATAATGCCACCCCCCCTAGATAATGCCACAGTGTCCTCTGTAGATAATGCCACAGTGCCCTCTGTGGATAATGCCACAGTGCCCTGTGTAGATAATGCCACAGTGCCCTGTGTAGATAATTGCCACAGTGCCGTCTGTAGATACTTCTACAGTGCCCTCTGTAGATAATGCCACAGTGCCCTCTGTAGATACTGCCACAGTGCCCTTTGTAGATAATGCCACCCCCCCTAGATAATGCCACAGTGTGCCCTCTGTAGATAATGCCACAGTGCCCTCTGTAGATAATGCCACAGTGCCCTCTGTAGCTAATGCCACAGTGCCCTCTGTAGATAGTGCCACACACACATGCCCCCTATAGATAGTGCCACAGACACACACACACACACACACACACACACACGCACACACACGCACACACGCACACACGCACACACACACCTCCCCATAGATAGCTCCATTGGGGCTCCCTCTAGGAGTGAAATCCCCAGCCAGAGTGTTGCTGACGCTTAGGCCGGGAATTCCCCTGCTGGTGAACCCCCTGACGTTACTATCCATAGACAGTGACGTCAGGGGGATCCTCCTGGACTGGAATGGGATGTCAGGGGTAAACCCAGAGCCGGAGTCCCAAAGTAGAGAACTAGTATAGGCGCTGCTCCGGAACTCTGGGGAAGCACCTAACATCACTGTTCATATATGGACAGTGATGTCAGGGGCAAACCCAGAGCCGGAGTCCTGGGCAGAGCGCTACTAGCGCTCTGCATGGGACTTCATCTCTGCTCCTGACATCACTGTCCATACATAGACAGTGATGTCAGGGACTTCCCCAGCCGGAGTCCCAGAGCAGAGCCGCTTCTAGCACTCTCACTGGTACTCCAGCTCTGCTCCTGACATCACTGTCCATATATGGACAGTGATGTCAAGGACTTCCTCAGTGCAGGAGTCCCGGAGCAGAGCGCTAGTATTAACTCTGCCCTGGGGCGTCATGAAGGAGCTCTCCTCCTTCGGCCTGCACTCTCCTCTCCCGAGGGAGCTACGGTGCGCCGCGGGCCGCGTGTTTCAGACCCCTGGTTTAGACATATGGGAGGATTCAGAAGAAAAGGAGTGGTATTTGTCTTTTGGAGCGAATATTTTGCAGTAATGGTATGCGGACACCATTTTGCATTCGCAAAACCCCTGTTGTACCAAAAAAAAAAGTGACCCCATTTTTGAAACTACACCCTAAAGGCATTTATCAAGACGTGTAGTGAGCATTTAGACCCCACAGGTGTTTTTTAGAAATCAACACGCAGTGGATGATACAAAGTGAAAATTGCAATTTTTCCACTGATCTGCCATTTCACTGCTCAATATGTTGTGCCAAACTTGTGCCACTGGAGAATCTTACACCATAAATTGTTAAGCGGGTTCTCCCAGGTATGGCGATGCCATATATATGGACGTAAACTGCTGTTTGGGCACACTGTAGGGCTTAGAAGGGAAGGAGTGCCATTTTGAACATGGATTTTGCTTGGCAGTAGTTTTTTTTGAGTTTTACTGGTATTTCAGTTTATACTGTGGGGGGCATATGTAATCTGTGCCGAGTACATCAGGGCATAATAAGAGGGTATAATATTGTGCTAAATTATAAAACTATCCATAGATGTGTGGTACGCTGTAAAGCAATCCGTTATGCACAGGCCAGTGTCGCACTGATAAACTGTATTCTTTCTTATCCCACTTTTGTACCACTCTGCACCTTTTGGGGACTTTTCCTCCTTTGTAATTTGGGAAATTTTGCTGGGAAAAACTGGGCCCCATAGCAAACTTTTGACTGGCCCCCCTTCCCTGGGTGCCACACACAGTCCCCCTTGTAGATAGTGCCCCCCTGTAGATTCTGCTATACAGCCCCTCTGTAGACTATGGGATACAGCCCCCCTGTAGCCAGTGTAACACCCCCCTTATATATAGTGCCCCCTCCCCCTTTGTAGACCGTGCCATACAGCCCCTCTTGTACATAGTGCCCCCACCTCCCCCTGTAGATAGTGCCATACAGCCCCCTGTAGATAGTGCCATACAGCCCCCTGTAGATAGCGCCATACAGCCCCCCTGTAGATAGGGCCATACAGCCCTCCTGTACATAGTGCCATGCAGCCCCCCTGTAGATAGCACCCTTGCCTCCCTCTTGTAGATAGTGCCATACAGGCCCCCTGTAGATCGTGCAATACAGCCCCCCTGTAGATAGTGTCACACAGCCCCTCTGTAGATACCCCCGTGTGCATAGCACCATACAGCCCCATGTAGATAGTGCCATACAGCCCCTGCTGTAGATAGCGCCCCCCAAACAAATAACACAAAAGCTATGTACTCACCTAGGCCCCTTTCCCACGACGAACGGAGCTTCGTACATACATAGTGCAGTGTATTAGAGATGTTAGTTATTCACTGACAGAAAGCCTATAAGGACCTGCCGGAGGTGGATCCTCATAGGCTTCCGCAAAAGGCAGACACGGAGGCCATTATTAGGCCTCCGGTTGCAATACCAGCTATCGGCACCAGCGTCGCTGGAATGCCAGTCGGGTAAAAAAGCCTCAGATTCTGCGTTCTCTATTGAGCGCAGCATCTGAGAAGTTTATCGGCCGGATCGGAGACTAGCTCTGGTCCTGGATGTTACAGGAGGGTTTCAGCTGTAATATACAGCTGACACCCTCGGTAATGGTGTGGGCTCCTCTTCTGAGCCCGCACTATCCCCGTGATGTGACTGTACTGCGGTTTGCAGGAAACCCCTTCCTGACAGCGCCGTATATATGCCGCGGATGTCGGGAAGGAGTTAATATTTCCATAAACAAAAACAGAAATGGCAGCCATTACAACTCTTAGGGTCAGTTCACACGGCGCGTTTTGCTGCAAAATCCGCAGAGGAATTATTCCTCCTCCGATTCACTTCAATGGGAGGTTCGGGTGAAATCCGCCCGAAGATCGGGCAGGATGCTACTTTTTCCGCTAGCTGAAAAAATCAGCTAGCAGGAAACAGAAGCATCTGGCTCCCATTGAAATGAATGGGAAGCTGAATTTTGCGGCATTTTCCCGTACCGCATTTGCGGTAATAGAGGATGTCACATTTTTATCATAAACTACAGAATGCCTAATCTGACTAACAGTGCAGAACCAGGCAGCTTTATCCTTCTCGGAGTCTATAAACAAATAGCCGACCACTCCTAGAATTGCTGTAATGGCTGATTGTTCTCGTTTTTACTTTCAGAAAACAGAGAGAAGAAACAGTTATAACCAAGAAACGGCAGAACAGATATACAGTAAATTCAAGGGACATGAAACGCTCAAAAACTTATGTTGACTGGTTATTATTTGATTCTAGGTCTTTGCAAAATCACAAGTAATAACACTAAAATTAAGTAATGTGACTGGTTCAGTCTTATCATTTTCTAAAGTCTGGGTGGCACTGCATGTGGTAAAGACTATGTTGGTCCCGAAAAATGCTTCAGCCATTTCCCTTTTCTCCAAGTGAGATAATGAAGTGAATTGATTTTCAGCTATCTGGTCCTAAATATTTTTGGAGGTTAACAAGACTTTATGGACTCAAGCACAGCATCAACATAAGTTGGCCGTGCTAGTTTGTTTGGACTTCAGGGTGGGTAGCCTGCAAACAGGGAAGGCACTGTCATCGCAGTAGAGGTCATGTGACTGCTTTTTCCATAGTTTGCATGTGCGCCTTAGCGTAGACGATCTGTGCAAATCCGGTTGGTTAAGTGCTTCCATGCATAAGCACGCTACGAAAAGGTTGAAGTAGGGCAAATATGCTGTATTTATAGGATAGTGGTCAACCCCTATTACCCCTTGATGACTCAAGTGTCTATTTAAGTAACCAAATTTATTTGGGTATCTACCATATTAAGAGGAGACAAATGCCGACTGCTTGGACTGATTGTGTTCCCATCTTGATCGAATGATGCTTGATGGTAACATGTTTGAGTTGTAAGACTTCACACAAAACCTCTTCTCCAGTCTGCCATAATATATTTCAGAACATTTACAAAGCAAAAATTATCAGAAACACCAGAATTATAATAGCCACTTTCCACATAATAAACAGTGACAAACCAAAAAGAATAATTTCACGTGTAGTAAATCGTTGATATGTATAGGCAGTTTCTTCTAACTCTTTTGCTTCAATGGATGAATAAATAATGCCCCACAATACTATTGTAAAAGGCAAATCTGCTTTACACAATTTTCTCATCTGTCAGTAGACTCACAATGATAACACACTGAGAGCTTGTGTCAGCGCAGTCATTGATCACATGTTTAGCGTGCCTGCCATAAAGTTTGCTCGGTGAGTTTCAGGCCAACCACCCTCCCACTTTCTACCCACTAAACTGTACAACTTCTGCTGCCAGCTGCTGAGGGATGATCATCCTTTCACAAAGAACATAAAAAAAAGGGACAAGGGAATGTACTTATTCTGCTGCATTAGCAAAGCCATAAAGTACTGTTTTAAGTATATAAGCGATTCTGATACAAGCGTGATATGGTACATACCAAAAAACGTAGGCCCTAATCATAAAACATTTTTTTTACGTTTCACAAAACTTTTTGGTCTAAAAAAATATAGGAACATATCCGTGAAATACCCCATTGTTTGCTACAAGCCAAATTTATGGTAAAGTTGTTAATGCTAAATAAAACGTATGTGCCTTTTTTTTTTTTACCAAATGTGCTGTGAAAGTGGACGTACCTGTCCATTACGAGGCAATTTTGTGGTCATTGGCGTTTTTTTTCCAAAATGTAGCATGCTCTGGGTATGGCATTTTTTCAGGTTTTTTTTCCCCATAGGCTTTTCTATAGGACTTTAAAAACGCCAGGAAAGTGTACAGACTTCCAATCGCTTCTAATAACGCCTTAAAGGGGTTGTCCCGAGTTGATAAATGGAGCTATAAAGCTCCCCCATGTAAAAATAAGAAGAATTTTAATTACCTGTCCGTCGTCCAGCGATGTCGTTTTCTTGATATCGTTGATTGAAGTTGCGGTCGGTCCCTCTTTGTATCCTGCTCGTTGCCTAGGTTCCCGGCCACCGCTATTTACCTTTAGCGGTGGCCGCGCATGCGTAATGACATCCTCTGCGTCCTGAGCAGAGGATGTCATTTACTCATGAACGCGCATCTCAGCGCATGCGCAGGAGATGCAGTGGAAGGCACCCGTCGCGAGAAGTCTGCGCTCCGCTAAAGGTAAGTGTGTGTGTCTGTGTTTGTGTGTATATGGGTGTGTTTGTATATATGTGTTTGTGTGTATGTGTGTGTGTGTTTATGTGTGAGTGTATATATGGGTGTATTTGTGTGTATATGTTTGTGTATATTTTTGTGTTTGTGTGTTTATGTGTGTGTGTATATATGGGTGTGTTTGTGTATATGTTTGTGTGTATATGTTTGCGTGTGTGTGTGTTTTTGTATATGTGTGGGTTTGTGTATGTGTTTGTGTATATATGGGTGTGTTTGTGTACATATGTTTGTGTGTATATGTGTATATGTTTGTGTGTATATGTGTGTGTGTTTTTTTGGTGTGTTTATGTGTGTGTTTGTGTATATATGGGTGTGTTTGTGTATATGTGTGTGTGTTTGTGTATATATGGGTGTGTTTGTGTATATATGGGTGTGTTTGTGTATATGTTTGTGGGTGTGTGTGTATATGTGTATGTTTGTGTATATATGGGTTTGTTTGTGTACATGTGTTTGTGTATATGTTTGTGTGTATATGTGTGAGTTTGTGTATATGTTTGTGTGTGTGTGTTTGTGTGTTTATGTGTGTGTGTTTATGTATATGAGGGTGTGTTTGTGCATATGTTTGTGTGTATATGTTTGTGTGTTTTTGTATATGTATATGTGTGTGTGTATATGTGTGTGTTTGTGTATATATGGGTGTGTTTGTGCATATGTGTATAGGTTTGTGTGTATATGTTTGTGTGTGTTTTTGTATACGTGTGTGTTTGTATATGTGTGTTTCTGTATATATGTGTGTGTGTTTGTGTATATATGGGTGTGTTTGTGTATATATGGGTGTGTTTGTGTATATGTTTGTGTGTTTGTGTATGTGTGTTTGTGTATATATGGGTGTGTTTGTGTACGTGTTTGTGTATATGTTTGTGTGTATATGTGTGTGTATATGTGTGTGTGTTTGTGTTTATGTGTGTGTGTTTGTGTATATATGGGTGTGTTTGTGCATATGTGTATATGTTTGTGTGTATATGTTTGTGTGTTTTTGTATATGTGTGTGTATATGTGTGTGTTTGTGTATATATTGGTGTGTTTGTGCATATGTGTATAGGTTTGTGTGTATATGTTTGTGTGTGTTTTTGTATACGTGTGTGTTTATGTATATGTGTGTGTGTTTGTGTATATATATATGGGTGTGTTTGTGTATATATGGGTGTGTTTGTGTATATGTTTGTGTGTATATGTTTGTGTATGTGTTTGTGTATATATGGGTGTTTGTGTACATGTGTTTGTGTATATGTTTGTGTGTATATGTGTGTGTTTGTTTATATGTTTGTGTGTATGTGTTTGTGTGTTTATGTGTGTGTTTGTGTAATATATGGGTGTGTGTTTATATGTGTTTGTGTATATGTTTGTGTGTGTGTAGGTGAGTATAAGTATCGGTATTGTTCACATTGTTAACTTTTTTTTAATGTTGTTGCAGATTTTGATGTACCAATTGGACTACATCTTCGATTCGTTGGACTACTGCGTAGATCTACGTTTTTTGAAAATTTTAATAAAATGGTTAACGAGGGTTTTGTTGGGGATTTTTTATTTCAATAAAAAAAAATTGTCTTTGTTTTTTTTTTTCAAACTTTATTAGTTATAGCCAATAGTTTCCAGAAGCTAACGAGGTTACTGGGCTAGGTATTGTTCCAAAAAACATCCTCCCATTTTTAAAGTTACGGCAACTCTATAGTATATATATAGAAGAAAGAGAAAACAGAGTCTTAGAGCCAAAATATATCAAAGAGTATCAAAAAATTCCTTTATTCAATATATATAGCAACAAACATTTAAAACTGTATATGACAGGAGAGACTCAAAATAATGTCAACACAACGATGTATCAGGGAAACCCAGATTATAGGTAGTAAGCCATTTATCAGTATAAATCTACAGGCAAGAGTATCAATGGTTTGGAAAGTGCAGTGCAAGAGTTATGTCTGCTACAGGGTCAAAAATGATCCTGACAAGAAGCATGGATGTACTAAATAAATACAAGTAAGCCATCCCCTGAAACTCCAGGAGTAGGCATGATAAACTTACCCATGTACAGTTTTATTGAGTTCCCAGACAATCGGGAACTTTATTAGTGCCTAGATAATGGTAGTTGGCTGATTGACAGCGTCCATAATTAAGGCGGTACTTAGTGTTAGCCGGTGCAGAGGCTAGCACTAACCACCCATTATTACCCCGGTACCCACCACCACCAGGGGTGCCGGGAAGAGCTTGGTACGATCCAGTACCCGACCATCTGTTGTGATGGTCGGGTACTGGGGCGGCCGTAGGCTGGTATTATGAGGCTGGGAAGGGCCAAAAACAGTGGACCTTCCCACCCTTGTAATGCTAGGCTGCTACTGCTGTGTTGTATCGGGCTGGTTATAAAAATGTGGGGGACCCCCACGTCGTTTTTTTTTAAATTTAACAATAGACGTTGGGTCCCCCACATTTTTAATAACCAGCCATATACAAGGCCGCAGCAGCCTGGCATTACACAGGTGGGATGGGCCCACTGGTTTAGTACATTCCCAGGCTAATAACACTGTGTTGTTTGTGGCTGGTTATGATAAATTGGGTGGAACCCCATGTCTTTTTAATAAAAATAATAAATAAATAATAAAAAAAAATGACGTGGGGTCCCCCCCATTTTTATAACCAGCCAGATACAACACAGCAGCAGCAGCCTAGCATTACAAGGGTGGGAAGGTCCACTGTTTTTGGCCCTTCCCAGCCTCATAATACCAGCCTGTGGCCGCCCCAGAGCCCGACCATCACAACAGATGGTCGGGTACTGGATCGTACCCAGCTCTTCCCGGCACCCCTGGTGGTGGTGGGTACCGGGGTAATAATGGTGTTTAGTGTTAGCCTCTGTACCGGCTAACACTAAGCCTCCCCTTATTAATGGACCTTGTCACTCAGACAGCGGCCATTACTAAAGTGATAGTAATAAAACTTGAAAAGAAAAGACAAAGATATAGATAAAATATTTTATTGAAATAAAGCAACCCCAACACAACCCTCATTAACCATTTTATTGATGAAAAAAAAAGCGTCATCTAAGTAGTCCTTGAAACCGACGTAGTCCAAACACCAAACCTGTAAAAAAAATCAAAAATATAAAAAGAAAAATGAAATAAAACATGTCGTAGGCTTAGTTTCACTTTCATGTGTGATACTGACTGTTATACCATGTATAGAAGCCTGCGGCAAAGTTGGCTTAGATACAGGCGCCAGCAGACAGTATCATACATGGCCATACAGACATTTATACAAACAAACAAACATACATACATGCAAACATACATGCACATATACACATACATACAAGCAAACATACATACAAGCAAACATACATACAAGCAAACATACATACAAGCAAACATACATACAAGCAAACATACATACATGCAAACATACATACATGCAAACATACATACATGCAAACATACATGCACATATACACATACATGCACATATACACATACAAACATGACAAAATACATACAAGCAAACATACATGCAAACATACATACATGCAAACATATATACATGCAAACATACATGCACATATACACATACATGCACATATACACATACAAACATGACAACATACATACAAGCAAACATACATACATGCAAACATACATACATGCAAACATACATACATGCAAACATACATGCATACATACATACATGAAAACATACATACAGGCAAACATACATGCACATATACACATACATGCACATATACACATACAAACATGACAACATACATACAAGCAAACAAACATACATACATACATCCATACATACAAGCAAACATGCATACAAGCAAACATACATACAAGCAAACATACATACATACATGCAAACATACATACATGCAAACATACATACATGAAAACATACATACATGCAAACATACATGCACATATACACATACAAACATGACAACATACATACATGAAAACATACATACAAACATACATACATGCAAACATACCTACATGAAAACACATACATGAAAACATACACACATACAAACATGACAACATACATACAAGAAAACATACATATATGCAAACATACATACATGAAAACATACATACATGCAAACATACATACATGAAAACATACATACATGCAAACATACATGCACATATAAACATACATACATGAAAACACATACATGAAAACATACACACATACAAACATGACAACATACATACAAGAAAACATACATATATGCAAACATACATACATGAAAACATACATACATGCAAACATACATGTACATATACACATACAAACATGACAACATACATACATACATACATACATGAAAACATACATACATGCAAACATACATGTACATATACACATACAAACATGACAACATACATACATACATACATGAAAACATACATACAAGCAAACATACATACATACAAGCAAACATACATACATGCAAACATACATACATGCAAACATACATGAAAACATACATGCACATATACACATACATGCACATATACACATACAAACATGACAACATACATACAAGAAAACATACATACATACATACATGACAACATACATACAAAAATAAACTCACCTAAGACGTTCCCACGAAGAGCTAAACGGTCCCGTCACTATTCTTCTCCCATTCACAATAACAGAGCAGTGGGCGCAGATGACGTAATCACGTGGGCCTGATATGATTACGTCATCTGCGCCACAACGTATTGTTACTATGAATGCGAGCGGCGCCAAGAAGAAGGAAGATGGCAAGTGACAGGACCGTTCAGAGCGCCATTAGAACGTCTTAGGTGATTATTATTTTATTTTATATATTTTTAGTTGTTCGCCGGGTGCTGATGCAGCACCGATGCGGCGGGTACAAAAATGTAGTGACAGGGTGGGGGAGGGAAAAGGTGCTTGCCGAAACGGGGTGAATGTAGTGTAGTGTAGTGTACAGTACATTCACGGTAAGTTCGTCTCAATCAGGCTTACCATGCCCGCTTGAGACGAACATTCTCCCGATGTTGCTAGAACTACAGTATCTAGCAACATCGGGAGCGCGCACACTGCAGAGCGGCTTGATTGACATCGAGCCGCTCACGCCCCTTTTTAGAAAAGATAACCAGCACTTGCTGAGTTATCAAGTGTAAAAAAAAGGCACTTAGGAAATTAATTTTTTAAATTTTTTAACACCAAATGTTTTAAAATTCATTTCCTGCTTAGAATGTATAAAAAAAAAAATTTGAGTCAACTTGGGACAACCCCTTTAAGCATGTTACATTTTAATAACGCTAGCTAGTGTGTAAATGAGGCCTTATGGTGTTATTAACATGCGTCTTTGGTGGCATTTGCTTTTTAATGTCATTTTATACATGGTGTTTTTGAAGTCCTATAGAAGTATATGGAAAAAAATAGCAGTTTTAGGGTTTGTTCACACAGGGCGGATACGCTGCGTAAAAGCACACAGCGTATTCACCCTGTGTGCCGCAGGGAATTCCGGACGAAAAACCGCACCAAGTTTTTCGGCCTGGAATATCTGCTACGGAAAACTACACAGAAAAAAAAAGAATGCATACTTACCATCCCTCTGACGTCCTGCAGCCCTGGGATAATGTTTCATCCCATGTGACCGCTGCAGCCCAGAGGTCACATGAGATAAAAAGTCATCCCAGGAGGCCGGCCTGGATGAAGAAACGCAGAATTTTGTGTAAGTATAAGATTTATTTTTTCTGAGTTGCGTTTTTTTTTTGCAACAGAATCGCTGCTTTTCCATTGCAAAAAAACGCAACATCTGCTATTTATTGCGGGTTTTACCTCCCATTTAATTCAATGGGGAAAACCCGCAACAAATAAGCAGCGTTTACACAAATACAATTGACATGCTGCGGACTAAAAAAACGCGTGAAAAATCCGCAGTATTTATGCTACGTGTGAACTTTCCCTAAAACTATATACCTAGAGCATGCTGCATTTTGAAAAAAAGACACTCACTCCAAGAATTTTTCCATAAACGCCACCAACCAAAACGTGTATATAGGCTTTCTTATGTTTTGGGTAAAAAAAATTTGCAAAATAACACAGCAAAAAAAGGCACCGAAAATGCGAATAAATGCTGTGTGTCACTCTAGCCTAAGGCCTCCTTCACACACAGATTGTTGCTGGCAATTTTAACTGCATCAAAATATGCTTTTTTAGTGCGTTTTTAGTGGCTTTTTTTGTTGCGTTCTTCACATGGTGTCATTTTGTACATGCTTTTTATCTGGTGTTTTTAAAGAGTCCTATTGACGTGAGAAAAAACACCTCAACCCATAAATTCTGCAGCATTTACAGTAGCAGCAAAGTGAATGAGATTTAGAAAATCTCATGCATACTCTGCTAAAAAACAAAAACGCACAAAAGTCATGCGGAAAGTGTTCCTGCGGTGCGTTTTTCAATTCCGCAGCATGTCAATTTATGCTGCGTGTTCTGTGCGGAGATGCTCCGTGTTTGGCCCATAGACTTCAATGGGGAGCAGAAATTCTGCAACAGATCTATGTTGTTGCGGTCTTCACAGCGTTTACACAGCAGAAATGCAGTAAAAACCACTGGAAATCCGCAGGTGCACATATACTTTGCTATAACCAATGTTTAACACTAAATCCGTAGGTAAAACTGCCACGGAAAAAACGCAGTGTTGCTGCAGCAATATGAGCAGGAAAAACGCACTTGGTGCAGATTTTTATGACCGATTTACCAGTGTTTTTTTCAGAAATTCTGCTGCAGATTTTCTGTTGCAGAAAATCTGCAGCATATCCTATGTGTGGGAACATACCCTTAGGCAGGGGTGTAACTAGGAGAGACTGGGTCACATAGCAAACTTTTGACTGAGGCCCCCTCCCCTGGGTATCACTCAACCCCCCTTGTAGATAGTGCCTCACTATAGATTCCGCCACACAGCGTCCCCTATAGATAGCACCATACAGCCCCCTGTAGATAACATCATACAGCCACCTGTAGACAACATCATACAGCCCTCTGTAGATAACATCATATAGCCCCCCTGTAGATAACATCATACAGCCCCCTGTAGATAACATCATACAGCCCCCTGTAGATAACATCATACAGCCCCCTGTAGACAACATCATACAGCCCTCTGTAGATAACATCATATAGCCCCCCTGTAGATAACGTCATACAGCCCTCCCCCTGTAGATAACGTCATACAGCCCTCTCCCTGTAGATAACGCTATACAACCCTCCCCAGGGGCATAACTAGGAAAGACTGGGCCCCATAGCAAACTTTTGACTGGGGCCCCCCCCTCTGCTGGGTATCACACAACCCCCCCCTTTGTAGATAGTGCCTCCCTATAGATTCCACCACACAGCGCCCCCTATAGATAGCACCATACACAGCCCCCTGTAGATAACGCCATACAGACCCCCTCTGTAGATAACGCCATACAGCCCCCTCTGTAGATTACGCCATACAGACCCCCCCAAAAAAACAAAACGGCCTATAGTTTGTCCTACAAAAGACATGCATCCCCTATCCACAGGATAGGGGATACATGTGTGATCGCTGGCAGCGATAAGGAGAACGGGGGACCGAAAGTCCCCCGAAGTTCTCCATGACTAACCTCGGACTTCCGGCGTCTGCGCAGTTCAATAAAAATGAAAGGAGCGCTGGTCACGCATGCGCACAAGCACGACCGGTGCGCAAGTCATTTCCATGGAGCTGCAGACAGACTACGGAAGTCCGAGGTTTGTCATGGAGAACTTAGGGGGGACTTTCGGTCCCCCGTTCTCCTCATCGCTGGGCGTCCCAGCGATCCCACATGTATCCCCTATCCTGTGGTTAGGGGATGCATGTCTTTTGTAGGAACAACCCCTTCAGTGGCGTCGCGCTGTAGCAGCCATAGCGGCTGCTAGCGGAGCCTGCGGCCATGGGAGGGGCCGTGCCGGCGGGTGGCACGGGCCCCCTCATGCTGCAGGCCCCGTAGAAGTCGCTACGGCTGCTATAGCGGTAGTTACGCCACTGCGCATAGGTTTGTACGGCGTAAAACTACAGCTCCCAGCATGGCCGAAACAATGATAAGGATATGCCTGGAGATGCGGTTTCACAAAAAAAAATCATACCACCATCATCTCGCTGCAGATCATACAGTGACTACAATACTGATTAGAGGCAGAATAAACATTTACATTAAGTGACTCACCGGTGACGTCTCAGATTCTAGTTCTTTTCTTCTCCCTCCGGTTCAGACATCTATGATGGATTTCTCCCGGCCATGACCCATTTCTGCAGTTTTCCGATTAGATGTCTTCAGCTTCTCACTTTTAAAACATTTCTGCACCTGTAAACAAAGTTAAAATTCTCAACACATCTAAATATAACTGTCACACACACACACACACACACACACACACACACACACACACCGTGCCCCCTGTAGATAGTGCCCCCTGTAGATAGTGACCTACATAGAAGCCCCTGTAGATAGTGCCCACATATGGAATCCAGAGCTGCAAGGCAATAGTGCTAACCACTGAGCCACCGTGCTGCCCTACATATAGCTTCCCCTATAGTTAGTGCTCCACGTATAGCCCACCTCTGTAGATATTGTCCCACATCTACCCCTGTAGACTGTGCACTACATATAGCCACCCTGTTGCTAGTGCCCCACAGGTAACCCACCCCTGTATATAGTGTCCCACACATAGCCCACCCCTATAGAAAGTACCCTAAAAAATAGCTCCCCTATAGATAGTGCTCTACATATAGCCCACCCCTGTATAGTGTCTCACATATACTGCCCCACATATAGACCCCCCTGTAGATAGTGGCCCACATACAGACCTCCCCTGTAGCTAGTGCCCCACATATAGACCCCCCCCTGTATATAGTGGCCCACATATAGACCCCCCTGTAGCTACTGCCCCACATATAGACCCCCCTGTAGCTACTGCCCCACATATAGACCCCCCTATATCTAATAGCCCACATAAAGACGACCCCCCCCCCTGTAGATAGACCCCCCACTATAGATAATGCCATTCACATTTTTATGAGGAAAAAAATATATAAAGTTGACATACTCACATTCTCCGTTTCCCACGCTATTCACTGGCGATGCAGACATGCTCTCTTCTGAGCATGTCTGCAGGAGCTGAATGAGCGTCCTTCAATGACGCTGATTGGCGGGGCAGAATGACTTGCCCCGCCAATCAGCACCTTCCAAGCATGGAAGCGGCGCGATGATGTCATCGCGCCGCTAGCCAATCAGTGTCATTGTAAGGCACTGGATGGTCAGGCACGGAACATGCCCGGCCATTCAGTGCTAATACATGTATTTGGCTGCCGCTAGCACCGGGGCCCCCTCCGGTGCTAGCGACACCTACAGGCATGAGAGTGCCTGTGTAAGGCTCGGTGGCGCGGGCCCCACATTAGCGGTGCTACCCCTGTAGCAGCCATAACGGCTGCTAGCGGCGCCACCGGGCATTTGGGAGGGCGTGTCGGCTGGCGGCACGGGCCCCCTCAAGCCCCGGGCCCCGTAGCAGCCGCTACTGCTGCTACCGCGGTAGTTACGCCACTGACCCTCCCCCTGTAGATAACGCCATACAACCCTCCCCCTGTAGATAACGCTATACAGCCCTCTCCCTGTAGATAACGCTATACAGCCCTCCCCCTGTAGGTAACGCCATACAACCCTCCCCCTGTAGATAACGCTATACAGCCCTCTCCCTGTAGATAACGCTATACAGCCCTCCCCCTGTAGGTAACGCCATACAACCCTCCCCCTGTAGATAACGCTATACAGCCCACCCCCTGTAGATAACGCCATACAACCCTCCCCCTGTAGGTAACGTCATACAGCTCTCCCCCTGTAGATAACGCCATACAGCCTTCCCCCTGTAGATAACGCTATACAGCACTCCCCCTGTAGATAACGCCATATAGCCCTCCCCCTGTAGAGAACGCCATACAGCCCCCCTGTAGATAATGCCATACACCCCCTGTAGATAACGCCAGGCATCCCCCCTGTAGATAACGCCAGACAGCCCTAAACCCCCCCCCCTGTAGGTAACACCATGCAGCCCCAACAAAAAACGACCCATAGTTTGTCCTACAAAAGACATGCATCCCCTATCCACAGGATAGGGGATACATGTGTGAACGCTGGCAGCGATAAGGAGAACGGGGGACCGAAAGTACCCCGATGTTCTCCATGACAAACCTTGGATTTCCGGCGTCTGCGCAGTACAATAAAAATGAAAGGCGCGCTGGTCACGCATGCGCACAAGCGCGACCGGTGCGCAAGTCATTTCTATGGAGCTGCAGACAGACCCCGGAAGTCCGAGGTTTGTCATGTAGAACTTCGGGGGACTTTAGGCTGGGTTCATACCTGTGTTCAGGTTTTCGCTGTTTTGACACGTCATAGGAGAAGAACAACGAGAAAAACGGAAAAGCCCTATCCATTGCATGGCAGACACAGACGGCCTCCAACAGAACCCGATGGGGCAGATTTACTAATACTCTCTAAGTTTTAGACTGTGTAAACATAGACAAGGCAGTCCGAAAATGTGACAAATTTATCATGGTGCATTCTGTATGATAAATTTGGCATGCTAGACACTTTTCCCTTTCTTTTACCACATACCAGCATATTACAATCAATATATAATCTCCAAAAGAAGTTATGTTAAAGGCTGAGTGATGGTTTTGAAACCAACATCCCCCCATGAGTTACCCTGCAGGCAGCTCAATAACTATATAAACCATACCAAAACAAAATAGAGCATATAGCCAGAAATATATAAGAATATAACAATTTTATTAAACAAATATAACAAACACTTTAAAAAACATATAGATACAAGACTCTAGTACAAACAATGTGGTATTATAGAGCAAGACATAGAAATTGCTGGATAATATGTAAAAAATATAGAAAGGCTGTACTGACTAACTGCAAAAAATCTATTGTAGACCCAAAATGAGTTCTACACTGATTGCTTCTAGTACCCTGTGAACATTATTGATTGATAAACGGGGACATATGGAAAAGTGTCCGTGCATGCAGATATTAGACAGAAAGCAGCCTTACCCATTACAGCAAAAAGTGTTTAAACCAGTGTTGGCTCTGCCACAAGGACCCCAACGCGCGTTTCGCTGTGAGTGCTTCCTCAGGGGGTATGTGCCTAGCATATACCAGCATATTAGTTGGCTTCGTTTACGAAAGTTTTTTGCGGAAAAACTTTGGCTAACTTTTGATGAACAGTGTTGCTTTTTAGGCCAACTCCCTCTCCCGAGACTACGCCCTTTTCCCACTTAGCCATGACCATTGTTGGTCATATCAAAAAATTGCCTAAAACAGTCAACAAATGTGGTGCGCACATTAGAATTATTCGCGCATTTTGAATAGTTGATCTTCCCCATTATATTTAATGAGTTCTGTCAGGTTTCTGTCATTGTGTCTGTCGTTTTACTAGAAAAAATAATGCAGAATGCTGCGCTATTTTTACTGCCACTTTTGACGGGATCTGCACTGGAAGCTCCTAAAGTTTCCAATGCAGATGTGAACATATCCTTTCAGTTGCTCAGGTGATGTCCACTATTACAATACATTAACCCTGCAAATGTCATCATGCTTACAAACTATTATTCATGAAAATCTTGCTAAGAATCATTCACATAACTGTCGTAGCTTATAAATGACTGCAGGCAAAAAAGTGCTGCTGGGCTGTTTCCGTATATCCCATATAACAGAATTCAGACAGCCGTTCGGCCCACTCTCCACCAGTCACAGCCCATGGCCATTTAACCAGGTGAAATGGGCATCAGATGACCCCCGTTCTCAATATACAGTAGGTGCGGGTCCCAGAGCTGGGACCCACATCTATCAGACATTTATGGCATGTACACACATATGACAGCTTATTCTAAAAAATTCTCCTGAAAAGTTAGGTATGCTTTTTCCATGCAAATTCCATTGCGGACAATCCGCAGTATTTACGCAACGTGTGAACTGACCCTAAAAGTCGTAATAATGACTTTTGCAGCCTCAGCATGTATGGGATGACTTAGAGGTGTATAAAGTAAAATGACAAAAAAACAAGAAGTGTGATGAGTGACTGCTCTGGGTGGCCACGCTATAGTTAATTGTTAGTTTTGAGATTTTGATACTTTATCCAATCTTTTGTATTTTTCCTAAAAGTTGCTAGAAAAGCACCATGACTAATGCTGAGATTCTATCTAGAGCAGTTTGGGGGTTTTATAGAACAACATTTAACAGCAAGCAGAAATACTATAAACTGGCAGGACTCAGAATGATAAGACCCGTGAAAAAGCTGTTCACCCATAAACTTTAATTCAAGGCTTCTATACCTCAACTAGTGATTAAAACCTAATTGAGCTTGTAAGAATCTTTTGCTCCTGAGGATAAAGCAATAACAGGGTGGAATGTATCAGGAGGATTCATGCATGATTGTTAGATTATGCCTAATTGCCGTTTCCATTTCGGAGGTTGTCACGGTAACCTGTCAGATTTTGTGTTTTAACCCTGTTGATACTATAAAATATATGAGGTAGCTTTTGAAGACCGAGAGCAAGTTTGGCTCATAATGAGAGAATACTCTTAAAAGAGTCATGGACATTATCTATCTATCTATCTATCTATCTATCTATCTATCTATCTATCTATCTATCTATCTATCTATCTATCTATCTATCTATCTATCTATCTATCTATCTATCTATCTATCTATCTATCTATCTATCTATCTATCTAATCTATCTATCTAATCTATCTATCTCACATCTATCTATATATATATATATATATATAAATGTGTGTGTGTGTATATATATATATATATATATATATATATATATATATATATATAAAACCAAAAGAAAATACTGTGCCAGCTTTTAACCGTCCATTAACATTGGACCACTTGCTTCCCTTCTAAAAAGGTTAGCATATATAGTAGAGTACTGTGAGAGATTTGCGAGATGAGGTTCTATATTGTATTGGCCATTGTAAGCGGTAACTATAATTTTCAATTGTACCTTATGCTTAAAAGGTTGTAAGTACTGGTAAAAGAGTAATGCTGAAGTGTGAGGAAAAGTAAGAAGTCTGGGGAAAAGTTTATCTATACACTATATGGCCAAAATTATGAAATTATGGAATTCATTTGTTTCAGCCACACCCATTGCAAACAGGTGCATACAAACAACTACACAGCCGTGCAGTCTTCATACACACAATATAGTATAGATATAGTGTGAGTTGTAAACTGCAGTGTTCTGTCCCATAAGGCTATGTTCAGACATGGTGGATAAACTGCGTAAAAGTACACAGCCTATCCACCCTTGTTTACGCAGGGAATTCCGGCTGAAAAACCGCACCAAATTGTGGTGCAGTTTTTTCAGCCGGAATGTCTGCTGCGGAAAAACAGCAGGTAAAAAAAAAAGCCTATGCTTACCCGTAGTTATGGCGACGCGTCCCCTTGACATCCTGCAGCCCAGCCGCCTGGGATGACATTTCATCCCATGTGACCGTTGCAGCCTGTGAGTGGCTACAGCAGTCATATGGGATGAAACATCATCCCTGGAGCCGGGCTGGACGCAGGAGCATAGAGATCTGGGAAAGTATAGACTTTTTTAGTGATTTTTGCAGAGGAACTGCTGCTTTTCCACCGCAAGAAACGCAACATCTGCTATTTGTTGCGGGTTTTAACTCCCCATTAAATTCATTGGGGAAAACCTACAACAAAAGAACAGCGATTCCGCAGCATAAATTGACAAGCTGCGGATAAAAAACCACACTGCCGGTCAATTTATGAACGTTTCTTTGGCTGATTTTTTACACAGCGTGTGGTGTGCGTGATTTTCAAGCACCCATTGACTTCAATGGGTGCGTGATGCGCGAAATACGCACAAAGAACGGACATGTCGTGAGTTTTTCATAGCGGACTCACGCTGCGTAAAAATCACGCAACTGTCTGCACGGCCCCATAGACTAATATAGGTTCGTGCGACGCGCGTGAAAATCACGCGCGTTGCACGGACGTATATCTCGTTCGTCTGAATAAGCCCTAATTCTCAGGACCTTAGGTGTCACGGCATCGGCGTTCACCATACAGAATGTAACGGCATGTCCTAGTGATGTGCCATCACTTTTTTTAATACCCCTCTAATGCATTTCCATTAACACTGTATTGAACAAAAACAACAACAATATGTCCTGTTTTTCTTTATCTTAATCAGTAATAAGGCTGGGTTCACACACAGTTTGCCGCCGCAAAACTCGCCAAAAACCGGCCGAAAATGCCTCCTATTGATTTCAATGGGAGGCGGAGGCGGTTTTCTCCCGCGAGCGGTAAAACCGTCTCGCGGGAGAGAGAAGGGACATGCCCCATCTTCACGTGGTTACGCCTCTGACCTCCCATTGACATCAATGGGAGGCAGAGAAAGCGTAATTCGCGGCGTTTTATGCCCGCGGCGCTCAATGGCCGCGGGCGAAAAACGCTGCGAAAATCGGCGTGCAGGCAGATATTCCAAATGGAATTTTGAGGCAGATTTTCCGCCTGCAAAAAATTCTGTGTAAACCCAGCCTTACTAAAATTGTATCAAATATTTAATGGGAGTTGCTATTTCAAATAAATTAAAAATATTAAAGAGGACCTATCACCACTCCTGACAGATCTGTTTTAGTAAATACTTCCCTATGAAATAACAATTCTGGAACATCTTTTCTTAGATCTCTATGTTGTGCTATTCCTCTGTTATTCCTCCTTGAAATTTATGAATAAAATGACAACTGGGCATTACCTTTGACAAGGTAAATGATAACACCCAGTTGTCAATTTATTTATACATTTGTAGGAGAAATAACAGAGGAACATCACAACACAGTGTTACAGAAAAATATGTTCTAAAATCTGTGTTAGGGCTTGTTTTTTGTGAGACATTTTTTTTTTTAATGTTACCATTTTGGGGTACCTTTAAGTCATTGACTTAAAAAAAAAATTAGGGGGGCAGAAGTTTAATCATGGTATTCTTTATTTTTTACACCATTCATACAGTATATGTTTAGATATTTATAGGTTCTTTTTATACTTTACTACTTTTGCGCAATAAAAACCTTTTTTCATAGGAAAAAATATATATTTCGCATCAACATTACTATAGCTATTACGTCATTTTCCCCTCAACATACATAGCCTTATGAGGGCTTATTTTTTGCAGTAAGAATTATAATTTTCAATGGCACCATTTTATAACATAAAACAAATTGATTAACTTATAAAAAAAAATGTGGGATATTTTAATGTGAAAAAAAAACGATTTCTATTTTTTTTTATGCCGTTCGCTATGCAGTATAAATAACATTTTAGCCTTATTATATGGACTGTTACGAATGCGGCAATAACAAATTTGTATTTTTTTTACTTTTACTATATTTTTAATAGGAAAATGGATTTTATTGGTGTGTTTTTTTACTTGAAACCTTTTTTTAATTATTTTTTTAATAAACTTTATTTATTATAGACCCTCTAGGGGAAATAAATGTGCAATCTTCTGATAACTTCAATATTGCACTGCAATACTCCTGTATGGCATTGTATTATTGTCTGTCAGGGTTTTACTGACAGGCAACCTATTAGGCGTCAATGGGGTGACAGAGGGAGCCCTCTCCGTCTTCTAAACTCCTTAGATGCCGCAGAAGCTATTGACTGCGGAAG
This sequence comes from Rhinoderma darwinii, assembly GCF_050947455.1. Classification (NCBI taxonomy): domain Eukaryota; kingdom Metazoa; phylum Chordata; class Amphibia; order Anura; family Rhinodermatidae; genus Rhinoderma; species Rhinoderma darwinii. The sequence goes on from NC_134687.1 coordinate 429,328,859, forward strand.
GGGTTAAACGGTCTGGTCCAAGTTATCTCTATTATGTCACCTGTTAGTTAGAACCAGCACCTGCTCATGATGGTGTGGGCACAGCTCCTGTGTCGTCATGGGACGGCAAGGGGTTAAATTATGTGAACACTTAGGGTATGTTCACACGCACTATTTATGGACGTAATTCAAGCGTTTTACCCCTGGAATTACGGCCGAAAATACTGCTTGAAAGCTTCGGCAAACATCTGCCCATTCATTTGAATGGGTTTTACGATGTACTGTGCAGACGGTCATTTTTTTTACGTAAAAAAGATGCCCGCGTCAAAGAAGTACCTGTCACTTCTTGGCATGTAATTGGAGCCGTTTTCCATTGACTCCATAGAAAAACAGCTCCAATTACGTCCGTAATGGACGCTGCGAAAAACGCCTGCACATGCCATTACGTCTGAAATACAGGAGCTGTTTTCGCCTGAAAACAGCTCCGTAATTTCAGCCGTAACTGACGTGCACGTGTGAACATACCCTTAGGGTATGTTCACACGCAGAGTCAAAAACTTCTCAAAACACGGAGCTGTTTTCAAGAGAAAACAGCTCCTGATATTCAGACGTTTTTTGTGCCACTTGCGATTTTCGCTGCATTTTCTACGGCCGTTTTTGGAGCTTTTTTGCTAGAGTCAATGAAAAACGTCTCCAAAAACGTCCCAAGAAGTAACCTGCACTTCTTTCTCGCTTCCGTTTTTTTACCCGCAAAAAAAGCCGCGAAAAACGCTCCGTTGGAACATCAATGGGCAGATGTTTGGAGGCGTTCTGCTTCAGGTTTTTCGGCTGTTTTTCGGTCGTTTTTCGGCCATTTACGGCCCGAAAAACGGTCGAAAATAGGCCATGTGAACATACCCTTAAACCTCTATAATGCCCTAGTCCACTGCAGATAATAGCATTAAACCCTTAACCATTCCAAACTACCAGAAATATTAGGTGTTAATTTTGCTATGGGGCTCTACTCCTGTGTACAGGGTTCCAGCAGCATAGGAACCAACCAAAAAAAATTACACAGCTTTCTACCTTCTGTATACTTTGACCCAGTAATAAGGGCACATTCAGACGTAAGGGCACATTCAGACGTGGTGGAATTGCTGTGGAATTCCGCTGCGGACAGTCCGCAGTGGAAATCCTTAGCAGACAGTTTGTCCATTGGTTTCCACACCTTTTTAGTTATCTTCGTGCAGACATTGCGGAAAACTCTGCTGCGGACCATAGGCTGCGGTTTTGAATTTTCAGTCCACAGCATGCACTGTCTGTTGCGGAAAAGAAGCGGAATTTCACTGCGTATTTCAGCCTTTGCAATGCAAAAACTAAAATATGTGGCAAGTCCGCTGTGTTTTCTGCAACGTCTGAATTACCTGTCAAATATGCAAATGTTGTTGCAGATTCGTTGCGTAATTGCCCAAAATCTGCACCAACATTTGCAGCGGAAGAATTCCGGCAGGTCTTAACGTGCCCTAAGACTATCAATAGTGTTTCCTATTTTACAGGTGAAAACTGTACAATACTGGCAAGAATTGTTCCGCAACACATGTAGCCAGGTGAGACTATAAGGGAATGCCCAGACGTGGTGTATTTCTTCCGCAACTGTCTGCATCAAGGCCGCACAGAATCTGCGTTGCAGATTCTGTTGCGGCTCTGCCCAAAATGGGCATTAAATTGATGCGGACTAGCCGTAGCGTATTGAGGTGAAAGTACTTCCCTTCTCTCTATCAGTGCAGGATAGAGAGAAGGGACAGCACTTTCCCTAGTAAAAGTAAAAGAATTTCATACTTACTGGCCGTTGTCTTGGTGACGCGTCCCTCTTTCGGCATCCAGCCCGACCTCCCTGGATGACGCGGCAGTCCATGTGACCGCTGCAGCCTGTGATTGGCTGCAGCCGTCACTTAGACTGAAACGTCATCCTGGGAAGCCGAACTGGAGGAAGAAGCAGTTGATGTATATTGTGTAGTTGATGTATACACGTTGATGTATATTGTGATCGGTAGTCACTGTCCAGGGTGCAGAAACAGTTACTGCCGATCGCTTAACTCTTTCAGCACCCTGGACAGTGACTATTTACTGACGTCGCCTAGCAACGCTCCCGTAATTACGGGTGCTCACACGTAGTCACCCGTAATTATGGATGCACACACGTAGTCACCCGTAATTATGGGTGCACACACGTAGTCACCCGTAATTACGGGAGCCCCATTGACTTCCTCAGTCTGGCTGTAGACCTAGAAATACATAGGTCCAGCCAGAATGAAGAAATGTCATGTTAGTAAAACCAATACGCTCCGCAGCACACATAACATCTACATAACATCTGCGGACTTCATTGCGGAACTTAGAATCTCCATTGAAGTCAATGGAGAAATTCCGCAATGAGTCCGCAAACAGTCCGCCACACGTCCGCAACAACCATTGTATGCTGCGGGCACCAAATTCCGCACCGCAGCCTATGCTCCGCAGCGGAATTGTCCGCAACGTGCAAACGAACCCTACTAAAAAGCTGTGGAAGGCAATGGAGAAACGGGTCCCCTGCGAATTCCAGAGCAATTCCGCCACGTATGGCCATGCCCTTAGGCTAGATTCACACGGGCGTTGCGCATCTCGGATATCAAGCATCCCCCATAAACTAGAGTCTATGGAGGGATGCGTGAAGCGTGAAAAAATAGGACATGTCCTCTTTTCCCACGGACCCTTCACACGGTCCGTTGAAATAACGACCGTGTGAAGGGCTACATTGAATTATATAGGTCCGTGTGACGGCCGTTGTTCCAACGGCCGTCACACGGACGTTTAACACGTTCATGTGAATAAGGCCTAAGGCCTCATGCACACGACCGTAGCCATGTGCACGGCCGTGATTTTCGGGTCGGCCAGCAGCGGACTGTCAGCCGAAAGCCGCCCACAAATCGCGGGCAATGCACATGGCCGCGGCCATTATTTTCAATGAGCCCGGACCACAGAAGACGGCCGTAATAAGACATGTCCGTTCTTTCTGCGGTGCGGGCTCCCGGGCCATGCACAGTCCGTAAAAACTACGGTCGTGTGCATGGACCCTTAGAAATGACTGGGGCCGCAATTCTCCCGTGGATTTTCGGGGGAATTGCGGCCGCAAAAGCACGTTCATGTGAATAAGGCCTAAGGTTGAGAAGTATATTTCCCCGTGTGTAAAACCTTCCGGATGACTCCAGCCTGCTGTTCTATTTATTTTACACCGTCGGTCAGACACCAGAGTTGTAGTCATAACCGAATTCATTGGATCCAGACGCTTTAGAACAACAAGCCCATTACAGGTACTTGTATTACTGATCACTGATTAGAATTGGGATTATATTAAGGGAAGTAAACAGAAAGAATTGTTCCTCTTCTCATAGACAGGTTCATGTTGTTCACTGACAGCCTGAGGGAGATTCAACAGCAGCCGCTTGGTCCCTAAGCTTTCCCTCTGTAGGACTGAAGCAAGTGGCCTTGGGATTTCAAATTCCAGGAAATAAACAGGTTAGCTGTAGGCATCCACTGGGATTCAGGAACAAATCACAGACAATTTACATAAGTATGGCAAGACCTTCAGGCTCTGAAACTAAGCAGACTATTTTATTGTGTAATAAACAACATGACAGTGGCTGATTACTATGTGGCGCATTTATTACATTCAATATATGACTTTTAGCTGGTAATTCACAGATAGGGACATTATTTTTTATTTAGTCATTGTGTATTTTGTTAGTTAACAGTGATATGGTCTTAATATTTTGTATGGTAAATTTAGTAAGGCAAAGTGCACACAACGTTTGTGCACTACGTTTAGATTATACGCTGGGAATTTCTCCAGACAGATATGTTAAACGTTTCCATAGGCCCCTATTCACCTGAGGGAGTCCAAAAGAGTGTCCTTTTGGCCTCCATCAGGCATACCGTTTTCTCAGCTGTATGGAAAAGCGCAACAGACTGCACTTTCCTATACAGAGGGACACCACAGAAAAAGGCTCGAAGAAGCACTCCGGGTCCCCCTCCCCTTTTTTTCCCCGTTTGCAAATGTAACGTAGAATAATGAATGATGTGTATTGACTTACCCGGTACTGTATGTGGTGAGACGCTGCTCCATTTCGGGACACTTTGGGAAAGTGGCGAGAAAAGTAAAAAGTCGCAAAAATTAACACAACTATGTGCCAAAATGTGTGACTTTTTTTATTCCAGAAAACTGGCGTAAACTTGATATATTCCCCCCTATTTTCTCCAGAATGCACAGCCCGTGGCATGACATATCACTATGAGCAACTGGAGCAGTGAGGTAATTAATACCAGCAATGGAGGCCTTAACTCCTTCCCAACATCTGCTGTATATATATGGTGGACTTCGCGGGGTGGGGGGTATGGAGCGGGTTTACGGGCTGAGTTCGTTCCATAAGACGAGTATGTCGGCTGTATGTTACAGCCAACACTTCAATGTAATGAGCTGGATCCCAGATATACTGCTATACATTAGTAATGAAGTATATCGTTTCCCATTTCCCCAAGAACAATGTAAAAAAACAAAACTATTAACATAACTCCTATCACCATGTCCGTAAAGGTCTGAACTATTCCAATATAACATTATTTAACGCGCACTGTGAACTCCGTAAAAAAAATAACCTCATCTCCCACGAAAATGGAATAAAAGTGATCAAAAGGTCTCATGTACTCCAATAGAAACTACAGTTCGCCCTGAAAAAATTAAGCTCTCATACTGCTCAATCGACTGAAAAATAAAAAAGTTATGGCTCCCAGAATATGGTGACACAGAACAAATTTTATTTTTAACACTTCGTTTTTTCCTTGTAAAAGTAGTAAAACAAAATGGTAATTTTGTGTCGTAATCGTATTGACCCACAGAATAAATTTAACATGCCAATTTTACTGCAGTGTGAATGGCGTAAAAACAAAACCTAAAAAATAATGGAAAAATCACTTTTTTTCCACATTCCACCCCGCAAATAAAATTTTCGCTGGTTTCCCACTACATTATATGGTAGAATAAATAATGGCATCAAAAATTACAACTCTTCCTGCAAAAAAACAAGCCCTCATATGACTATATGAATGAAAAAATAAAAAAGTTATGGCTTATGAAATGTAGGGAGAAAAAAGTGAAAATGAAAACCCGAAAAATGGCTTGCGGAGGGAAGGGGTTGAGATAGAGGTCTCAGGAGTCAGTCAAGACGTGTTCCTTAATAATAAGCTATAATTGTAGAATGAATGATAAAATCCCATGTTATGATGTGTAATGTGATCAGAATTCCACAAGATTGTATGCTCTTTGGCTGCTGATGTCCCTCGTATGCATTTAGTTGTAGTTCTGAACATTTACGCTGAAACTGTAAGGGTATGTGCACACGATAACGACAAATACGTCTGAAATTACGGAGCTGTTTTCAGGGGAAAACAGCTCCTGAATTTCAGACGTAATTGCTCGTACTCGCGTTTTTCGCGGCGTCCATTACGGACGTAATTGGAGCTGTTTTTCAATGGAGTCAATGAAAAACGGCTCCAATTACGTCCCAAGAAGTGTACTGCACTTCTTTTGACGAGCCGTCTTTTTTACGCGCCATCTTTTGACAGCGATGCGTAAAATGACAGGTCGGCACAGTACATTGTAAAACCCATTGAAAATAATGGGCAGATGTTTGTCGGCTTAATGGAGCCGTTTTTTTCAGATGTAAAACACCCAAATTATGTCTGAAACTTGGTCGTGTGAACCCAGCCTAAGGCCGGATTTACACAAGCGTGTGCGTTTTGTGTGCACAAAAAATGCGTCGTTTTGCGCGCGCAAAAGGTACTTCACAGCTTCGTGTGTCATCACCATATGATGCGTGGCTGCGTGATTTTCACGCAGCCGCCATCATTATGACACTCTGTTTGTATGTTTGTTAACAGAAAAGCTGTGGTTCATTCATACTTTTTACTGTTGTTGCGCGAATCACGCGCGTCACACGGAAGTGCTTCCGTGTGCTGCGCGTGATTTTCACGCACCCATTGACTTCAATGGGTGCGTGATGTGCGAACAATGCACACATAACGGACATGTCGTGAGTTTTACGCAGCGGACACACGCTGCGTGAAACTCACGGACTGTCTGCACGGCCCCATAGACTAACATAGGTCCGTGCGAGGCGCGTGAAAATCACACGCATTGCACGGACGTATATCACGTTTGTCTAAACAACTCACATTCTCTTTTTTTAAATTTTAGAACTATTCCTAAATATCTATTGTTAAATTAATTTACTTGAGATGTAAGAATATAACCGCTGGACATAGGGGGGAATAGGAAATAAAAGCAGATTGAAAGCCAGATGGAAGATTTAATGGAAAGTTAAATAGAAGGCGAGGGATCTAAAACGGCTTCTTAATGGAACTCTTCCTCACTCCATTTAATCCTCGTCTGCTAAACGTAGTGTCCAAGTCAGCAGAGGGATAGCAGAGCTAACAAGGTAATGATTAACCCTGTAGCATCGAAGAGAGGTCTGGATTAGTTCTAAAAGCAAAACCTGCACTGTTGTAATTGGGACTGGGAGCGTATATTAATGTCACAACATGATATAGAAGGACATACAGAGTGCTGTGCAGTAGAGCAAAGAATGAAAGAGTAAAATAATTTGTCAACATTTTGGAACAGTTCTTGAATTTTCCTCATTAAATGGTGTTGAACAATGGTTAGGTTAGAAATAAATAGGAAGAACTCACAAGGTTCTAGCCGAAAATCCACGGGAGAATTGTGGCCCCATTCATTTCTATGGGGCCATGCACACGACCGTGGTTTCCATGGTCCGTGCATGGCCCAGGAGCCCGGACCGCAGAAAGAACGGCATGTCTTATTACGACTGTGTTCTGCGGTCCAGGCTCATAGAAAATAATGGACGCAGCCATGTGCACAGCCCGCGATTTGCGGGCGGCTCGTGGGTGACACTCCGCTGCCGGCCGACCCGAAAATCAGGGCTGCCATCAGGGCAGTACCAGCAGTACTCCCGTCAGGGGCCCAGCCACATGGTTCAAGAAAAGTGGCTGGCCGGGCTGTCGTCGCCCCCCCCCCCGAAGACTGTCATCCCCCCCTGCGGACTTTCACCCCCCCTCGCAACGCTCACGTCCCCCCTCGCAACGCTCGCGGCCCCCCTCCCAATGCTCGAGCCCCCCCTTGCAACGCTCGCGGTCCCCCCACCTGCAGACCTGTTGTAGCTTCACGAACGGGACGGGAAAAATGCAGCATGTAAGCAGAAGCTCCGTGTGGAGATCCTGCCCTCCAGCCAGCTCCTCTACACAGCCGACCGGACCTGCAGGCTAGTGAGTGTTTTTCTCCTCTCCATCCTGCTTTCCATTCCTCATGACCTCATACTTATAGAATATATAAAAGATGTTAAAATGTTTTTTTGTTTATTTTCATTTTCTTAAAGTTTTTTTTGCCACAATTTTTGCAATCGCGGAAAAATGGCGCAGTTTTGCTGCGATTATATAAAAATCGTGGCAAAACCGCGTGAAAATTGCATAAAAAAAAGGGTACAAAACATGAAAAAATAGTGCTGTTAGGCTATATTTTCACAGTGCGGTCAAATCACGTTTTTGCCACGATTTTTCAAAAATTGTGTAAAAAAAAATGGGATTTGACCGCACTGTGTAACTAGACTAAGGCCTTATTCAGACAGCCGTGTTTGGTCCGTGATATACAGAGCGTGTATCGGCCGTATTTCCCAGGCTGACCACAATTCATGGAGCCGGACTCCTAGCATCATAGTTATCAGTGCTGCTAGGAGTACCTACCTCCCTGCGGGAATACTGTCCCATACTGTAATGATGTTTTCAGTACGGGATCGGGGACAGTAGTCCCACGGGAAGGGAGGGACTCCTATGTTTATAGATAACTGTGATGCTAGAAACCCAGCTCCCTGAACTGTGGTCAGTCCGGAAAATATGGCCGATACACGGTCCGTATATCACAGACCGAACATGGACGTCTGAATAAGGCCACTTGCCTCCTATTTTTGGTGCGGATTGCGCACTGAAAATTCACTACAAAATTACAATATAAGGCCATATTCCAACCAACGTGTGCGAAATCAGCCGTGAAGCAGCCGTTTTTCACAGCCGATTTGCGCCCGTGCGGGACCAATTTTCACAGATCCCTCATAGACTTGAGTCTATTGAGGGATACGTGAAAATGCACAAAAATAGGACATGTCCTATTTTTTTTACAGGCCCTTCACACTGTCCGTTAAAACAACGACCATGTGAATAACTCCATAGAAATACACGCAGCCGTGTGACGGCCATTAAAAAAAACGTCCTTCTCACGGACCATTAACACGTTAGTCTGAATAAGCCCTAACTCATGTGAATGGGGCTTGTCAAAACCTCATGTACGTGCAGTAGAAAAACAATCTGCATGGAATTCAAGACATGATGCTGATTTATAACCCCTTAAGGCAATATCATTTAACTGTAGGTGATAAGGGTTAGGTATGTATGGGAAGTATAGAGCGAGCTCACGGGTTGAGCTCGCTCCATATACAGCGGGTGACGGCCGTGTTACGCAGCCGACACCTCACTGCAATGGGCGGAATCAAAGATCACTTTGATTCCGGCCGTTTAACACCTTAAATGCCGTGGTCAATCGCGACCGCAGCATTTAAAGTGTTAGAATTAGGGGGGCGCCCCTGAAACAAGCCATCGCCCGCCCCCCGCGGAATGATCGGCTGTTAACAACGGTTGTTATAGCAGCCTGGGGGCCTAATGAAAACCCTGAGGTCTGCTGTCATCTTTGTACTCCTTTGAAGCTCTGCCTCTGGCAGGGCTTCAAAGGAGACTGTCAGAATCGTGATATACTGCAATACATTAGTATTGCAGTATATCATGCAGTGGATGATCATTGCAGTGGATCGCTGTTTCAAGTCCCCTAGGGGGACTAATAAAAAAAGGAAAAAACAGTTAAATAAAAAAATATATATATTCCAAAAAAAATAAATTTTTTCTCTAAATCAATGTTAAAAAAATAAAAAAGTTAACATAACTGGTATTGCCGCGTCTGTAAAAGTCTGAACTATCACAATATAGCGTTGTTTAACCCGCTGGGTGAATGTTGTAAAAAAAATATATATATATATAAAACACGCAAATTGCTGGTTTTTGGTCACCTTAGCGCTCCAAAAAAGTGATAAAAAAGTTGCATATACCCCAAAATTGTATCAGTGAAAACTACAGCTTGACCTGCAAAATTTAAGCCCTCACATCACTAAATTGATGGAAAAATGAAAAAGTTATGGCTCCCAGAATACGGCGACACAAAAGATTTTTTTCATTTAGCAAATAGTTTTATTTTTTTAAAAGTGGTAAAACATAAAACAAAATGTAAAGGATCTGCCAGGCACAGCTTCGGGGTTAACTCCCATAGGTAATCAGTCTGCACCTGAATCTACGTCTCTGAGACTGACTCCATCTTCCACCCTCAGGATGGCAGGCTTAGGAGTGGGAGAGCCTATCGCAGCCTGGCCAGACGGAGCTAGCTCCCGCCCTCTGTCTATTTATACCTGCCTTTCCTGTTCCTCCTTTGCTTGTGATTCTTCTCGTGTGGTTTCCTGGCCCAGCTACAGCTTCTGACTATTTGATCCTGCTCCATACTGACCCTGGCTTACTGACTACTCTCCTGCTCTGCCTTTGGTACCTCGTGCTCTCCTGGTTTGACTTTGCTCGTTCACCACTCTGGTTGCTCACGGTGTTGCCGTGGGCAACTGCCCCTTTCCCTTTGCTTTGTATTCCCTTGTATGTTTGTCTCGTGCACTTACTGAGCATAGGGACCGCCGCCCAGTTGTACCCCGTCGCCTAGGGCGGGTCGTTGCAAGTAGGCAGGGACAGAGTGGCGGGTAGATTAGGGCTCACTTGTTCTTTTCCCTACCCCCGTCGTTACACAAAACATATAAATTTGGTAGCGCCGTAATCGTATCAACCTGTAGAATAGGGTGAATATGTAGTTTTTACCGCCTGATGGATGCCGTAAAAACAAAACCCCCCAAAAAATGGCGTAATCGCTGTTTTTTGCCCATTTTACCCCACAAATAATTTTTTTTCAGTTTCCCAGTACATTATGCGGTACAATAAATGGTGCCATGAAAAACTAAAACTTGTCCCGCAAAAAAACAAGACCTCATATGGCTATATAGATAAATAAAAAAATTATAGCTTTTGGAAGGTGGGAACTAAAAAAAAAAAGTGAAAATCCGAAAGGAGGGAAGGGGTTAAATCAGCTTCATGCCTATTATGTTGCAGAATTGTAACGTATTTCATCCTTTACAATGTAAAGGGTTAATTTGCTGTAAATCCCTAGCAAATTCTGTAACTCACACATTGAGGAATTTGGTGCACAAAATCCACAGGTAATTCCGCTGGTAAAATCTGCACATAATAGTGCGTTTTTTTAATATGTTTTTAGGTGCGGTTTTTACATTTTGATGCGGAAATATGTGCAGGTTTTATGCTGCATATTTTTTTTTAAACAAAGCGGAAACGCAAGATAAATTCACATGTAGCATATTTTCATATACGCACCAAAGGTCAATTTTTGTGTAGAAAATGCGACATGTAGATGAGATTTCTTGATCTCATTTACTTTGCTGGTTCTGTATTACACTGCGGATTTGCCAAATAAAAATACCCGTGACAAAATTGCACGTAATAAATATTGTGTGCATTTGGCCTAACAGAGTTTTTTTTTAACTCACTTGGCCTTGTTCACACACGTTGGATTTGATACGGATTCCGATGACATGCTGATGATTCTGCATCCCATGCATATGAGGTTTCCGCAAGCCAGATAACATGCTGCGAAAAATTTTCCACGTGTATTTTTGTCCGCACCATGAAAAGAAATCCACCACAGCAATAAGTAGCATGTGACTGATATTACACGGAAAAGCAGATGATGAGCAACTTTGAATGACAATGGGACTTAGGCTTTGTTCACAGTTTTTTGCAGGCAGAAAATTCTGCCTCGAAATTCCTTCAGGCTTTCTCTGCCTCCCATTGTCAATGGTAGGTCAGAGACGGAAATGCCCAAAGAAAGGGCATGTCGCTTCTTTTTCTCGCGAGAGTTTTTTCCCGCTCGCGGGAAAAAACGCCTTTGCCTCCCGTTGAAATCAATAGGAGGCGATTTCAACAGTTTTTTTGGCGCAGTTTCAACGCGGTTTCCCCTGCAAAAAAATGCAGCAAAAATCTCTGTGTGAACAGGACCTTATTCTTGTGCGGATCTGCTACACGCTTGTGGCACATATGCTTCAGAAATCAGAGCATTAGTGCTCCTTACATTCTCACAAGCGCAACCCCCTCCCTTAAGGCACCCTTCACATCATGTTGTTGCTCTAAGTTGATCGTGTACGTCAGGAAATCTCCTAATGTACACTATAAACAATGTAGACGATAATTCACGGGGCTCAATTATGTCATTTTAGCCTCTGACGGGCTACCTTATTTTTGAAGGATGGAATAGTGTAGTAGACTTTGCTATTCAGGAGTCCCCAGGCACATCATCACAAGTTGTCTACCTGTGGACTTTGTCTGTGGGAAAGCTCCAGACATCACTGCCCATATATGTAAAGTGACGTCAGGGGATTCTCCAGGGTCGGAATACCTGGCCAGAGCGTTGCCGACGCTCCGGCCATGTATTCAGGCTTGGCAAAGCTTAGAATGTCACTTTACGTATGTGGACATCAGGAACAGCGCCATAGTCCCTGGGCAGAGCGCTAGTAGAAGGCTCCAGCCCTGTTCATGAACAGTGACTTCAGGAGTTTCCCCTGGGCCATTCCCCGGGCAACGTATCCCACTGTATGCCATACAGTCGGATACCTTTTGGCTAAATACACCGTGTTCCAAATTATTATGCACATTGGATTTAAGTGTCATAAACATTTAATTATTAGTTTTTCAATTAAACTCATGGATGGTATTGTGTCTTAGGCTGGGTTCACACGACCTATTTTCAGATGTAAACGAGGCGTATTATGCCTCGTTTTACGTCTGAAAATAGGGCTACAATACGTCGGCAAACATCTGCCCATTCATTTGAATGGGTTTGCCGACGTATTGTGCAGACGACCTGTAATTTACGCGTCGTCGTTTGACAGCTGTCAAACGACGACTCGTAAATGGACTGCCTCGGCAAAGAAGTGCAGGGCACTTCTTTGCCACGTAATTTGAGCTGTTCTTCATTGAACTCAATGAAGCACAGCTCAAGATTTACGAGCGTCTCAGACGGCTCGCAAAATGCGAGGAGGAGCATTTACGTGTGAAACGAGGCAGCTGTTTTCTCTTGAAAACAGTCTGTCTTTTCACACGTAAATGACAGCTAGCGTGTGCACATACCTTTAGGCTGGGTTCACACGACCTATTTTCAGACGTATACGAGGCGTTTTTTGCCTCGTTTTACGTCTGAAAATACGTCTCAAATACGTTGTCAAACATCTGCCCATTACTTTCTATGGGTATAACGCTGTATTGTTCCCACGACGCGTAATTTTACGCGTCGTACGGCAATTACGACGCATAAAATTACGCCTCGTAAAAAGAAGTGCAGGACACTTCTTTGGACGTTTTTGGAGCTGTTTTCTCATAGACTCCAATGAAAACAGCTCCAAAAACGAATGTAAAAAACGCCGTGAAAACGGCGCGAAAAACGCCGCGAAAAATGCGAGTTGGGGTATGTTCACACGGCCTATTTACGGACGTAATTCGGGCGTTTTTGCCCCGAATTACGTCTGAAAATAGCGCCTCAATAGCGCTGACAAACATCTGCCCATTGAAAGCAATGGGCTGACGTTTGTCTGTTCACACGAGGCGTATATTTACGCGCCGCTGTCAAATGACGGCGCGTAAATAGACGCCCGCGTAGAAGAAGTGACCTGTCACTTCTTTAGCCGTAATTGGAGCCGCTATTCATTGACTCCAATGAATAGCAGCGCTAATTACGGCCGTAATTGACGCGGCGTTCAAGCGCCTGCACATGCCGGTACGGCTGAAATTACGGGGATGTTTTCATGCTGAAACATCCCCGTAATTTCAGCCGTTACGGACCCCCGCCGTGTGAACATACCCTTGCTCAAAAAACGTCTGAAAATCAGGGGCTGTTTTCCCTTGAAAACAGCTCTGTATTTTCAGACGTTTTTGGTCACTACGTTTGCACATACCCTTAGGCTGGGTTCACACTACCTATTTTCAGACGTAAACGAGGCGTATTATGCCTTGTTTTACGTCTGAAAATACGGCTCCAATACGTCGGCAAACATCTGCCCATTCATTTGAATGGGTTTGCCGACGTACTGTGCAGACAACCTGTAATTTACGCGTCGTCGTTTGACAGCTGTTAAAAGACGACGCGTAAAATTACAGCCTCGTCAAAAGAAGTGCAGGACACTTCTTGGGACGTTTTTGGAGCCGTTTTCTCATAGACTCTATTGAAAACACCTCCAAAAACGGCCGAAAAAACGGTGTGAAAACGGCGCGAAAAACGCCGCGAAAAACGCCGCGAAAAACGCCGCGAAAAACGCCGCGAAAAACGCCGCGAAAAACGTGAGTTGCTAAAAAAACGTCTGAAAATCAGGTGCTGTTTTCCCTTGAAAACAGCTCCGTATTTTCAGACGTTTTTGGCTCAGCGTGTGAACATACCCTTAGGGCTCTTTTGATCATTGTAATCAATCTCAGACACCTGTGACAATTCGTTTGCCAGGTGTGCCCAATCAAAGGAAAACTACTTAAGAAGGACGTTCCACATTATTAAGCAGGCCACAGGTTTCAAGCAATATGGGAAAGAAAAAGGATCTCTCTGCTGCTGAAAAGCGTGAAATAGTGCACTACCTTGGACAAGGTATGAAAACATTGGATATTTCAAGAAAACTTAAGCATGATCATCGTACTGTGAAAAGATTTGTGGCTGATTCAGAGCACAGACGGGTTCGTTCAGATAAAGGCATAATGAGGAAGGTTTCTGCCAGACAAATTAATAGGATTAGGAGAGCAGCTGCTAAAATGCCATTGCAAAGCAGCAAACAGGTATTTGAAGCCGCTGGTGCATCTGGAATTCCGCGAACCTCAAGGTGTAGGATCCTCCAGAGGTTTGCAAGTGTGCATAAAGCTATTATTTGGCCACCCTAAACAATGCTCACAAGCAGAAACGGTTGAAGTGGGCTCAGAAATACATGAAGACTAATTTTCAAACCGTGTTGTTTACTGATGAGTGCCGTGCAACCCTGGATGGTCCAGATGGATGGAGTAGTGGATGGGTGGTGAATGGCCACCATGTCCCAACAAGGCTACAACGTCAGTAAGGAGGTGGCGGAGTCATGTTTCGGGCTGGAATCATGGGGAGAGAGCTGGTAGGCCCCTTTAGGGTCCCTGACGGTGTGAAAATGACCTCTGCAAAGTACGTAGAGTTTATGACTGACCATTTTCTTCCGTGGTACAAAAAGAAGAACCGTGCTGTAATGAGGGGGTAGGGAGACAGATAGGTGAGCCCTAATCTACCCGCCACTCAGGCCCTGCCTACTTGCACGACCCGTCCTAGGCGACGGCGTACAACTGGGCTACGGTCCCTACGCTCAATATGTACAAAAAGAAGAACCGTGCCTTCTGTAGCAAAATTATCTTCATGCATGACAATGCACCATCTCATGCTGCAAATAATACCTCTGTGTCATTGGCTGCTATGGGCATAAAAGGAGAGAAACTCATGGTGTGGCCCCCATGTTCCCCTGACCTCAACCCTATTGAGAACCTTTGGAGCATCCTCAAGCAAAATATCTATGAGAGTGGGAGGCAGTTCACATCAAAACAGAAGCTCTTGGAGGTTATTCTGACATCCTGCAAAGATATTCAAGCAGAAACTGTCCAAATACTCACAAATTCAATGGATGCAAGAATTGCGAAGGTGAAATCAAAGAAGGGGTCCTATGTTAACATGTAACTTGGCCTGTTAAGTTTTTTTTGATTGTAAGAGCATTTTATTTCTGTAAATATGACCTCCTGATTCTGCAATTTCAACAAATTACCATTTTAGTTCTCTTTACAACCTTTAAAATGTTTTGATCTGTTGTGCATAATAATTTGAAACAGTGCATTTTGAGTTTTTTTACTTCTAAAAAAAAAATCTGTTATCATTAGGAGATTTGTTCAATAAAATTTGCATTATACTTCAACGGTTGATGGCTTGAAGATTATACTGACTGTCATTTGCATCGACTATTTAGGAAAATCAGCAAAAAATAACATTTGCATAAAAATTTGGAATGCAGTGTAGCTCAAAATCCAGAGCATTAACCGGTCACTGCCTGCTCCATGGTTTCCTTCACTGTAAGGCTGGGTTCACACACCCTATTTACGGACGTAATTCGGGCGTTTTAGCCTCGAAAATACGGCTCCAAAGCGCCGGCAAACATCTGCCCATTCATTTGAATGGGCTTTACGATGTTCTGTGCCGATGGTAATTTTTTTTACGCGCCGCTGTCAAAAGACGCCAGCGTCAAAGAAATGCCTGTCACTTCCTGAGACGTAATTGGAGCCGTTTTCCATTGACTCCATGGAAAAACAGCTCCAATTAAGTCCGTAATGGACGCAGCGAAAAGCGCATGCACATGCCATTACGTCTGAAATTCCGGAGCTGTTTTCTCCTGAAAACAGCTCCGTAATTTCAGCCGTAATGGAGACTGCCGTGTGAACATACCCTAATTGACTTCAGCACCAAAATCAGTTAATGCGTATAACGTACAAACGTGAGTGCCACACTTTCTGTTGCTCACCCCAGTAATGGAGGGGGGGGGGCAGACATCTTGACTGTATGGGGCCCAGAAATTCCTGATGGCGGGCTTTGTATGGGAGCACCAGATAATATGAAAGCTAATCACCACCTATAAAACTATCACGCCAGAGTCACTATCTTTAAAGCTATAGAGTAAGCACTCTTTTTGGATCATCAAGAACATAGTGGGTTTCATTCTCTCTATCCAGCAGTGATCTCTGCTGTTAGATACTGGTGCCCACTTGTAATGGGGCTCCCCTTAAGGGATAGAAGGGAGGGTGATGATCACAGTAAACTATCAGTTTCAGTTCATGAACATGTCCGTTTTTATCTTCAGTGTTCTGTGTTGTTTTTACTGCCATAACACTGACCCATTCAAGCTTATGGAGCAATGCACACATCTGTTTTTTTCACTGATTAGTTTGTCCGATCTGTTTTTTATAGATCATGTAATGTTCTTGTCCGTTTTAACTGAAGACTTTACCCATTGAAGTCTATGGGATTATTTAAAGAAAAATGGAGACACAGATGGTCATCAATTTTTAACTGATCTATTGCTAGGCAAAGGGTGGAAATCCCCTTCTCTACATCATGCTACATGCCTTCTAGACATTGCACAGTGTCCCTTCTAGTGCAAAGCCAGTGTTTTTTAAAATTAGATTACTGAATGTAGAGCGACTGTAACGTCCGTGGTCGCTGACCATGAACTCCTTCCATCCAGTCGACGCCCTTCTCTCCAGAGATGTCTGCACATACGGCCGTCCTGTACCACAGTGACCACCAGGGTGCGCTCGCGAGCTCAGTCAAGACTTAAGAAGCCAGAGCGCACGCATGTGCGAGATTGAGTCGATTTGCTCCCAGAGCACCCTGGGCTATAAGAAGGTCTCAGGCCCTTCTTCCCACGCCTGAGCGTTGTTGTCGTATCCTAAGTTTGTCTTGCAAATGTTCCCCTAGTGTTTCCTGCACCCAGTGTTCCATGTTCCTGTATCCTGTAACCTGTATCCTGATCTAGTGCCGTGCTGAGCTGTTGCCGTGCTGTGCTGTATACCACGCCTGTCCTGCTACTCCACGCCTGACGTCTACCTGCTGCCTAGTCCCAGCCAAGCCTGCCTTGCTGCTGTCCGAGCTGCCACAGTTACCCTATATGAACTATAGTCTCTGACCTGCACCCTGTTGGCCAGCTGCCATACCGCCAAGGCGGTACGGCCCAGTGGGTCCACGAACCCTACCTGACAGTACGCTCAGGCCATGGACCCCGCTGGTCGATCCAAGACCATGACGACATCACAAGAGATGCGGGTGGATATGCTAGACCTCTGGTCTCAACAAGACCAACTCCTCCAGGCCTTGAACATTCTCGCACGTCGGCAGGAGGCTTGAGCTGCTGTTCCTCCTACTACACCTCCTGGCAGTACTGTTCCTCAGACTACACCTCCTGACAGTGTTGATCCGCGTTTTTCTTTGCCACTTCCTGACCGCTATGATGGAGACCCAAGTACCTGTCGTGGATTTTTCAACCAATGCCAGATCCACTTCAGCCTGTATTCAAGGGCATTTTCGTCTGATGACGCAAGGGTCACTTTCATCATCTTTCTTCTTACTGGCACGGCCCTTGCATGGGCGAACCCTATCTAGGAGAGACAAGGACCAGAGACCCGTGACTCCCAGGGGTTCCTCCGGACATTTCGCACGGTGTTTGAGGAGCCTGAACGAGTCTCCTCTGGTGCAGCTTCCTTGCTGGACCTACGCCAAGGAGACATCTCTCTGGGCGAGTACGCCATCCACTTCCGCAACCTGGCGGGAGAACTGTTGTGGAACAATGAGGCCCTGGTGGCTACATTCTGGCATGGACTGTCCCCTAAGATTAAAGACGAACTTGCTGCTCGAGACCTGCCATCTATCCTCCTGGCTGCCCGGATTGATATAAGGCTCCGAAAACGGCTCCAAGAGGTTCGTCAGAAGGGAGGCCTTCCTAGTCTGGCCCCTACCTTGCAGCAACCCCTGCCGTCTTCAGATGCCGATCCTCCTCAGGAGACTGTGAGGATGTACCAATGTAAGCTATCTACCCAGGAGAGACAACGCAGACGCACTTCGGGACTCTGTCTTTATTGTGGCCACGGAGGCCATCTTGTGCGTCTGTGTCCCCAAAAGCCCCAAAGCCTAGGGTTGGTAGGAGAGACAACCTTGGGTAAAGAAGGACTCCCGTCTAAGTTGTCCATACCCGTGACCATAGTGTCCGGTGAGAAAAAGCATCAGGTCTCTGCCTATCTGGACTCTGGATCTGCTGCTAATTTCATTTGTAGAGACCTGGTGGACCTTCTCCAATTACCCAATACCCCTCTGGAGAGACCGTTGATGGTTGCATCAGTAAATGGACTACCTCTGCAAGACCCAGTTATAACTGTGACCAAGCCGCTGATTCTCCAAGTAGGGGCTCTCCACTCCGAACTTCAACCGTTCTATGTCCTGTCCAAGGCCGCTAACCCTGTGCTGCTGGGTCTGCCTTGGCTTCGACTACATGCCCCAGTCATGGACTAGAACTCTGGAGAGGTTCTCCAGTGGGGCCCCGAGTGTCACAGCCGATGCCTGGTGCATATTCGTTCAGTCCAGCCTCCTCTGCCTCGATCATTGGCAGGATTGCCTGGTCATTATGCTGCATTTTTGGACGTCTTCAGCAAAAGGGAGGTGGAGACACAGCCCCCACACCAGGTGTATGACTGTCCTATCGAGCTGATCCCCGGTGCATCCCTTCCCCGTGGTAGGATATATCCTCTATCCTTGCCAGAGACTCTGTCCATGTCCGCCTATGTTAAGGCGAACTTGGAGAAGGGCTTTATACGGAAGTCTTCCTCCCCGGCAGGAGCCGGGTTCTTCTTCGTCAAGAAAAAGGATCGCTCCCTGCGTCCTTGTATTGACTACAGGGTTCTCAAACAAATCACAGTGAAGAATAAATATCCGTTGCCGCTGATCTCTGAATTATTTGATCGTATACGTGATGCCAAAATTTTTTCCACACTACACCTGCGTGGGGCTTGCAACCTAATCCGGATTTGCCAGGGTGATGAATGGAAGACTGCATTTAACACCCGTGATGGACACTATGAGTATCTAGTAATGCCCTTCGGCATGTGTAATGCTCACACGACCTTCCAGGAGTTTGTTAATGACACTTTCCGTGACCTCCTCTATGTTTGTGTTGTGCTCTATCTTGATGACATCTTGATTTTTTTTTTTGTCCAGATTCTGTGACTCGTCATAGACATGTCCGTCAAGTTTTGCTGCGGTTAAGAGAGAATCGTCTGTACGCTAAGTTGGAGAAGTGCATGTTTGAAAAGGATGCTCTGCCCTTCCTTGGCTACATTGTCTCGAATAGAGGTCTCAAGATGGATCCTGAAAAGGTAAAGTCCGTTCTGGAATGGCCACGCCCTCAAGGCTTGAAGGCCATACAGCGCTCTCTGGGATTCACCAATTTTTGCAGACAGTTTATTCCAAACTTCTCCTCACTGACATCTCCTATCTCTGACCTCACTAAGAAGGGCATTAACGCCAGGGTGTGGACTCCTGAGGCATTGTCTGCATTCAATAGCCTGAAGAGTGCCTTCATGTCAGCTTCTATCCTCCATCATCCCGACATTTCTCTACAGTTCTCGCTGGAGGTGCTGGTGCACTTCTGTTCCAGGGAGGTTCCAAGGGCAAGTGTATGGTATGTGGCTATTGCTCTAAGCTCTTCTCTTCCGCAGAACGCAACTACTTGATTGGGGATCGGGAGTTACTGGCCATCAAGTTTGCCCTGGAGGAGTGGAGACATCTACTAGAGGTCGCAGCTCATCCCATCCTGATTTTTACGGACCACAAGAACCTCACCTATCTCCAGACGGCCCAACGGCTGAATCCTCTACAGGCCAGGTGGTCACTGTTCTTTACCAGGTTCCAGTTTGAGCTCCATTATCGCCTGGCCGACAAGAATGTGAGGGCCGATGCCTTGTCCAGGTCTTTCGAGACAGAGGACACCATGGAGATGCCACAGAACATTATTGATCCATCTTGCATTGTCTCTGTCAATCCCCTGCAAGTTGGGGACATTCCTCCAGGGAGGACTTTTGTGCGCCTGGCTGACCGAGGGAGAATCCTCTGCTGGGGACACTCCTCTAGACTGGCAGATGACGGGACCCGTAAGACCCGAGATCTGATTGCCCGTCATTTCTGGTGGCCCACGCTGCCCAAGGACATTTTGGACTTTGTTTCATCCTGCTCAGTGTGTGCAGCTAACAAGGTCGCTCAATCCAGACCTGCTGGCCTGCTCCAGCCATTGCCTGTGCCCGATGCTCCCTGGCAGCATATAGCTATGGACTTTATTACTGATCTGCCTCTCTATGCTGGATGCAGTGCTGTTGGGTGGTGGTGGATTGATTTTCGTAGATTGCCCACTTTGTTCTTCCTTCTGCTCCTCTACTTACCAAGCTGTTCATCCAACACATCTTCTGCCTGCACGGCTTACTGCAGCATCTTGTGTCTGATAGGGGGGTTCAGTTCACCTCGAAGTTCCTATCCTAGGCGATGGCATACAACTGGGCGACGGTCCCTACGCTCAATATGTGCACGACAGACAAACTGACAAGGGTACACAGAAGCTAAGGGAAATGGGGCAGTTGCCCACGGAAACACCGTGAGCAACAAGAGTAGTGAACAAGCCGAGTCAAACCAGGAGTGTACGAGGTACCAAATGCAGAGCAGGAGAGTAGTCAGTAAAGCCAGGGTCAATATGAAGCAGAGGTCAATAGTACAAGCAGCAGCAGCAGAGCCAGGAAACAGGCAGAATCACAGGCAAAGGAGGAGCAGGAAATGAAGGTATAAATAGACAGAGGGCGGGAGCTAGCTCCGTCTGGCCAGGCTGTGATAGGCTCTCCCACTTCTCAGCCTCCCAGCCCGAGTGGTAGATGATCGAGTCACTCTATCAGACTTAGGAGCAGGTGCAGACTGATTAACCACGGGCGTCGACACAGAAGCTGTGTCTGGCAGATCCTTTACAACTACTTACGGCACAACAATCACACCAGCGAGTTCACACAGAAGACACTGTTCTTCATTGTCTACGGCCAACACCCACGAATTCCTCTACCGGTGCCTCATACGTCCGAGGTACCAGCTGCTGACACGACTTTTAGTGACTTTCTGCAGATCTGGCAGCAGACTCGATCCTCCATCCTGCTGGCGGTCGACCGCATGAAACGGAAGGCGGACACATGGAGAAGAGAACCTCCTCCGTTTCTTCCTGGCACGAAGGTCTGGCTGTCCTCCAGGAATATTCGACTGAGGGTGCCGTCGTACAAATTTGCTCCCAGGTTCCCTGGACCCTTCGTGATCCTACAGCAGATCAACCCTGTCGCGTACAAGCTTCGGCTACCTCCTACCCTCAAGATGCCCAACTCCTTCCATGTCTCTCTCCTGAAACCGGTGGTTCTGAACCGCTTTACCAAGACTCCTAGCACTGCGGTTGCCTCCAGCGGTCCTTCAGACACCTTCGAGGTTAAGGAGATCCTGGACATTAAAAAAGTAAGAGGAAGAACCTTTTATTTGGTAGATTGGAAGGGGTTTGGTCCAGAAGAGAGGTCCTGGGAGCCAGAAAAGAATCTCAATGCTCCTACCCCCATTAAGAGGTTTCTCTCTCGTTCTGGTCCCAAGAGGAGGGGGCTTAAGAGGGGGATACTGTAACGTCCGTGGTCGCTGACCACGAACTCCTTCCACCCAGTCGACGCCCTTCTCTCCAGAGATGTCTGCACATACGGCCGTCCTGTTCCACAGTGACCACCAGGGTGCGCTCGCGAGCTCAGTCCAGACTTAAGAAGCCAGAGCGCATGCATGTGTAAGATTGAGCTGATTGCTCCCAGAGCACACTGGGCTATAAGAAGGTTTCAGCCCCTTCCTCCCACGCCTAAGCGTTGTTGTCGTATCCTAAGTTTGTCTTGCAAATGGTCCCCTAGTGTTTCCTGCTCCCAGTGTTCCCTGTTCATGTAACCTGTATCCTGATCTAGTGCCGTCCTGAGCTGTTGCCGTGCTGTGCTGTATACCACGCCTGTCCTGCTACTCCACGCCTGACGTCTACCTGCTGCCTAGTCCCAGCCAAGCCTGCCTTGCTACTGTCCGAGCTGCCACAGGTACCCTATATGAACTATATACTTTGACCTGTGCCCAGCTGCCATACCGCCAAGGCGGTACGGCCCAGTCGGTCCACGAACCCTACGTGACAGCGACTACTCACTTTGATTCAGGAGCATCCTGAATTGTGGGACAGCTGAACCGAAAACTACCATGACTGTAAAGATCCCGGATAAGAGGATGTTGCAAAGCATTCTGGTATCATGGTAGGTGAGAACAGGACACAGAGACTCCAACAAGTTACAAGTCACATCTGAGCCAGAAACCGTTTGCCATCTGTTTTTCATGGCCTTTAAAAAAATGTACCATGGATCTCTATAATACAATAAGAGACGTTAATAAATTAGTACGTTTACTCACCATTAACCCCTTTAGGACCAAGCTCATTTTGGCCTTCAGGACCAGCCCCATTTTTTCAAATCTGACATGTGTCACTTTATGTGGTAATAACCCTGAAATGCTTTCACCTATCTAAGCGATTCTGAGATTGTTTTCTCATGACATATTGGACTTTATGTTAGAGAAAAAATTTGGTCGATAAATTCAATATTTTTTTGTGAAAAACACCAAAATTAAGAGAAAATTTGCAGTTTTCTAAATTTAAATGTATCTGCTTGTAAAATAGATAGTAATACCACACAAAATAGTTTATATTTCACATATCCCATATGTCTACATAATGTTTGCATAATTTTTTGAACATTCTTTTATTTTTCTACGAAGTTACAAGGCTTAGAACTTTCGCAGCAATTTCTCACATTTTCAAGAAAAATTCAAAAGGCTATTTTTTCAGGGTCCAGTTTAGTTGTGAAGTGGCTTTTAGGGCCTTATATATTAGAAAATCCCCATAAATCACCCCATTTTGAAAACTGCACCCCTCAAAGTATTCAAAACAGCATTTAGAAAGTGTTTTAACCCCTTAGGTGTTTCTCAGGAATTAAAGCGAAGTAGATGTGAAATTCAAAATTTTGTTTGCCAAAATTCATTTGTAATAAAAAAATGTCTGTAACACAGAAGATTTTACCCAAGAAATGCATCTTAATATTTATTGCCCAGATTCTGCAGTTTTTAAAAATATCCCACATGTGGCCCTAGTGTGCAAATGGACTGAAGCACAGACCTCAGATGCAGAGGAGCACCTAGAGGATTTTGGGGCCTCCGTTTTTAGAATATATTTTAGGCACCATGTCAGGTTTGAAGAGGTCTTGTGGTGCCAAAACAGTGGAAACCCTCCAAAAGTGACCCCATTTTGTAAACTACACCCCTCAAGGAATTTTTCTAGGGGTATAGTTAGCAGTTTGACCCACAGTTTTTTTGCTGAATTTATTGGAATTAGTCTGTGAAGATGAAAATCTACTTTTTTTCTGAAAAAACATAGAATTTTTTAATTTTTACAAGCAATAAAGGAGAAAAAGCACCCCAACATTTGTAAAGCAATTTCTCCCGATTATGGCCATACCCAATATGTGGTAATAAACTGCTGTTTAGACCCACGCCAGAGCCCAGAAGGGGAGGAGCGACATTTGGATTTTGGAGCGCAGATTTTGCTGGAATGATTTTCGGTGCCATGTCGCGTTTGCAACGCACTGGAGGGACCAAAACAGTGAAAACTCCCCAAAAGTGACGCCATTTTGGAAACTACACCCCTCAAGGAATTTTTCTAGGGGTATAGTTCGCATTTTGACCCCACAGTTTTTTTTGCTGAATTTATTGGAATTAGTCTGTGAAGATGAAAATCTACTTTTTCTCTGAAAAAACTGAATTTTTTACTTTTTACAAGGAATAAAGAAGAAAAAGTTTGTAAAGCAATTTCTCCCGATTACGGCAATAGCCCATATGTGGTAATAAACTGTTGTTTAGACCCACGGCAGTGCTCAGAAGGGTAGGAGTGCCATTTGGAGAACAGATATTGCTGGAATGCTTTTCGGTGCCATGTCGTGTTTGCAACGCCCTGGAGGGACCAAAACAATAGAAACCCCCAAAAGTGAACCCATTTTGAAAACTACACCCCTCAAGGAATTTTTCTAGGGGTTTGATCACTTTTTTTTAACCCAATAGTGTTTTTGCAGAATCTTGTGGAAATCTGCCATTAAGAACAACATTTTAATTATTTTTCACAATGCGTCATTTCTAGGACATATTGTTCCTACATAGTACATGAAACACACCCCAACATTTATTACCTAGTTTCTCCTGTGTCCAAAAATACCCCCACTTAGGCCATAATCTGCTGCATGACCACACAGTGTGGCCCCAAAGCAAAGAAGCACCCTTTGGCTTTTCAGAACATAATTTTAGCTTGAATGACTTGATAGGCCCCACTCCATGCCTATAAGGGCACATTCAGATGTGGCGAAATTGCTGTCGACTTCCGCTGCGGACAGTCCGCAGTGGAATTCTGCAGCAGCTGTTTTTTACATTTCTTTCTATAGATTTTTAGGAAACTTAGTTCAGACGTTGCAGAAAATAACTGTGCGGAAATTAGCCTGCGGTGCAGATATTTCCCTCCACAGCATGCTCATTAGATTGCGGAGAAGAAGCGGAATTTCACTGCAGATTTCAGCCTTTGCAATGCAAAAACTGAAATCTGTGGCAAGTCCGCTGTGTTTTCTGCAACGTCTGAATTACCTGTCAAATATGCAAATGTTGGTGCAGATTCATTGCGTATTTGCCCCGAATCTGCACCAACATTTGCAGTGGAAAAATTCTGCCACGTCTTAACATGGCCTAAATTATTTGAGCTGGCAGAACTATCTGACAACCCTAGAAGTGGCCCCATTTTGAAAACTGCACCCCTAAGGTATTTGCCTAGTGGTTTAATGAGTGTTTGTACCGCTAGGTTTTCATAGCCGGAATCATGGTATTTAGGTGGTAATTTTTTTACCAAATCTATTATTTTTGGGGCATGGTGGCCTTCCACAGCATATTAACCCGTAGAAGTGCATTTGCCGGTTTATGTTACTATATCATGCTAACAAAGCAGATGACCAACAAATGTGTCAGTCAATAGCTGTTAACAGTTAAAGCAGGGAGAATCAAAATTAGAACTGTGTTGGACTGAAGGGCAATATATTTGAGAACAGGAGGAAAATTTTTAGAACTTGAGAATGTTCGCAGGATGAGAGAAAAGGGCTTTATAATGTCACTTCTTTTTTTCAAAGGGACTGGTCATACAACGTCTCTTTAGCCCCATCAATCTCTATATCAGAGATGAACGTCCCAAGGGACGTTGGCACACCGTTACAGGTCCCTGCCCGGCAAAGTAGGAACCGTAATGTGCGCAAAACAACCAATCACCTACACAATATATAAAAGGGCAGTGTCCAACACCATCTTTATGGACAGTAAAGGATCACTAATCCCCTAAGATATTGTCAGTTTTCCTGGAAGTATTTTCGGGTTTAACAGGTTGTGCAAAAACCTGAACAAAACAACAAAAAAAAGCCCATAATGTATTGATCAGGAACCGCTCGTAAATTGAGTAACCTCCAAATATAAAGAACTATGCCCATGTCACCAAACAGTTTATAAGAATTAATATAACAGCTTTATATGGCAGGACATAGTTATAATAATAGGCAAACTCAGTAAAATTATTTAAAAAAAAAATGTATTGAAGGAATATTACATTTATATGAAATGATGCTGCCAAATAACATTTTTAATTTTTATCTCAAGTATGCTATTTCAGTGACTCCAACTGACCTTATTTTGAAAACTCTACCTTTCAAGGTATTCATCTAGGGGTATAGTGAGAAATTTGCTAGGGGTTTTTAAAAAATATTTTAATTTTGTGTGTCCAATTATAATGTAAAACCACGTAGGTATTCATCTAAGGCTGGGTTCACACTACCTATTTTCAGACGTAAACGAGGCGTATTATGCCTTGTTTTACGTCCGAAAATAGGGCTATACGTCGACAAACATCTGCCCATTCATTTGAATGGGTTTGCCGACGTACTGTGCAGACGACTTGTCATTTACGCGTCGTCGTTTGACAGCTGTCAAACGACGACGCGTAAATTGACTGCCTTGGCAAAGAGGTGCAGGGCACTTCTTTGCAACGTAATTTGAACCGTTCTTCATTGAAGTCAATGAAGAGCAGCTCAAGATTTATGAGCGTCATAGACGCCTCGCATAATGCGAGGAGGAGCTTTTACGTCTGAAACGAGGCAGCTGTTTTCTCCTGAAAACAGTCTGTCTTTTCAGACGTAAAAGGCACTTCTCGTGTGCACATACTCTAGGGGTATAGTGAGAATTTTGTTAGGGGTTTTTCAAAAATATTTTAATTTGGTGTGACTAATTATAACGCAAATCCACTTTAGGTAGTCATCTAGGGGTGTAGTAAGAATTTTTAGTTTTGTTTGGGCTTATTTTAAATTTTAGTAAGTGGGAAAAATATATGAAAATAAAATTACTCAGCTTCGAAAATCTATTTAGAATGGCCAATTTGCAAAATGAACGGATGTATGAATAAAATAATCTAAAACTCAGTGGAGGTATGGTAAAGTTTAAAGCATTCATTGATGCATAGGCCTGGCTTTGTGGGGCATGTCTCGCACTGGTGGATAGTGTCTTTTCTGAAGCCTTTTTTGGAACACACCTGACATCTTTTCTGGGGTCTTGTTTTCTTCTCAGTGGGGGGTATTACTGAGGGAAAGTGCTGGCCTGGGATTAAACGGCAACTGTAATCTCACGAAGAAGTGCCCTCTCCTTCTGGGTTGTCTCCTGAAATTGGAGAAATGCCTGTGCATCTGGACACCACAAATGCGTTATACATTGCCATTTGGTTGAGGTGGAATGCCAGCTTCTTGTACCAGGTCTTACATTTCCGCATGGCACTATACGGCTTTATGACCTGATCAGATAGACCAATGAAGCTGTTATAATCCAGTACGCAGGCAGGCTTGGCAGTTGTGGTGCTGGAGCCACAAACTGGAACGTGGATGCTGCTATCCTTATGGATGCTAGTTAGAATGTGGACATCTTTCTTGTCCCTATATTTTACTAGCAGCATATTCTCGCTGCACATTGCTTTGCTTTCTCCTTTTGGCAATGTCTGGCCCAGGAGGGTTTTGGGGAGACCCTTAGAATATAATGTGCAAAAATTATGGTTTTTCTAATTTTAAATGTAATCTACTTGTAAAACAGAAAGTAATACCACATAAAATTGTTGCTAATTAATATCCCCCCTATGTCTACTTTATATTTGCATTGTTTTTTTAACTTTATTTTATTTTTCTAGGACGTTACAAGGCTTAGAACTTTAGCAGCAATTTCTCATATTTTCAAGAAAATGTCAAAAGGCTATTTTGTCAAGGACCAGTTCAGTTCTGAAGTGGGTTTGAGGACCTTATGTACTAGATAGACCAGATAAATCACCCCATTTTGAAAACTGCACACCTCAAAGTATTCAAAACAGCATTCAGAAAGTTTATTAACCCTTTAGGCGTTTCACAGGAATTAAAGCAAAATAAAGGTGAAATTTACAAATTTCATTTTTTTTTTGCTGAAATTCATTTAAAATAAAAAAAATTCCAGTAACTTAGAAGGTTTTACCAGAGAAATGCAACTCAATATTTATTGCCCAGATTCTGCAGTTTTTAGAAATATCCCACATGTGGCTCTAGTGTGATAATGGACTGAAGCACCGGCCTCAGAAGCAAAGGAGTACCTAGAGGATTTTTGGGTCTCCTTTTTTAGAATATATTTTAGGCACCATGTCAGGTTTGAAGAGGTCTTGTGGTGCCAAAACAGTGGAATCTCCCTAAAAGTGGTTTTAGAAACTATACACCTCAAGGAATTTATCTAGGGGTATAGTTAGCATCTTGACCCGACAGGTCTTTTGCTATATTTATTGGAATATGTCTGTGAAAATGAAAATCTACTGTTTTTCTGAAAATATATAAAAACATTTTTTATTTACAAGGAATAAAGAATAAAAAACACCCAAAAACTTGCAAAGCTATTTCTCACGATTACGGCAATACCCCATATGTGGTAATAAACTGCTGTTTGGACCCACGGCAGAGCTCAGAAGGGAAGGAGTGCCATTTGGCTTTTGGAGCGCTGATTTTGCTTGGTAATAGTTCTGTTTGGGGTTTTGCTGGTATTTCAGTTTATAATGTGGTGGCATATGTAAGCTGGGCAGAGTACATCAGGGCATAATAAGAGGGTATAATAATGGGGTAAATAAATAATTCATAGATATGTGGCCGGTGTCGCACTGATAGGTTAGTTTATAAACTATATTGGAGAAGCATCATTGAATCACGATCACCGATGTATTTGTTTTATGATCAATCATAGATTTTATTATACACCGAAGCTCTTAAAGGTTATGGGGTTAAGGAATAACGATAATTGTCAGAATATGGTATATATCAAGCGGATCTCATCCACCTGTTATGGCGTTGTCCCAAGCTACATAGATACTGGAGTGGAGTAGCAGCATCTGTTTCTAAATTAATTCGGAAAGAGATTCCAATCGAACTGATGCTATTTATTTTTGGCACCTCCGCTCCTTTGAAAGACTGTGGTTGTGGCAAATTAGAAAGATTTTGTTTCTGGCAAGATTGGTTATCATTTATAAATGGATCTCAAAAGATTTCCCATGGGAAATAGAATGGCACCATAGGCTGAATAGAGTAGAGTGATACTTCTAGGAAGATCATATTACTTGACGCTAAGTAAAGAGGAAGGGGAATTTTTTCTTTATATGATCTGGAACAGATGGATAATGGAACTATCCTCCGAACAGAAAAAGACCTTAGGGCTGGCTTAAAATGTGTTATTAGTTGTTTGAGGAGTAATGTGTTTTTGTGTTTTTTTTTATTTATTTATTTTTATTTTTTTTAAATTATTATTTATTTCTCTCTCTGTCTCCCTTCCCCACTCGATATATTCCTGGATTTTAGGGGGTGACTGTTGATTTTCCAGCATTGACTTTTGGGATAGTGTCTATACTACATAATATTTTGTTTAATATAATGTGAACTCTGAATATTTTTTGTTATTTTTTTTTGTTATGTAGTATGGAATATTTTATTTAAATCAACAACAATAAAAAAATGATATATAAAAAAGTAGACATATGGGAAATGTTAATTAGTAACTACACAGTCGAGTCACATTATTATGACCCCCAGAGTGACTCAATAAGGTGCTGGTAGGTTGTCTCAGGTATCTGTAGCCATGCTGACTGCAGTGCATCCCACATTTGCTGGAGGGTGCGTAGGGGAAGATCCATAGAGCGAACAAGACAATCCAGGTACTCGCACAGATGCTCAATTGGGTACAAGTCTGGAGAATTAGGGGGCCAGGGAAGTACTTGGAAGTCTTGGTTGTGCTCTTCCAACCACTGTTGGACATTTCTAGCCATGTGACATGTCACATTGTCTTGCTGGATGATTCCATCTGCCCCAGGGAAGACAAACAGCCTGTATGGGTGGACGTGATCTGCAACGATAGATTCATATCCAAATCGGTTCGGAGTGCCTTCCACATAGATGAATGGGCACAGAGAATGCCATGAAAAAGTTCCCCAGACCATAACGCTGCCGCTACCATCTTGTGTTCTTCCAGCCATGGTTGCAGGGGGTTTGTTCTCTGTTTCCCGCCTGACACGCCAATGTCCATCCGTTCGATGAAACAGAAAATGTGAGTCATCGGAGAAGGCAACTCTTTGCCAATCATCGTTGGTCCAATTCCGATACTGCCGTGCAAAATGAAGCTTTTTTTTTTTTAATGCACCTTTGTTAGCATAGGAGCAGTGACCTTCCGTCTGCTTTGGAGCCCCATACGCAGTAGGGTTTTCTGAACTGTTGTTTTAGACACACGTCTGGTAGCCCCTTGGTTAATTTTCAATGTGAGCTGCTCCACTGCAGCTTGTCGTATGGCCCTCGCGCACCTTCATAGCCGACGTTCACCTCTCAATGGCAAGTGGTGCTCCGGAGTTTCCACGTTGGTTATTCCCAATGGTGCCATTTGTCCACTCATGATACACTTTCAACACAGCAGCACACGAACAGTTCACAAACTGTGCTGTTTCAGAAATACTGCCACCCTTGGCCCGAACGCCAATAATCATCCCTTTATGCAACTCTGATAAATCGCCCCTTTTACCCATGGCAACAACGAGTGATATGGGTTCTGACAGCCTATCACACACCTTATACCCACCAAGCCAGCCCAAAACATATAATTTCCTGCACTGCTGACGTCAAAAGTAGGAGGTGGTCATAAGAAGGTGACTCAACTGTGTATTTTGTGTGCTATTACTATCTGTTTTACAAGCAGATACATTCAAATTTAGAAAAATTCACATTTTTGCAAGTTTCCTAAAAATGTTGGTGTTTTTTACAAATAAGCAATGAATTTATTGACCAAATTTTACCCCTGACATAAAGTACAATTATGTACTTGCATAAATTGTATTTGCATAAACGCTGCTTATTTGTTGCAGGTTTTCCCCATTGAATTCAAGACCCGCAACAAATAGCAGATGTTGCGTTTTTTTGTGGCAGAAAAGCAGCGCTTCGGAAAGAAAGCGCTTAGCAGCGATTTAGAAAAAAATAATAATCTTATACTTACACAAAATTCTGTGTTTCTTTATCCAGGCCGGCCTCCTGGAATGACGTTTCATCTGATGTGACTGCTACAGACAATCAGAGGCTGCAGCGGCCACATGGGATTAAACGTCATCCCCGGGCTACGGAACGTCAGGACATCGGAGGGACGCGTCGCCATGGTAAGTATAAATGTATTTTTTTGTTGCAGTTTTCCACAGCGGACATTCCACAATTTAGTGCAGTTTTTCGGCTGGAATTCCCTGCGGCGCACAGGGTGGATATGCTGTGTCCTTTTATGCAACCGTATCCACCATGTTTGAACATACCCAAATAGCGCAGGTTGTGGGCGGTACAGTGGGCATCTTATTTGGACAAACCTCGTAAGTTCATACCATCTGTACTGCTCTGATTGCAGACCGGAAGAACTAGTGTGTAGATTGTGCGCTCCCTCCCCTTACGACGGATTGTGTTTGTATAACTTTAATTGTGTATATTGCTTTAAATGTTTGATGTTTACTCACTACGGTATGTATGTACCTGTTTGTAATGCCATGTTTACTGTGCACCCAACTGGCCTTTAACCCCTTCCCGCACACGGGCGTGACTGTACGTCCGAAATGCAAGTGATTTCCCGCATTCGGGCGTACAGTTACGCCCAAGCTTCAAACTGTCACCATGTCAACAGACATGGTAACAGCGTCCTGATCGCAACTGTCATAGACAGTTGCCGAGCAGGACTCGCGGGCACAGGACTAATCAGAGTGGTCCCGTGCCGGCACGAGCTGTGATTGGCCAGTCAGTACTGACAGGTCAATCACAGCGCAGGAGCAGTGGTTTGCCGGCATCTCCGTCTCTGACAAGCTCATTCCTGTCAGAGAGCTTGTCAGAGTCGGAGACAAGTACAATTACAGTCAAATTGTTAAAAAAAGAACCCAAAAACCCAGCGATCAGCCCCTTTTCTGCCCTTTTGTGCCAACTAACCAGTGATCACCCCCTTTGGTGCCCACTGGTTAAGAAAAAAAAACCCCCAATATATATATATATATATATATATATATATATATATATATATATATTATATATCATTTCAGTCCCCCACAGTGTCCTTCTGCCGTGCTGTGATCTGTCACCTGTCGCAGTACCCGGTCGCCATCACCCTGCTGTGTCCCTAGATTGTCCACTGCCCGAGTTCCCTGTTAGGTAGCAATGCCACGTCTCATTTAGTTTTTTCATTTGTAGGTAGGGTACCCTTACTAATTGAATACAGCAGGGTCTGTTCTCAGTCCACGGTTGAGAGTAGCAGTTTATTTTTTGATAAAAAAAATAAATAAAAAGTTACAAAAAAAATTGTGTTCGTTAGTGGTAGCAAGAGTTTATTAGTATGGCCAAAAGAGTCTTTTCAGCCGAGGAAGCATATGAAATGCTGTGTTCCGACACGGACAGCGCGAGTGAAGGTGAAGAGCAGTTCGTGCTTCCATCTTCCTCTGAATCCAGTGACTCTGAATCTGCACCCCCCAGTCGGCGCAGAAGAGCCGTAGGTCCTGCTCTGCCGGAGCTGACCTGGCAAGCTGCGGACAATTATGCCCCCCAGGTGCCTGAGTTTACAGCCCCCTCAGGCATTCAAATTGAAATTACCGGTTTCAGCCCCATTGATTATTTTAAACTTTTTTTTTCAGACTCCCTTTTGGAATTAATTGTCCAGCAGACCAACCTTTATGCAGAACAGTTTATCGCCCAGAACCCCGACTCTTTTTATGGGAGAAGCCAAAATTGGACCCCCACAAACCCAGTGGAATTGCGGAAGTTTTGGGCCATATTTTTAAGCTTTGGTCTCATAAAAAATTAGAGACTATTGGTCCCCTGATATTTTATATAACACCCCCCTGTACCGCACAGTAATGACAAGGAAGCGATTCGAAGCCATCCTAAAGTTCCTGCATTACA
This sequence comes from Rhinoderma darwinii, assembly GCF_050947455.1. Taxonomy (NCBI): domain Eukaryota; kingdom Metazoa; phylum Chordata; class Amphibia; order Anura; family Rhinodermatidae; genus Rhinoderma; species Rhinoderma darwinii. Next base: position 429,361,349 of record NC_134687.1, read on the forward strand.
ATGATAATAGCCAGTGCCCACCCCCACAGGACCCACATTTTGATAGGCTGTATAAAATAAGACCATTAATTGCCCACTACTCCCAAATTTTTTCCCAAGTTTATACCCCCCCCCAACAAAATATTTCGGTGGATGAATCCCTAGTCAGCTTCAAGGGTAGACTGCACTTCAGGCAGTATCTACCCAATAAAAGAGCCCGGTACGGCATAAAACTGTACAAGCTGTGCGAAAGTGCCACCGGTTACACGTACTCTTTTAGGGTCTATGAGGGAAAAGACTCCCAAATAGATCCCCCAGAATGCCCCCCCCTTCCTAGGAATTAGTAAAAAGATTGTATGGGATCTTGTCCATCCTTTGCTCGGCAAAGGATATCATTTATATCTGGACAACTTCTACAACAGCGTCCCATTGCTAAAAGTTCTCTCGTCCAGATCCACCTTGGCGTGCGGAACAATCCGCAGAAATCAGAAGGGCCTCCCCAAAAATTTTCTGGGTCAGATCCTAAAATTAGGAGAGAACAGAGCTGTCTGCAGCGACGATCTGCTTCTCCTGAAGTATAGGGATAAAAGGGACGTCCTTATACTGACCAGCATTCATGACAGCAGAGGCAGCCTAGTCCCTGTACGCGGATTCACCACCCAAGTTCCCAAACCATTCTGCGTACAGGAGTACAACAAACATATGGGTGGCGTTGACCTGTCCGACCAGGTTAAAAAACCATACAGCGCCATGCGCAAGACCAGGGTATGGTATAAAAAGCTGTCTGTGCATCTTACACAGATGGCAGCATACAACGCCTTTGTCCTCTACAGATATGCTGGCAGTGGGGATACGTTCCTGCAATTTCAGGAAAAGGTCATCAAGTCCCTGATATTTGGTGACCAGGAAGGGGAGGGCAGTTCATCCGGTTCTTCCGTCAGCAGGATAATTCCCGGCCAGCATTTCCCCACAGAAATCCCCCCCCACTGAAAAAAAACTGCACCCCCCAGTCGGCGCAGAAGAGCCGTAGGTCCTGCTCTGCCGGAGCTGACCTGGCAAGCTGCGGACAATTATGCCCCCCAGGTGCCTGAGTTTACAGCCCCCTTAGGCATTCAAATTGAAATTACCGGTTTCAGCCCCATTGATTATTTTTAAACTTTTTTTTTCAGACTCCCTTTTAGAATTAATTGTCCAGCAGACCAACCTTTATGCGGAACAGTTTATCGCCCAGAACTCCGACTCTTTTTATGGGAGAAGCCAAAATTGGACCCCCACAAACCCAGTGGAATTGCGGAAGTTTTGGGCCATATTTTTAAGCTTTGGTCTCATAAAAAATTAGAGACTATTGGTCCCCTGATATTTTATATAACACCCCCCTGTACCGCACAGTAATGACAAGGAAGCGATTCGAAGCCATCCTAAAGTTCCTGCATTACAATGATAATAGCCAGTGCCCACCCCCACAGGACCCACATTTTGATAGGCTGTATAAAATAAGACCATTAATTGCCCACTACTCCCAAATTTTTTCCCAAGTTTATACCCCCCCCCAACAAAATATTTCGGTGGATGAATCCCTAGTCAGCTTCAAGGGTAGACTGCACTTCAGGCAGTATCTACCCAATAAAAGAGCCCGGTACGGCATAAAACTGTACAAGCTGTGCGAAAGTGCCACCGGTTACACGTACTCTTTTAGGGTCTATGAGGGAAAAGACTCCCAAATAGATCCCCCAGAATGCCCCCCCCTTCCTAGGAATTAGTAAAAAGATTGTATGGGATCTTGTCCATCCTTTGCTCGGCAAAGGATATCATTTATATCTGGACAACTTCTACAACAGCGTCCCATTGCTAAAAGTTCTCTCGTCCAGATCCACCTTGGCGTGCGGAACAATCCGCAGAAATCAGAAGGGCCTCCCCAAAAATTTGCTGGGTCAGATCCTAAAATTAGGAGAGAACAGAGCTGTCTGCAGCGACGATCTGCTTCTCCTGAAGTATAGGGATAAAAGGGACGTCCTTATACTGACCAGCATTCATGACAGCAGAGGCAGCCTAGTCCCTGTACGCGGATTCACCACCCAAGTTCCCAAACCATTCTGCGTACAGGAGTACAACAAACATATGGGTGGCGTTGACCTGTCCGACCAGGTTAAAAAACCATACAGCGCCATGCGCAAGACCAGGGTATGGTATAAAAAGCTGTCTGTGCATCTTACACAGATGGCAGCATACAACGCCTTTGTCCTCTACAGATATGCTGGCAGTGGGGATACGTTCCTGCAATTTCAGGAAAAGGTCATCAAGTCCCTGATATTTGGTGACCAGGAAGGGGAGGGCAGTTCATCCGGTTCTTCCGTCAGCAGGATAATTCCCGGCCAGCATTTCCCCACAGAAATCCCCCCCACTGAAAAAAAACTGCACCCCCCAGTCGGCGCAGAAGAGCCGTAGGTCCTGCTCTGCCGGAGCTGACCTGGCAAGCTGCGGACAATTATGCCCCCCAGGTGCCTGAGTTTACAGCCCCCTCAGGCATTCAAATTGAAATTACCGGTTTCAGCCCCATTGATTATTTTAAACTTTTTTTTTCAGACTCCCTTTTAGAATTAATTGTCCAGCAGACCAACCTTTATGCGGAACAGTTTATCGCCCAGAACCCCGACTCTTTTTATGGGAGAAGCCAAAATTGGACCCCCACAAACCCAGTGGAATTGCGGAAGTTTTGGGCCATATTTTTAAGCTTTGGTCTCATAAAAAATTAGAGACTATTGGTCCCCTGATATTTTATATAACACCCCCCTGTACCACACAGTAATGACAAGGAAGCGATTCGAAGCCATCCTAAAGTTCCTGCATTACAATGATAATAGCCAGTGCCCACCCCCACAGGACCCACATTTTGATAGGCTGTATAAAATAAGACCATTAATTGCCCGCTACTCCCAAATTTTTTTCCCAAGTTTATACCCCCCCCCAACAAAATATTTCGGTGGATGAATCCCTAGTCAGCTTCAAGGGTAGACTGCACTTCAGGCAGTATCTACCCAATAAAAGAGCCCGGTACGGCATAAAACTGTACAAGCTGTGCGAAAGTGCCACCGGTTACACGTACTCTTTTAGGGTCTATGAGGGAAAAGACTCCCAAATAGATCCCCCAGAATGCCCCCCCCTTCCTAGGAATTAGTAAAAAGATTGTATGGGATCTTGTCCATCCTTTGCTCGGCAAAGGATATCATTTATATCTGGACAACTTCTACAACAGCGTCCCATTGCTAAAAGTTCTCTCGTCCAGATCCACCTTGGCGTGCGGAACAATCCGCAGAAATCAGAAGGGCCTCCCCAAAAATTTGCTGGGTCAGATCCTAAAATTAGGAGAGAACAGAGCTGTCTGCAGCGACGATCTGCTTCTCCTGAAGTATAGGGATAAAAGGGACGTCCTTATACTGACCAGCATTCATGACAGCAGAGGCAGCCTAGTCCCTGTACGCGGATTCACCACCCAAGTTCCCAAACCATTCTGCGTACAGGAGTACAACAAACATATGGGTGGCGTTGACCTGTCCGACCAGGTTAAAAAACCATACAGCGCCATGCGCAAGACCAGGGTATGGTATAAAAAGCTGTCTGTGCATCTTACACAGATGGCAGCATACAACGCCTTTGTCCTCTACAGATATGCTGGCAGTGGGGATACGTTCCTGCAATTTCAGGAAAAGGTCATCAAGTCCCTGATATTTGGTGACCAGGAAGGGGAGGGCAGTTCATCCGGTTCTTCCGTCAGCAGGATAATTCCCGGCCAGCATTTCCCCACAGAAATCCCCCCCACTGAAAAAAAACTGCACCCCCCAGTCGGCGCAGAAGAGCCGTAGGTCCTGCTCTGCCGGAGCTGACCTGGCAAGCTGCGGACAATTATGCCCCCCAGGTGCCTGAGTTTACAGCCCCCTCAGGCATTCAAATTGAAATTACCGGTTTCAGCCCCATTGATTATTTTAAACTTTTTTTTTCAGACTCCCTTTTAGAATTAATTGTCCAGCAGACCAACCTTTATGCGGAACAGTTTATCGCCCAGAACCCCGACTCTTTTTATGGGAGAAGCCAAAATTGGACCCCCACAAACCCAGTGGAATTGCGGAAGTTTTGGGCCATATTTTTAAGCTTTGGTCTCATAAAAAATTAGAGACTATTGGTCCCCTGATATTTTATATAACACCCCCCTGTACCGCACAGTAATGACAAGGAAGCGATTCGAAGCCATCCTAAAGTTCCTGCATTACAATGATAATAGCCAGTGCCCACCCCCACAGGACCCACATTTTGATAGGCTGTATAAAATAAGACCATTAATTGCCCTCTACTCCCAAATTTTTTCCCAAGTTTATACCCCCCCCCAACAAAATATTTCGGTGGATGAATCCCTAGTCAGCTTCAAGGGTAGACTGCACTTCAGGCAGTATCTACCCAATAAAAGAGCCCGGTACGGCATGAAACTGTACAAGCTGTGCGAAAGTGCCACCGGTTACACGTACTCTTTTAGGGTCTATGAGGGAAAAGACTCCCAAATAGATCCCCCAGAATGCCCCCCCCCTTCCTAGGAATTAGTAAAAAGATTGTATGGGATCTTGTCCATCCTTTGCTCGGCAAAGGATATCATTTATATCTGGACAACTTCTACAACAGCGTCTCATTGCTAAAAGTTCTCTCGTCCAGATCCACCTTGGCGTGCGGAACAATCCGCAGAAATCAGAAGGGCCTCCCCAAAAATTTGCTGGGTCAGATCCTAAAATTAGAAGAGAACAGAGCTGTCTGCAGCGACGATCTGCTTCTCCTGAAGTATAGGGATAAAAGGGACGTCCTTATACTGACCAGCATTCATGACAGCAGAGGCAGCCTAGTCCCTGTACGCGGATTCACCACCCAAGTTCCCAAACCATTCTGCGTACAGGAGTACAACAAACATATGGGTGGCGTTGACCTGTCCGACCAGGTTAAAAAACCATACAGCGCCATGCGCAAGACCAGGGTATGGTATAAAAAGCTGTCTGTGCATCTTACACAGATGGCAGCATACAACGCCTTTGTCCTCTACAGATATGCTGGCAGTGGGGATACGTTCCTGCAATTTCAGGAAAAGGTCATCAAGTCCCTGATATTTTGTGACCAGGAAGGGGAGGGCAGTTCATCCGGTTCTTCCGTCAGCAGGATAATTCCCGGCCAGCATTTCCCCACAGAAATCCCCCCCCACTGAAAAAAAACTGCACCCCCCAGTCGGCGCAGAAGAGCCGTAGGTCCTGCTCTGCCGGAGCTGACCTGGCAAGCTGCGGACAATTATGCCCCCCAGGTGCCTGAGTTTACAGCCCCCTTAGGCATTCAAATTGAAATTACCGGTTTCAGCCCCATTGATTATTTTTAAACTTTTTTTTTCAGACTCCCTTTTAGAATTAATTGTCCAGCAGACCAACCTTTATGCGGAACAGTTTATCGCCCAGAACTCCGACTCTTTTTATGGGAGAAGCCAAAATTGGACCCCCACAAACCCAGTGGAATTGCGGAAGTTTTGGGCCATATTTTTAAGCTTTGGTCTCATAAAAAATTAGAGACTATTGGTCCCCTGATATTTTATATAACACCCCCCTGTACCGCACAGTAATGACAAGGAAGCGATTCGAAGCCATCCTAAAGTTCCTGCATTACAATGATAATAGCCAGTGCCCACCCCCACAGGACCCACATTTTGATAGGCTGTATAAAATAAGACCATTAATTGCCCACTACTCCCAAATTTTTTCCCAAGTTTATACCCCCCCCCAACAAAATATTTCGGTGGATGAATCCCTAGTCAGCTTCAAGGGTAGACTGCACTTCAGGCAGTATCTACCCAATAAAAGAGCCCGGTACGGCATAAAACTGTACAAGCTGTGCGAAAGTGCCACCGGTTACACGTACTCTTTTAGGGTCTATGAGGGAAAAGACTCCCAAATAGATCCCCCAGAATGCCCCCCCCCTTCCTAGGAATTAGTAAAAAGATTGTATGGGATCTTGTCCATCCTTTGCTCGGCAAAGGATATCATTTATATCTGGACAACTTCTACAACAGCGTCCCATTGCTAAAAGTTCTCTCGTCCAGATCCACCTTGGCGTGCGGAACAATCCGCAGAAATCAGAAGGGCCTCCCCAAAAATTTGCTGGGTCAGATCCTAAAATTAGGAGAGAACAGAGCTGTCTGCAGCGACGATCTGCTTCTCCTGAAGTATAGGGATAAAAGGGACGTCCTTATACTGACGAGCATTCATGACAGCAGAGGCAGCCTAGTCCCTGTACGCGGATTCACCACCCAAGTTCCCAAACCATTCTGCGTACAGGAGTACAACAAACATATGGGTGGCGTTGACCTGTCCGACCAGGTTAAAAAACCATACAGCGCCATGCGCAAGACCAGGGTATGGTATAAAAAGCTGTCTGTGCATCTTACACAGATGGCAGCATACAACGCCTTTGTCCTCTACAGATATGCTGGCAGTGCGGATACGTTCCTGCAATTTCAGGAAAAGGTCATCAAGTCCCTGATATTTGGTGACCAGGAAGGGGAGGGCAGTTCATCCAGTTCTTCCGTCAGCAGGATAATTCCCGGCCAGCATTTCCCCACAGAAATCCCCCCCACTGAAAAAAAACAGAAGCCCCCCAAAAAATGCCGTGTGTGCGCCAAGCGAGGCATTCGTAAGGACACCACATACCATTGCGAGACATGTCACTCAAATCCCGGCCTGTGCATGAAACAATGTTTCAAAATATACCACGCCTCCTTGGATTTTTAATTTATTTATTCTTCATTCACCTTTTCTGTCTCCCATATTGTCCATGAATAATTATTCATTTTTTTACTGACCAGCCCCATTTAAAATTTGATCATTTAAAATTTGTAAAAAAAACACCTAAAACAAAACTAAAAATTCTCACTATACCAAGGATCCGAGGGAGTGTCTGTCTCATCCAGGTAAGATTGGTTGTCTCAGCAAATCTTTTTTTGCTGAGGCCTTTGATTTATTTTTTGGGCTTTACGGGTTTTCCAGGTTGTCCTCCTTATTTACTAATATTAAAGTATTTCTTATTATACCCCTAGATGAATACCTAGAGGGTTGTCACTTCAGAATTTAAAAATTCTCACTATACCCCTAGATGAATACCTAGAGGGTTGTGACTTCACAAATTAGAAATTCTCACTATACCCCTAGATGAATACCTTGAAAGGTGTTACATTACAATCTAAATCTTCTCACTATACCGCTAGATGAATTCTTTGAGGGGTTTAGTTTCCTAAATGGGGTCACTTTTCTGGGTTTCTAATGTTTTGACACCCCAGAGCCTCTGTTTTCATGACACAGGGCAGTAAATGCCATCGTACTAGGCCTCAGATGTTGCAAACAGCAGTTTATCTCCACAAATGGGGTATTGCCGTATTCAGGAGAAATTGCGTAACAAACTGTGGGTGCTTTTTCTTCTTTAAACCCTTGTGAAAATTATGAATTTGGGGCAAAAGCAACATTTTCTTTGAAAAAAATCTAAATTGTATTATTTTACTGCCCAGTGTATGAAACACCTATGGGGTCAAACTGCTCACTATACCACTTGAAAAATTCCTTGAGGGGTGTAGTTTCCCAAATGGAGTCACTTTTGGGGGGTTTCCACTGCGCTGTCACATTTACAAATGCGACATGGTGCAGAGAAATCAATCCAGCACTCCAAAAGCTAAATGGCGTGCCTTCCCTTCCGAGTCCTTCTGCTTGCCCAAACAGCAGTTTATGACCACATGTTTGTTATTTCCGTACTCTGGAGAAGTTGCTTTACAAATTTTGGGGTGCTTTTCTTCTTTTATTTGTTGAAAAAAATAAAAATTTTGAGGTAAAGCTACATCTTATTGGAAAATAATGTAATTGTTAAGGATCTGCCAGGCACAGCTTCTGTATCCACGCCCATAGGTAATCAGTCTGCACCTGCTTCTATGTCTGTGAGACTAACTCCATCTTCCACCACTCAGGATGGCAGGCTTAGGAGTGGGAGAACCTATCACAGCCTGGCCAGACGGAGCTAGCTCCCGCCCTCTGTCTATTTATACCAGCCTTTCCTGTTCCTGCTTGCTTGTGATTCTTCTCTGTTGGTTTCCTGGCCCTGCTGCAGCTTCTTGAACTACTTGTCCCTGCTTCGTATTGACCCTGGCTTACTGACTACTCTTCTGCTCTGCGTTTGGTACCTCGTACACTCCTGGTTTGAATCGGCTTGTTCACTACTCTCCTGCTCTGCGTTTGGCACCTCGTACTCTCCTGGTTTGACTCGGCTCGTTTACTACTCTTGTTGCTCACGGTGTTGCCGTGGGCAACTGCCCCGTTTCCCTTTGTTCTGTGTTTCCTTGTCTGGTTGTCTGTCGTGCACTTACTGAGTGTAGGGACCATCGCCCAGTTGTACCCCGTCGCCTAGGGCGGGACGTTGCAAGTAGGCAGGGACTGAGTGGCGGGTAGATTAGGGCTCACTTGTCTGTTTCCCTATCCCTGTCATTACATAATCACAAGCCTATATACCTACTCTACCCTGGTCCCTCACACTACTATGGACCCCCTTGAGACCCTGGCTCAGCAAATGCAGGGTCTCTCCCTACAGGTCCAGGCCCTGGCTCAGAGTGTCAACCAGCCTGATGCTACCATGGTAGTGCCCCTCACCTCACCTCTTGAACCCCACCTCAAGTTGCCTGACCGGTTATCAGGGGACCGGAAGACTTTTTTCTCCTTTCGGGAGAGTTGTAGGCTCTATTTTTGCCTAAAGCCCCACTCCTCAGGTTCTGAGAGCCAGCAGGTGGGTATAATTATGTCCCGGCTCCAGGAAGGGCCCCAAGAATGGGCCTTCTCCTTGGCTCCGGACGCCCCTGAACTTTCCTCCGTTGATCTTTTCTTTTCTGCTCTCAGACTCATTTATGACGAGACTGACGGGACTGCCTTTGCTGAGAGTCAGCTGGTGACCTTACGTCAGGGTAAGAGACCTGTTGAGGAGAATTGCTCTGACTTCAGGAAGTGGTGCGTAGCTTCTCGGTGGAATGACCCTGCCTTATTGTGCCAGTTTAAGTTGGGTCTGTCGAACGCCCTAAAAGACCTGCTAGTTAGCTATCCCTCTTCTGACTCCCTAGACCAGGTTATGGCTTTAGCGGTACGACTTGACCGACGTCTCAGGGAACGACAACGTGAACGTTTTGTGTTTTCTCCTCTGACTCCCCCATGATGCCTCCCGAGGTTCCGTTGCTTCGTTCTTCCACGGAAGACTCGGAGGTACCTATGCAACTCGGGGCCTCCGTGTCCCCCCAACAACGTAGAGAGTTCCGCAGGAAGAATGGTCTCTGCTTCTATTGTGGAGATGACAAGCATCAAGTGAACACCTGTCCTAGGCGTAAGAATAAGCAGCCGGAAAACTTCCGCGCCTAAGTGATCATTGGGGAGGTCACTTGGACGCACAGGTATTTCCCGTAAATATGAAACGTAATAAAATCTTGCTTCCCTTTCAGGTCTCTTTTGGTGGTAGGTCTGCTACCGGCAGTGCCTTCGTGGATTCAGGGTCGTCTGCTAATATCATGTCTGTGGAATTTGCTATGTCTCCCGCTATGCCTTTGATTGATTTGCCTAAACCTGGTATCGACTCCACTTCTCTTGCTAATGGTTATTTTACACAGCATACCCCTGTTTTTGAACTCCATGTTGGCTCCATGCATTTGGAGCAGTGCTCTGTACTGTTGATGCAGGGATTATCGTCCGATTTGGTTTTAGGCCTTCCCTGGTTGCAGTTGCATAATCCCACATTTGACTGGAATACTGGGGATCTTACCAAATGGGGTAATGAATGCTTGACGTCATGTTTTTCTGTTAATTCTATTTCTCCCCCTGAGGTGGTGAACACGCTACCTGAGTTTGTTCAGGACTTCGCTGATGTTTTCTCTAAGGAGGCCTCCGAAGTGTTACCTCCTCATAGAGAATACGATTGCGCTATCGATTTGGTACCAGGAGCTAAGCTCCCTAAGGGTAGGATATTTAATCTCTCTTGTCCCGAACGTGAAGCCATGAGAGAAAATATCCAGGAATGCCTGGCCAAGGGTTACATTCGCCCCTCTACTTTTCCGGTAGGTGCTGGCTTCTTCTTCGTAGGGAAGAAGGATGGTGGTCTTAGGCCATGCATTGACTACCGTAACTTGAATAAGGTCACTGTAAGGAACCAGTATCCCCTTCCTTTGATTCCTGATCTCTTTAATCAGGTTCAGGGGGCCCAATGGTTCTCTAAGTTTGATCTACGGGGGGCGTATAACCTTATCCGCATCAAAGAGGGGGATGAGTGGAAGACTGCGTTTAACATGTCCGAAGGTCATTTCGAATACCTTGTCATGCCCTTTGGGTTGTGTAATGCTCCCGCGGTCTTCCAGAATTTCATAAATGAGATTTTAAGAGACTACCTGGGGGTATTTCTTGTAGTGTACCTTGATGACATACTTGTGTTTTCCAAGGACTGGTCCTCCCACATTGAGCATGTCAGGAAGGTGCTCCAGGTCCTTCGGGAAAACAAAGTGTTTGCGAAGACCGAAAAATGTGTGTTTGGGGTGCAGGAGATACAATTTTTGGGTCAAATCCTCAATCCTCATGAATTCCGCATGGACCCCGCCAAGGTCCAGGCTGTGGCGGAATGGGTCCAACCTGCCTCCCTGAAGGCGTTACAGTGCTTCTTGGGGTTCGCTAATTATTACAGTAGGTTTATTGCTAACTTCTCGGTCATCGCTAAGCCTCTTACGGACCTCACTCGCAAGGGTGCTGATCTCCTCCACTGGCCTCCTGAGGCTGTCCAGGCTTTTGAGGCCCTTAAGAAGTGCTTTATCTCGGCCCCGGTGTTGGTTCAGCAGAAACCAAATGGAGCCATTTATCGTGGAGGTTGACGCGTCCGAGGTGGGAGTGGGGGCTGTCTTGTCCCAGGGTACCAGGTCCCTCACCCATCTCCGTCCCTGTGCCTACTTCTCCAGGAAGTTTTCGCCCACTGAGAGTAACTATGATATTGGCAACCGCAAACTCTTAGCCATTAAATGGGCATTTGAAGAGTGGCGCCACTTCCTGGAGGGGGCTAGGCACCAGGTAACGGTCCTTACTGACCACAAGAATCTGGGTTTCCTAGAATCGGCCCGGAGGTTAAACCCGAGACAAGCTCGATGGGCGTTATTTTTTACCAGATTAAATTTTTTGGTTACCTATAGGGCTGGGTCTAAAAATATTAAGGCTGATGCACTATCGCGTAGCTTCATGGCCAGCCCTCCTTCGGAGGAAGATCCTGCTTGTATTTTGCCTCCAGGTATAATCATTTCCTCTATTGATTCTGATTTAGTCTCTGAAATTGCTGCTCATCAAGGTTCAGCTCCCGGGAACCTTCCTGAGAACAAGCTGTTTGTTCCCCTGCAATTTTGGCTAAGGGTACTTAGGGAAAATCATGACTCCGCACTATCTGGTCATCCAGGCATCCTGGGTTCCAAGCACCTCATTGCCAGAAACTATTGGTGGCCTGGGTTGCCTAAAGACGTTAAGGCCTACGTCGCCGCTTGTGAGGTTTGTGCTAGGTCCAAGACTCCCAGGTCCCGACCAGCGGTCTTACTACGTTCTTTGCCCTTTCCCCAGAGACCTTGGACCCATATCTCCATGGATTTTATCACCGATTTGCCCCCATCTCAAGGCAAGTCGGTGGTGTGGGTTGTAGTAGGCCGCTTCAGTAAGATGTGCCACTTTGTGCCCCTCAAAAACCTACCCAATGCTAAGACGTTAGCTACCTTGTTTGTCAAACACATCCTGCGTCTCCATGGGGTCCCTGTCAATATTGTTTCTGACAGAGGGGTACAATTTGTTTCTTTGTTTTGGAGAGCCTTCTGTAAAAAGTTGGAGATTGATCTGTCCTTCTCCTCTGCCTTCCATCCTGAAACTAATGGCCAAACCGAGAGGACTAATCAGTCTCTAGAACAATGTTTTATCTCTGACTGTCAATATGATTGGGTCTCATTCATTCCCCTCGCCGAATTTTCCCTTAATAACCGGGTACTCCTCCGTTTCACCTGGTAGTTCCAAAAATCCTGAGGTAGAGGTCGTTCATCGGGAACTGTGCACAGTCTGGGCACAGGTTCAGAAGAACCTAGAGGTGTCCCAGACCATACAAAAAACTCAGGCATATAGAAGACGTTCTGCTAACCCCGTGTTTATGGTCGGGGATCTGGTGTGGCTATCGTCAAAGAACTTGCGCCTTAAGGTCCCGTCCAAGAAGTTTGCTCCCCGGTTTATAGGGCCGTACAAGGTCATTGAAGTCCTCAATCCTGTCTCCTTCCGACTGGAGTTGCCCCCATCTTTTCGAGTACACGACGTGTTTCATGCCTCCCTCCTTAAACGCTGCTCCCTGTCCTTGGCTCCCTCGAGGAAACCTCCTGTCCCCGTTCTCACCCCTGAGGGGGTAGAATTCGAGGTGGCCAAGATTGTGGACAGCAAGATTGTCCAAGGCTCCCTCCAGTACCTGGTCCATTGGAGAGGATACGGGCCTGAGGAGAGGACTTGGGTATCCGCCCGGGATGTTCACGCTGGGGTATTGGCCAATAAACCAGGTCCATCTAGAAAGGGTCCGGTGGCCCCTCATAAAAGGGGGGGTACTGTTAAGGATCTGCCAGGCACAGCTTCTGTATCCACGCCCATAGGTAATCAGTCTGCACCTGCTTCTATGTCTGTGAGACTGACTCCATCTTCCACCACTCAGGATGGCAGGCTTAGGAGTGGGAGAGCCTATCACAGCCTGGCCAGACGGAGCTAGCTCCCGCCCTCTGTCTATTTATACCTGCCTTTCCTGTTCCTCCTTGCTTGTGATTCTTCTCTGTTGGTTTCCTGGCCCTGCTGCAGCTTCTTGAACTACTTGTCCCTGCTTTGTATTGACCCTGGCTCACTGACTACTGTTCTGCTCTGCGTTTGGTACCTCGTACACTCCTGGTTTGACTTGGCTTGTTCACTACTCTCCTGCTCTGCGTTTGGCACCTCGTACTCTCCTGGTTTGACTCGGCTCGTTTACTACTCTTGTTGCTCACGGTGTTGCCGTGGGCAACTGCCCCGTTTCCCTTTGTTCTGTGTTTCCTTGTCTGGTTGTCTGTCGTGCACTTACTGAGTGTAGGGACCGTCGCCCAGTTGTACCCCGTCCCCTAGGGCGGGTCGTTGCAAGTAGGCAGGGACTGAGTGGCGGGTAGATTAGGGCTCACCTGTCTGTTTCCCTATCCCTGTCATTACAGTCATTTTTCATTTTCACTCCCCAATTCTATTGAAATCTATGAAACACCTGTGGGGTCAAAATGCTCACTACACCCCTAGATGAATTCCTCAAAGGGTGTAGTTTCCTAAATGGAGTCACTTTTGGGGGGTGTCCACTGTTCTGGTACCTTAGGAGCTTTACAAATTCGAAATGGTGCAGAGAAATGAATCCAGCAAAATCAGCGCTCCAAAAGCTAAATGGCGTGCCTTCCCTTCCGAGTCCTGCCGCTTGCCCAAACAGCAGTTTATGACCACATGTTTGGTATTTCCGTACTCTGGAGAAGTTGCTTTACAAATTTTGGGGTGATTTTCCTTATTTATTTGTTGAAAAAAATAATAATTTTGAGGTAAAGCTACATCTTATTGGAAAATAATGTAATTTTTCATTTTCACTCCCCAATTCTAATGAAATCTATGAAACACATGTGGTGTTAAAATGCTCACTATACCCCTAGATGAATTCCTCAAGGGGTGTAGTTTCCTAAATGGAGTCACTTTTGGGGGGTTTCCTTTGTTTTGGCACCACAAGACCTCTTCTAACCTGACATGGTGCCTGAAATATAATTTAAGAAAAGGAAGGCCCAAAAATCCTCTAGGTACTCCTTTGTTCTGAGGCCGGTGTTTCAGTCCAGTAGCGCACTAGGGCCACATGTGGGATATTTCTAAAAACTTCAGAATCAGGGCAATAAATATTCAGTTGTGTTTCTCTGGTAAAAACCTTCAGTATTACAGGAAAAATGGATTAAAATGGAATTTCTGCAAAAAAAGTGAAATTTGCAAATTTCCTTTCCACTTTGCTTTAATTCCTGTGAAACGCATAAAGGGTTAAGAAACTTTATAAATGCTGTTTTGAATACTTTAAGGGGTGCAGTTTTTAAAATGGGGTGATTTGTGGGGGCTCCTAATATATAAGGCCCTCAAAGCCACTTCAGAACTGAACTGGTCCCTAAAAAAATAGGCTTTTGACATTTTCTTGAAAATTTGAGAAGTTGCTGCTATACTTATAAGCCTTGTAACGTCCTAAAAAAATAAAAGGATGTTCAAAAAATGATGCGAATCTAAAGTAGACATATGGGAAATGTTAGCTAGTAACTATTTTGTGTGGTATAACTATCTGTCTTACAAGCAGATACATTTGAATTTAGAAAATGCTAATTTTTTGAAAATTTTCTGTACATTTTGGTGTTTTTCACACAAAAATATTGAATATATCGACCAAATTTTTTCACTAACTTAAAGTACAATATGTCACGAGAAAACAATCTCAGAATCGCTTGGATAGGTAAAAGCATTCCAGAGTTATTACCACATAAAGTGACACATGTCAGATTTAAAAAATGAGGCTGTGTCATAAGGTCCAAAATTGGCTGCGTCCTTAAGGGGTTAATGTTGGAGAAGAGGCAAGAAAAACTTATGGATATACAGAAAGCGCTACTGGCATATTGGGAAAATTCTTGTCTCTTCTTTGACTTAGGGTATGTTCACACGCAGTGACCATAAACGTCTGAAAATACGGAGCTGTTTTCAGGTGAAAACAGCTCCTGATTTTCAGACGTTTTCGTAGCAACTCGTGTTTTTCACAGCGTATTTTATGGACGTTATTGGAGCTGTTCAATGGAGTCAATGAAAAACGGCTCCAAAAACGTACCAAGAAGTGACATGCACTTATTTTTCGCGGGCGTCTTTTTACGCACCGTATTTTGACAGTGACGCGTAAAATGACACCTCGTGGGAACAGAACACAAGATGTTTGTAGGCGTATTGGAGCCGTTTTTTCAGGCGTAATTCGAGGCGTAAAATGCCAGAATTACGTCTGAAAATACTGCGTGTGAACATACCCTTATTGCGGTGCCATCTGTATGTTACCGGGGCTGTGGATTGAGAGCTGCAGCTGTATGATACAATCTACACGCCAACATCAGTGTTGTGCCTGAGCTGCACAACTGCCATAGGTGAGCGTAACCGCTTCTCCTCGCATTATATTCCTTTACCTACCCAGATGATCCTGCACTATGTGGCGTCATGCAATTTTTCTCTTTCTTTAGGTATTTAATGTTGGAGGGCTGGCAGGCTGTTGTACGCCGCTGCGCCATCAGGCCTGCCATCGCTGCAGGAGAAGGTGCCTTACGTCATTGTTTACCCAGGCATTACTAAGCCCATCCATAGTAATGGATGCTGTCAATTAGCCAGCAGCCATTACTAAGGCGGTAGTAATAAAAGTTAAAAAAAAATGCAAAGACATCTAAAAAATATTTTATTGAAAGAAAAAAAACACCCACACAACCATCGTTAACCATTTTATTGAAAAATAAATAAGCCGTCATCAAAGTAGTCCTCGAATCCGACGTAGTCCAACAACCGAACCTCTGAAAAAATCACAAACACACAAAAAACACATTAGTAACACGTGTGGTATGAACTCTGAAATCTCAGACTACGAGCAGATGAGTATCTAATCCGTTACTACAAAATTACCGTTGCATTTGATGGACTGATTGTGCCAATTTACAATTGAAATATCTGAACACCAAAAACCGCAGGTGTGAACTTAGACAAACGGTTTTGGAACCAAGAGAGAGGATTTGCTAAGTTCTTTAAAATACTCATCTTATTTCCTCCATGCTACTTGTATAAAATTACTAAATAAGGTGCTTTCTCATTTTTCTATTGTATATTATCAACTATAGATGTACATTACCTTTGTATAGAGGAGGATATGTTTTGGAAACATTGTTATTGGAATGGAGCCTGTATGTATCCTGGCCAGGAGGTGTTTTTAATTAATTAATTGATTGTGAACATTTCGTTTGGAAAAAGTATTTCTACCCGCACCTTTTTCCATAAATTAATATTTCAGAATCTTAATAGAATTGAAATAATACAAATTTATATAAATTATCTTTTATTCCAAAAGGTTCCCGCTTTGTTTCTGGATTCTCTTTTTTTTGTTTTTTGATCTGCATATTTCATTTTCCTGAAACGGCACCGTGCAGTATATCCACTGCATATTTTGGGATTTCTTTTAGATATGGTTTAAACCATTCTTTTTTCTAGTTAAAACACATGTGGCAGTCTTAGATACAGGGCCCATGTGTGATAATATCTGTTGGACACTGTATCTAAGCCTACCACAAGGTAGACTTAGATACAGGGCTTAGCAGACGGTAGCACACACTGGCCCTGTATCTAAGCCTACAACATGGTAGGCTTAGATACAGGGCCCATGTGTGATCCTGTCTGATGGGGCCCTATATCTAAGCCTACCACACGGTAGGCTTAGATACGAGGCTCCAGCAGACAGTACTCTTATGCAGTATAAGATTACTGTCTGGGGCCCTGTATCGAAGCCTACCATGTAGTAGGCTTAGATACAGGGCCCATGAGACAGAATCACACATTGGCCCTGTATCTAAGCCTACCATGCGGTAGACTTAGATACAGGGCCTAGCAGACAGGATCACGCATGGCCGATGTGTCGTCATGACGTGAAGAGACGTCAGGACCTCCGTTGCGCTCGGGAACGAGGAGGGTAACTATCCTGTCTGTTACTATTGTAAGAGGGGCCCGTGTAGTGTACATAGGCCCCAGTTACTATAGTAGATTTTAATAGACGTAATGCGGGGGGTCGCGGGCCCCCTGGCTTCGGGACCGGTCGCAATTGTGACCGCTGCAAGCCCTATAGCTACGCTACTGGGTCACATGATATATGTGTGTATGTGTGTGTGGGGGTTCCATAACGAACGCCATGTTTAGTCCTATTCAGTTAGCCCATGGAGGCATTACACAGGACTAATCTGTGGGCTATACCATTCTACGGTGAAGAGACAGGGGTCTACTACACTGTTATAAGAAAGGTTTATGAACAGAATGTATAATAAATGTATATTATAAAAACTGAACAACCCTATTAATAAATTATTTAGCAAGGAATGATTTCTATCAGAACAGGATATTGATATTTGTGGCTAACTGTATATAAATGCAACCAGCTAATTATGATAAATACAACTAGAGAGTTTGTAAATTATAAATTCAGATGAGGTCAATAAATATCAGGGGAATTTTTGTGCACTGAAATGCAAACAGATTTGCCCTTTTAAAAGAAATGTTTTATCCCATGAGTTATGATGGCAGAAGCTGGAACAAATGTTATATCTTTTATGTGAAATTCTCTACATTCTAGGGAAATAAGAATGTCAAATGTTATAGCTTCCGAGGTTGGAAAGAATGGCTACTGTGTTTTCCAAGTAGTCAGTACTGTTACCATTATAGAAGTAGCTTCGTACAGGGTAAAACAATCCGTTGGAATCGACTACGCTATTGATTCAGTCAAAACAATGCAACTGTTATGGAACGGAGACAAACGGAAACCATTAGCAACGGAAGCATTACCATTGAAATCAATGGTAATGCAAACGGAAGCTATTCCGTTTGCCTTTCCGTTGATCGGTTCCTCCGACGGAAAGCTCAGACGGAACCCATTGACAGAAAGCGAACGCTGATGTGAACGAACCCTTACACAATAACTTATGGTTCATGAAACGGTCTCTATTGTGCCTCTTAGGCCTTATTCACACGCGTAAAAAACGCAGCATTTTTCTTGTGTTTCAGTTTCGTGTGACAGCCATGTACGGTGCGCGTCTGTGTTTTTTCCGCGCGTATGTCACGCGTTTTTTACGTCCGCAAAAAAAACTGGTGGAGGTGTTTTTATTTTTCTCATTGCTTTGGCAACTGTTGCGTGAATCACGGACAGCACATGGATGTGCGTCCGTGTGCTGTCTGTGATTTTCACGCACCCATTGACTTCAATGGGTGCGTCATGCTCAAAAAATGCACAAGTATAGGACATGCAGTGAGTGTCCACTGCGTGAAAAACACAATGTCTGAAAATATTTTTGCTTTCACAGCCCCATTGAATTGCATAGGTCCGTGTGACGTCCGTTGTTTTAACGCGTGTAACACAGACGTGAAATACGCTTGTGTGAATAAGGCCTTATTGTCCATATGTTTCTAGTATAAAAAAGCAGCTTTCTACTTTAGTTGCATTTAGGATATGAATTGTGTGAGGGTGAATGACACTTGATATCTTGATGAAACACTAAAGTAACAGAAGAACCAACAACTATCATGAGAGGCTGTATACTGTATACCAGGGCAGTACGAGAAGTAGGCAGAGTAAGCAGTCGCCTAGAGTACCATTGAGAGGAGGCGCATTATATATATATTATATATTACAAAAACACAACACTTTATAACATGCGTGTTCTGCAGAACCAAACATCAATGTAATTGGGTAAATCATGGATTATGGCTGCCAGCTGAATGATTGTCCATCTGACAGCTATAATCTTTAGGCTAGATTCACACGAGCGTGTCTGTTTTGCGTGTGTAAATAACGTAGCGTTCTTCCTGCGTTGCAGCTCCGTGTGCCATCAGTGTTTGTTCCGTGTGGCATCAGTTTTTGATGTCAGTGTTAGTGCACATTTTTTATTCATGAATTGTTTTCTCTGAATTTCTTTAGCAACTGGTGCGTGAATCACGGACAGAACACAGAAGACGTCCGTGTGCTGTCCGTGATTTTTACGCATCCATTGAAGTCAACGGATGTGTGGTGCGCAAAAACGCACCAAAGTAGGACATGCAGTGAGTTTCACGCAACGAACACACGCTGCGTGAAAAACAACGCATGTCTGAATAGCCCCATTGAGTTTCATAGGTCCGTGTGGTGTCTGTGAAAAACACGGACAGCACACGGACGTGAAATACGCTCGTCTGAATAAGGCCTAACCTACAGGGAACAAGGGTGGGGTGGGGGCACATTCTAAACCCCTGCATACTGTACATGTATCCAAATAAAGAGGACATTTATGAGGGGAGCTGGTCTCAGCCAATCAGCATTGCTTAGAACAGTCCCGACACTGCTGACTGACTGGAAGAGCTCTCCTTGGATGCAGACACAATTTTTGGTTGTTCATGACAGTGCCAGTTTAAGGCCAGGGAATGAACTCAAAGCCTACCCCTCTAGTTGGCCAGAAAACATTTGTTGGGGTAGATGAATATTGGGTAAATTTATTAAAAGTAGAGCACACATAAAGTGGAGTTGTTGCTTGTAGCAACTAATGAGATTCTAGCTGACATTTTCCTAGTGCAGGTCAGCAAGGAAAAGTGTTATCTAAGCAAAACTACTGATCCGCAATTCTTACTTCAAATTAAATTTCTGTCTATACATTTCTACATGAGTTGCATTATATGGGGTTTGGACAAATCATTCAATGTAAAGCAAACCCCAGTAGCGTCTCCGACACAGCATATAGCCTACAATTTCATAAATATGTGTTTGTCTGGTATCTAAGTTCAGTCACAGACACTGGAATAAGAACTATAGAGGAACAGTAGCATGCATATCACTGGCAGGAATTACCTATTCATGTGAGAGCTGGTGGGTGGGAATGAATGACAGTACTCTCTGACAAGCTCGTAGCTTTGACTTCACATCAATGTGATGGCTGTTCAACGCCTCATACCAGCGCTTGCAAATAAAAACAGATTTACACATTTACACTTCACTTGCCAGCCACCCCATTAGCTGATGAACCTTGTCATCTTTATTCTCCTGTGATAAACCTGCTAGCTTCTTACTTGTCAAAAGACAGGCGGGTTATCAAGATATTAAATCTAAAAGCAAGTAGCAAAGGAATAGTCATTAATGAGTGAACTTGTCACTTGCAAAGGGGCAATCCTATTAAGAGCATGCAAGAAAATAATCAGCTTAGCAATGGGACACTCCTTAATTTCCGTGAATTTAAAAGCCATAATAATCATTGTGCCTAACTGGTTATTTTCTGTCTGTATTGTACTTGTCACTCACTATAAGCTTGCTTAAGTGAGCAGGACTCATGTAGTTGTGCATGGCTGGACTCATATCTAGGTAAACTAAGGAAGCTACAGTATGTTAAAACAGTAAGTGAGCAGTGTTTGATACAAATATGGCTTCACAATATTGGTGGCAATACTGTTAAGCTAAGTTTAGGGCTGAAGTCTTAAAATGTACCTACATCTTTTAGGTGGCTTTTCAGAATAAGCTATCTAATGAGTGTACATGAGGAATAACACTAAATCTGAGACAATATATGACTTGCCTCTTGCATTTTTTTTTAGCAGTTTTCCCTTTTGTAGGCTCTATGCCACGTACTCTCTGCCTGCGGCTCCCTCGGTCTCCAGGACGTCGAGAGTTACTTGCTCGGGCGTCGCCCGGCCTGGCAAACTGAGGCAGTCAGCAGCCAATAGGAGCTCAGGAGCGTCAGGTCAATCAAAGCCTGACTGATATTCCTGAACTCCCGCCCTCATTTAGTTCAGGAATATCTTCCTTATTTAGTTCAGCCTGGGGTAGTAGGCCTTTGCCTGTAATTAGAGTTACCTTGCCTGGTGCCTTCCCTTGTTCCAGACTTCCCTGAGCGACTTGCATTTTGACTCAATTGTGACCTGACCCCGGCTGGCCTCTTCACTTTTCTTTGCCTTCTGACTTTTATCTTTTCTACACTCTCCTGGTTTGACCCTGCCTGCCTGACTCCACCTTTTGCGCCCAGACTTGTCTGTGGCGCAATTGCCCTGCTTCTCCTTCCGTGTACTTGCCAAGTTACCCTTTGTTATTTTGTACTGTCTCTATCTTATCCGTTTGTCAGTTTCACGTGTAATATTATGGGGAACGCTGCCCAGTTGTGCGCCGTCGTTTAGGTCGGGTCGTACAAGTAGGTAGGGACAGAGGTTTGGGAAGAACAGGCACCTCACTGTTTACTGTGTATTTGTTTGTGACACTCTATTTCTAATTGTCAGTTTTAGCTGAGCTCTGCTCCAGAAGGGGGATGAGACTTTGCTGAGTATGGGAGACATCATAGCCGCTAGAGAGAATAGGAGAATCCTGCACTCCTATCCATATCTATTACACATATAGAAGCAGCAACGGCATGGAGATTATATAGCAGTAATAAGCAGTGTAGCTGAGAATCCAGCACTGGGGTGAGATACAAGACTTACTAGAAGCTGCAGCAGCATTTGTGTGTGTCTCTCTTCTCTGTCTCCCTCCAGCAGTTCCCTTCCACTCCGCTCCCCTCTCCATAGACTTTTATGGATCTGTAGCTTGATCTCTTAGTGTACGGACTTCTGTATACCGATTTTTCACAGAATATTCAGAGTGAGTGATCAGTGCAGGAAGCGGCGGGGGGGGGGAGAAGAGTCTGATAAGTGGAGAAAGGCATTTTTTTCTGTAATAAGATATATTATAGAGTTTCTTATCTTCGCATATACTATTGTTTTATGGAAAAAAAAAAATTAAGTATAGGTACTCTTTAAAGAGAAACTCCAGTAGACAGATTCAATCTTTCCGACCAACTAACCTAGCCACACTCCCCATCCAGCCTTTAACTTGCTTTTTAAAAGAGAATAATCCAGCTCCTGTACGCCATCTTGTTTCTGGAAATCAATGTCTGCAGGCAGTAGCTTTGATATCTTAAGGGGGTTCTGTACTAATGTAAATATATGTTACGAGGTTTTAGCCCATCAAGTTCTAACTGTAATGACGGGATAGGGAGACAGACAGGTGAGCCCTAATCTACCTGCCACTCAGTCCCTGCCTACTTGCACGGCCCGTCCTAGGTGACGGCGTACAACTGGGCGACGGTCCCTACGCTCAATATGTGCACGACAGACAAACAGACAAGGGTACACAGAAGCTAAGGGAAATGGGGCAGTTGCCCAGGGCGAGACCGTGAGCAACAAGAGTAGTGAACGAGCCGAGTCAAACCAGGAATGTACAAGCTACCAAACGCAGAGCAGGAGCGTAGTCAGTAAAGCCAGGGTCAAAATGAAGCAAGGCCAATAATGATAGCAGGAGCAGCAGAGCCAGGAAACAGGAAAGAATCACAGGCAGAGACAAGCAGGAAATGAAGGTATAAATAGGCCGAGGGCGGGAGCTAGAACCATCTGGCCAGGCTGTGATAGGTTCTCCCACTCCTGAGCCTCCCAGCCTGAGTGGTAGCAGATCGAGTCACTCTTTCAAACTTAGGAGCAGGTGCAGACTGATTAACTACGGGCATCGACACAGAAGCTCTGTCTGGCAGATCCTTTACAATACCCCCCCTTTTATGAGGGGCCACTGGACCCTTTCTAGGTGGACCTAGCTTATTGGGGAACCGAGGATGGAACCTCCTGAGCAATACCCCAGCGTGAGCATCCCGGGTGGGTACCCAAGTCCTCTCCTCCGGCCCGTATCCTCTCCAATGGACCAGGTACTGGAGGGAACCTTGGACCATCCTGCTGTCCACAATCTTGGCCACCTCGAATTCTACCCCTTCAGGGGTGAGAACAGGGACTGGAGGTTTCCTCGAGGGAGCCAAGGACGGGGAGCAGCGTTTAAGGAGGGAGGCATGAAAATCGTTGTGTACTCGAAAAGACGGGGGTAACTCCAGTCGGAAGGAGACAGGGTTAAGGACTTCAAAGACCTTGTACGGCCCTATATATCGGGGAGCAAATTTTTGGTATGGGACTTTAAGGCGCAAATTTTTAGAAGATAGCCACACCAGATCCCCAACCACAAACAAGGGGTTAGCAGAACGTCTTCTATCTGCCTGAGTCTTTTGTATGCTCTGGGACGCCTCTAGGTTCTTCTGATCCTGGGCCCAGACTGTGCACAGTTCCTGATGAACGACATCTACCTCGGGATTGTTGGAACTACCAGGTGAAACGGAGGAGAACCGTGGATTAATCCCAAAATTACAGAAAAAGGGGGAGACCCCTGACGAGTTACTGACCCGGTTATTAAGGGAAAATTCGGCGAGGGGAGTGAAGGAGACCCAATCATATTGACAGTCAGAGATAAAACACCTTAAATATTGTTCTAGAGACTGATTAGTCCTCTCAGTTTGGCCATTAGTTTCAGGATAGAAGGCCGAGGAGAAGGACAGATCAATCTCCAACTTCTTACAGAAGGCTCTCCAAAACAATGAAACAAATTGTACCCCTCTGTCAGAAACAATATTGACAGGAACCCCATGGAGACGCAGGATGTGTTTGACAAACAAGATAGCTAACGTCTTAGCATTGGGTAGTTTCTTGAGGGGCACAAAGTGGCACATCTTACAGAAACGGTCTACTACAACCCACACCACCGACTTGCCTTGAGATGGAGGCAAATCGGTGATAAAATCCATGGAGATATGGGTCCAAGGTCTCTGGGGAATGGGCAAAGAACATAGTAAGCCCGCTGGTCGGGACCTGGGAGTCTTGGACCTAGCACAAATTTCACAAGCGGCGACGTAGGCCTTAACGTCTTTAAGCAACCCAGGCCACCAATAGTTTCTGGCAATGAGATGCTTGGTACCCAGGATGCCTGGATGGCCAGATAGTGCAGAGTCATGATTTTCCCTGAGTCCCCTTAGCCGGAATTGCAGGGGAACAAACAGCTTGTTCTCAGGAAGGTTCCCGGGAGCTGAAAGTTGATCAGCCGCAATTTCGGAGACTAAGTCAGAATCAACAGAGGAAATGATTATACCAAGAGGCAAAACACAAGCAGGATCTTCCTCCGAAGGAGGGCTAGCCATGAAGCTACGCGACAGTGCATCAGCCTTAATATTTTTAGACCCAGCCCTATAGGTGACCAAAAAGTTGAATCTAGTAAAAAATAACGCCCATCGAGCTTGTCTCGGGTTTAGCCTCCGGGCAGATTCTAGGAAAACCAGATTCTTGTGGTCGGTAAGGACCGTTACCTGGTGCCTAGCCCCCTCCAGGAAGTGGCGCCACTCTTCAAATGCCCATTTAATGGCTAAGAGTTTGCGGTTGCCAATATCATAGTTACTCTCAGTGGGCGAGGCACAGGGACGGAGATGGGTGAGGGACCTGGTACCCTGGGACAAGACAGCACCCACTCCCACCTTGGAGGCGTCAACCTCCACGATAGATGGCTCCATTTGGGAAGGCTGAATCAGCACAGGGGCCTAGATTAAGCACTTCTTAAGGACCTCAAAAGCCTGGACCGCCTTTGGAGGCCAGTGGAGGAGATCAGCACCTTTGCGAGTAAGATCCGTAAGAGGCTTAGCGATGACCGAGAAGTTAGCAATAAATCTCCTGTAATAATTAGCGAACTCCAGGAAGCACTGTAACGCCTTCAGGGAGGCAGGTTGGACCCATTCAGCCACAGCCTGCACCTTGGCGGGGTCCATGCGGAATTCATGAGGAGTGAGGATTTGACCCAAAAATTGTATCTCCTGCACTCCAAATACACATTTTTCGGTTTTAGCAAACAGTTTGTTTTCCCGAAGGACCTGGAGCACCTTCCTGACATGCTCAATGTGGGAGGACCAGTCCTTGGAAAACACAAGTATGTCATCAAGGTACACTACAAGAAATAACCCCAGGTAGTCTCTTAAAATCTCATTTATGAAATTCTGGAAGAGCGCGGGAGCATTACACAACCCAAAAGGCATGACAAGGTATTCAAAATGACCTTCGGGCGTGTTAAACGCAGTCTTCCACTCATCCCCATCTTTGATGCGGATAAGGTTATAAGCCCCCCCGTAGATCAAACTTAGAGAACCATTGGGCCCCGTGAACCTCATTGAAGAGATCAGGAATCAAAGGAAGGGGATACTGGTTCCTTACAGTGACCTTATTCAAGTTTCGGTAGTCAATGCACGGCATAAGACCACCATCCTTCTTCCCTACGAAGAAGAAGCCAGCACCTACCGGAGAAGTAGAGGGGCGAATGTAACCCTTGGCCAGGCATTCCTGGATATACTCTCTCATGGCTTCACGTTCGGGACAAGAGAGATTAAATATCCTACCCTTAGGGAGCTTAGCTCCTGGTACCAATTCGATTGCGCAATAGTATTCTCTATGAGGAGGTAACACTTAGGAGGCCTGTTCACCTCCTCAGGGAGAGAAATAGAATTAACAGAAAAACATGATGTCATGCATTCATTACCCCATTTGGTAAGATCCCCAGTATTCCAGTTAAACGTGGGATTATGCATCTGCAACCAGGGAAGGCCTAAAACCAAATCGGACGATAATCCCTGCATCACCAGTACAGAGCACTGCTCCAAATGCATGGAGCTAACAAGGAGTTCAAAAACAGGGGTATGCTGCGTAAAATAACCATTAGCAAGAGGAGTGGTGTCGATACCCTCTACCGGGACAGGTTTAGGCAAATCAATCAATGGCATAGCTAGAGACATAGCAAATTCCACAGACATAATATTAGCAGAAGACCCTGAATCCACGAAGGCACTGCCGGTAGCAGACCTACCACCAAAAGAGACCTGAAAGGGAAGCAAGATTTTATTAGGTTTCATATTTACGGGAAATACCTGTGCGCCCAAGTGACCTCCCCGATGATCACTTAGGCGCGGATGTTTTCCGGCTGCTTATTCTTATGCCTAGGACAGTTGTTCACTTGATGCTTGTCATCCCCACAGTAGAAGCAGAGACCATTCTTCCTGCGAAACTCTCTATGTTGTTGGGGAGACACGGAGGCCCCGAGTTGCATAGGTTTATCCGAGTCTTCCGTGGAAGAACGAAGCAACGGAACCTCGTGAGCCATCATGGGGAGTCAGAGGAGAAGGCACAAAAACGTTCAAGTCGTCGTTCCCTGAGACGTCGGTCAAGACGTACCGCTAAAGCCATAACCTGATCTAGGGAGTCAGAAGAGGGATAGCTAACTAACAGGTCTTTCAGGGCGTTCGACAGACCCAATCTAAACTGGCACCTTAAGGCAGGGTCAATCCACCGAGAAGCTACACACCACTTCCTAAAGTCAGAACAGTACTCCTCAACAGGTCTCTTACCCTGATGTAAGGTGACCAGCTGACTCTCGGCAAAGGCAGTCTTATTAGTCTCGTCATATATGAGCCCGAGAGCAGAAAATAAAAGATCAACAGAGGAAAGTTCAGGGGCGTCAGGAGCCAAGGAGAAGGCCCATTCTTGGGGCCCGTCCTGGAGCCGGGACATAAATATACCCACTCGCTGGCTCTCAGAACCCAAGGAGTGGAGCCTTAGACGGAAATAGAGCCTACAACTCTCCTGAAAGGAGAAAAAAGTCTTCTGGTCCCCTGAGAACCGGTCAGGCAACTTGAGGTGGGGTTCAAGAGGTGAGGTGAGGGGCACTACCAGGGTAGCATCACGCTGGTTGCCCCTCTGAGCCAGGGCTTGGACCTGTAGGGAGAGGCCCTGCATTTGCTGAGCCAGGGTCTCAAGGGGGTCCATAGTTGTATCAGGGACCAGGGTAGAAAAGGTATATGGGCCTGTGATTATGTAATGACGGTGTAGGGAGACAGACAGGTGAGTCCTAATCTACCCGCCTTAGTGGTAGCAGATCGAGTCACTCTATCAGACTTAGGAGCAGGTGTAGACTGATTAACCATGGGCGTCGACACAGAAGCTCAGTCTGACAGATCCTTTACACTAACCTTTTGTAATATGCATTTGGGCAGATTTACTAGTACTATCTAAGTTAAACAAGACAGTCGGAAGATGCGCCAAATTTAATACAGTGTTGCATGCTGTATGATAAATTTGGCGCATCTTGCTAGACATTTTATACACTTTTTTCTTCCTTATAATAATATTAGTTGGCTTAGCTTATGCAAAAATTTTGGCACATTTTTTTGCGCCCAGTGTTGCATTTAAAGGGTACCTGTCGTTTAATTTGATTTTTCAGAATAAGCTACTATGTGTGTGTACATGAGGAGCAGCATTCTTTCTGGCCATTATATGACTTTGATTTTGCAATTTTTAGCAGTTTTCCCCTTTGCATGCTATATCTGTAGTTTGCATTTATCTTTGCTCTGGGAGTGAAGAATGACAGCCATACACTACACACAGAGAGAAGAGAATCTGCTCCATCACCTTCTCTCTCACTCAGAAACCACCCCAGGATCATTCAGGACATATATAGAGAAGTACTGATCTGTACTGATGTGAATAAAGTGCAGGTATTGGAACTTTCTCTTATCTCCTTCACTTCCTGCTTACTCTTTCCCCCTCCTCTCTCCATAGGCTTCCATAGACCTGTTCTAATCTGATAGATGTGAGCTGCAGTCCGACTCGAGAGAGAATGAGCTGAATTTTCAGAGTGAAAGTCAGTTTAACAGAGGGAAGGGGATCCGGAACACAGCTAGATAAGAGCTGAAAGAGGCTTGTTACTCTGATAAGATATATTACAAAGCTTCTTATAATCGAATTTAATATTCACTTATGCAAACTTTGTTGAAATTACAGTGTCCATTTAAGCTACCAGACCATGCCAATTTCCTGATCTGCCACACCCCCTCTTTGAGCGTGGCATTAACAGTGTCTAAAACAGTTAATGTGGTGCACAACATGTCAGAATTCTATCTTAATATAAGAAGAATTCTTGGAAATTTAGAATAGTAAATCTGCCGCATCGCGTTCAAATTCTTCAAGCAGCTACAACATGTACAAGGGAGCAGGGAGCAGCTAGAGCGGCCGCAGGTTGTCTTTTAGAACTGCCGCATGGGCAAACCAAGTCCCATTGAGTTCTATTCAGCCAGCTTACAAGGACAGACCTGATGCTCCTCTGACAGCTCCCTGCTCCCCTATACATAAATGCTTTGAGATAGAGAATTTTAACACAATGTATATTACAAAATGTTAGCAACTGATGGGCTAACACCATAACATATATTTACAAAAGTGCAAAACCATTCAATGTCTCATGATGCCTCATGAGGCATCACCTAGGGAGCTGTGGCCAGATTAGCTCTATCATGCTCAGTTCTATAGATCATTCCAAAATGTGAGCAGAATGCTGGAAAGCCACATATACAAAGGCAAAGGCACAGGAAAAGGCATAGGTGATTGTGCTCTGTGCCGCAGCATGTCACAGACAGTGTGCAAACTCCATCCTACTGCATGGAGAGGCAGACATGATTGGTTGGTTATAGTCTTACACCATCTACAGGAAATAGCGTCCTGGAAGGACTTCAGAGACAACCCGCAGAATACACAGGAGTATGCAGATTTTTAGTTATCACTACAGGCCTCCCTAGCTTGCCAAATCAGAATCTTTACTGTACAGTCTTAAGGCCAATTATCGGGCAAACTAAGGGGTTATTTACACGAGCGTGTTAAACGTCCGAGGGAACGGCCGTTGAAACAGCAGCCGTCCCACGGACCTATGTAATTCAATGTGGCCGTTCACACAGCAGTTGTTTCAACGGACCGTGTGAAGGGTCCGTGCGAAAATAGGATATGTCCGTTCTTTTCGTGCATCACGCAACCCTCCATGGACTCTCAACTATGGTGGATGCGTGACATCGCGTCTCGCAGCGCTGAGCACGGATGCACCTCGGAGGTGAAAAACAGCAGTTTTTCACGTCCGAGATGTGCAGCGTTCATGTGAATCAGGCCTTACTGTGATGGTCAGCGAGACAGCACAGTTGGAAGGACTTGTTAATTTCATCTTGTGCTTGCATTGTGAATCCGTGAATTGGGCTTGTGTTTAGCAGTGAACACCAGCAAACTGTGCACGGCAGGAACGTTCAGCAAAATACCAATGCAAACTTCTGTAAATAAACAAATGACATCATCTTGGCCATGAACATTTGCATAGAAAATGAAATGTGGGAAGGGAAGCATAGAAAAATTTTAAAAAAGTCCTTTGATGACAGGACAAGAAATTTGGGACAAAAAGTTTTAGTAAATTTTCTTACCACTATTTGAAAAAGTTGCTGATATAGACAACTATTGATGACAAATCCAGTGCTTTTACGAGCGGGTAGCAAGGTATTTTATAACATTGCTAATCTTCAAAACAAGGGAGAGAAATGAAGGCTAATTGTCTGATGACTTTATGAACCAAAAGCTGTTCACCGGAGACAAAGAATCTGACCTAAACCAAGACTTCTGCTGTGTCTCTAATTAACATTAGGAAAACATCCATTGTCTCCTGTAATGTTCTGCAGTACAAGAACAGACTGGGCAGCAGGGATACCATATGGTCCCTTCGAAAAGCAGTGTTACAGAGCCAGATCTTTAGACAACCTGTTATGTAAACCCTGGACAAAAAATTACAACTTCATTCGAAACCGTTTCCACGCAATAACAACGTTATAGGCAAACATATATTGTTTTGTTGATGTTTAGTTTGCTTTGCCTATACAGAAAATATTCTAACATTTTAAAATAGAAATTCCTTAATATGTTATTACCAAACTCACTCCTTGTAGTAACAGAAGCTTTGATATTACAGCAGCACAACCAGTAAAACAAGTTCCATATAGTCTATGTCTCATTTGTAGTAATCAGCAGTCAATAGTCTGCTGACATATTAGCAGAAACACGGCCTGGAGCAATATAGATAATGAGAGTCTATTGAGCAATTGCTTAAAAATGAGTGTCTAGTGCTAACTATATTCCACCAAAGTGCTGATTCGCCACTGCTCAACATTTATTTCTACTTACAAAATATTAAGGATAAAATAGCATATTAACAAGCAAATAAAAGCTAGGACGCCATTCACTGCCTCCTGGCTCTCCCGCCCGACTTGAGTTTCACCGTCTTGACTTTTCCCGGGACTTGGCTACACTAACATTAGGCAGATATTCAAATTTGTTGCAACTCCCTTTACAAAAATATTTCAATTTAAAAACAATCATATGCACAAAATATAAAAATATATATAAAAATATATGAATAAACACAAATGAAAATAATATTTTAACGTGTTCCGTCTCAACTATCAAAATAATAAGGTAGTAATAAAATAAAATTTATAAACCAGCAAAAATAACTACATATAAAAAAATAAAATACCTTTAGTAAAAAGGATATATAGCACACAAGAAAATGGCGACAGCACACTGCGAACACTAATGCCACCTAAATATAAATAAATATGCATTACTGCTAAATCTACTTACAATAGGGAGGTTATTTTATATATATATATATATATATATATATATATATATATATATATATATATATATATAAAAATATACATTTATTTAAAAAAATTACACAAAACAAACAAACAGACGAGGACCCATGGGGATACAGCACTAATCAAATGTATCTGAAACAGTTAATTAAAAACACAAGCAAACATAGTCCATTTAATTTAATTTAACCACTTCCTGACCAGAGGCTTTATCCCCCTTCCTGACCAGGCCCATTTTCAGGTTTTAGCCACGCGCCAATTTAAAAGTGAATTGTTCTTCTATTGCTCTTCCAACCTACATTTATTTGGTCTTGTTTTTCTGAGAACATGTTGGGCTTCCACATTTTGTAAAAAAAAATAATAGATATATTTTACTTTTTAAAAAATGTAAATGGAAAAAAGGGAAATAAATTAAAAAAAATGTGACTATGTGAATTTAGATGAAGTTATTTGACATCTGGTGCATGCCACTGGGTAAACGCACCTGAATACATATTTGGCAACTTCTGCCGACTTTAGCGATACTAAATGTGTCTGCATTTCTTACACACTGGGCGCAAGGCGGAGCTTACAATGAATGGTGCACAAACTGGATTTTGGAGAGCAAATTTTCCAAAGCTGGTTTGCTGACCCCTTACGACCATTACAGATGTTGTAAAGCGCCAAAACACTGTTAACACCCCCAAAATTACTCTTTTTAGGAAATTGCACCCCAAGCTATTCGATTAGTGACATATAAAATATTTTATCCCTCTATTTTTTTCCAGACAATTCATTGACTTTGGAAAAAAATGCCAGTTTTAATTTTCCCCATCAAATATGTGAATTCAAGTCATCTTTTCTGACATTTGGTGCATGCCACTGGGTAAACACACCTGAATACATATTTCTCAACTTCTGCCGACTTCAACAATACCAAATATGTGCACATTTCATACAAGGCCGAGCTTACAATGGAGAGCAAATTTTCCAAAGCTGGCTCTAAAGCGATCCTTTTGTATGTGACCAGTGTCGCGGCCAAAGTCGCCGTGTAGCCCCAGCCTAAGGCCCTCTGCACATGGCCGTGCCCGTAGTCATGGCCGGCCGTGGACAGACACTCGCATTTGCGGACCGTAAGATCAGGAGCACGGTCCGTAAAATAAAAAAATAGGACATGTCAATTTTATTTACTGGGTCACTCACAAAAAACTGTTGTACGGGTGCCCAGCAAGTCGTCCTGATCCTAGGACGAAGTATTATATAAAAAGAGAAAACTTGCAGCACTCCAATATGAAAAAAAGTAGTGGTTTATTCAGTCAAACACAAAACGACGTTTCTGTCCTACAATAGGACCTTTATTGAGTGCTGCAAGTTTTCTCTTTTTATATATATATATATATATATATATATAATATAATACAGCTCATCTCGCAAAAAATAAGCCCTCACAGCGCTCAAACGATGAAAAAATCTAAAAGTTGTGGCTCTCAGAATGTGGTGAAACATAACAAATGTATTTTTCAACCCCTTCGCTCTCAGCGACGTACTATTCCGTCGTGCTAAGTGCATCGTTCGGAATAGTACGTCGCGGGAGGAACGCCCATTTCGGCCGTCTTCCCGACACATACAGGAGCTGTTCCTTCAGCGGGGACCAATCGCTGTGTCCCCGCTGATTAACCCCTTGGAAGCTGCGTTCAATAGCGATCGCGGCTTCTTAGGGGTTAAGCTACCATCGTCGGCCCGCTACATGATAGCGGCCGGCGATCGTGGCTATGGCAATCGGACACCTAACAATGGCGTCTGGCTACGCCATCTATGGAAGCCTAGAGGGTCCTGACTAAGTCAGGACCCACTATGCTTGCTGTCAGTGAGTATCTGACAGCTCTAATACACTGCACTACGCATGTATTAGAATTGTGATCAGGGCCTCCTGCCCTCAAGTACACTAGTGGGACAAAGTAATAAAGTAAAAAAAAAGTTGTGTAAAAATAAGAAAATAAAAGTTTTAAAAGTAACAAAAGTATAATTCCCCCTTTTTCCCTTATTAGGCTTTTATTATTAATAAAAATAAATAAATAAACAAAAAAACGATACATAATTGGTATCGCCGCGCCCGTAACGACTTGAACTACAAAATTATTTTGTCATTTATCCCGCACGGTGAAAGACGTAAAATAAAATAATAATAAACCATACCGGAATCACAATTTGTTTGTCACTTCACTTCCCAAAAAATGGAATAAAAAGAGATCAAAAAGTCGCATGTACCTAAAAATGGTACTGATCGAAACTACAGTTCGGTACGCAAAAAATAAGTCCTCGCACAGCTTTCTTGATGGAAAAAAAACAAACCGTTATGGCTCCTAGAATAAGGCAACACAAAAAGTAAATGATTTTTAATAAAAAGTATTTTATTGTGCAAACGCCATAAGACATAAAAAAAAATATAAACATATGGTATCGCCGTAATCGTATCACCCCGCAGAATAAAGTGAATATGTAATTTATAGCGCACGGTGAACGCTGTAAAAAAATTTAATAAAGAACAATAGTAGAATTGCTGTTTTTTAGTCACCACGCCTCTTAAAAATAGAACAAAAACAGATCAAAAAGTCGCATGCACCCCATGAAAACTACAATGAATTCCTCAAGGGGTCTAGTTTCCAAACGA
This sequence comes from Rhinoderma darwinii, assembly GCF_050947455.1. Lineage (NCBI taxonomy): Eukaryota > Metazoa > Chordata > Amphibia > Anura > Rhinodermatidae > Rhinoderma > Rhinoderma darwinii. The sequence goes on from NC_134687.1 coordinate 429,394,252, forward strand.
GGGTCACTTTTGGGGGGTTTCCACAAGACCTCTTCAAACCGGACATGGTACCTAATAAAAAGGAGGCCTCATAATCCTCTAGGTGGTCCTTTGCTTTGGAGGCTGGTGCTTCAGTCCATTATCGCACTAGGGCCACATCTGGGATATTTCTCAAAACTGGAGAATCTGGGCAATAAGTATTGAGTTGCGGTTCTCGAGTAAAACCTTCTGTTTTACAGAAAAAAAATGGAATAAAAAGGATTTTCTGAAAAAAAAAATGAAATATGTAAATTTCATCTCTGCTTCGCTTTAAATTCCTGTGAAACACCTAAAGGGTTAATAAACTTTCTAAATACTGTTGTGAATACTTTGAGGGGCCTAGTTTCTAAAATGGCGTGTTTGATAGGGGTTTCTAATATATAAGCCCCTCAAAGCCACTTCAGAACTGAACTGGAACTTAAAAAAAAAAGAGGCTTTTTCTTATACCACACCCTGATGTACCGCATGGCCGTGTCCAGGATGCGTTATGAGGTAATACTTTGCTTCTTACAGTATACTGATAATGAGCAGTGCCCACCCTGAGATTACCCCAGTTTTGATCGTTTGTATAAACGGAGACCCCTATTAGACCATTTCAGTGCCCGGTTTTCCCAAGCATACACCCCCGAGAATTGTATTTCTATTGATGAGTCCTTGGTACATTTTAAAGGGAGGCTTCAATTCCGCCAGTACCTGCCGGGTAAGAGGGCAAGGTATGGCGTGAAGATGTATAAGCTGTGCGAGAGTGCATCAGGGTATACGTACAAATTTAGGATATATGAAGGGAAGGACACCAGTATTAAGTCCCCAGAATGCCCCCCCTTACTGGGAATTAACGCAAAAATTGTGTGGGATTTGGTGCACCCACTGCTGGACCAGGGTTACCACCTCTAGCTGGATAATTTTTATACCAGCGTCCCACTCTTCAAGTGCTTCGCTTCCGGAAGTACCGCGGCATGTGACACTACTAAAAGAAATCTGAGAGGCCTCCCTAAGACACTGCTTGGGCAAACAAGAAGGGGTGAGAGCAGGGCACATTTTAGCAGCAACATATTGTGTGTCAAGTACAAGGACAAGAGAGATGTCCTTGTATTGACAACAATACATGGCCACACCAGTACCCGTCTACCTGTACGAGGTACCAGTACAGAGACCCCCAAACCAGACTGCAACCTGGACTACAATAGGTACATGGGAGGGGTGGACTTGTCAGATCAAGTCCTGAAGCCCTACAGCGCCATGCGGTGTGGTATAAGAAGCTGGCCGTGCACATCATACAGATGGCATTGTACAATGTGTACGTGCTACATCGATGTACAGACCAGATGGGAACTTTCCTGGAATTTCAAGAAGTGGTTATCAAGAAACTAATCTTTAAGGACCAAGAAGGGGGGGGGCACCCAGTACTTCTGGAAGCGAGGCCACACACATCGTACCAGGGCAACACTTTGCAGGAGAAGTTCCCCAAACTGGCAAAAAGGGAGAAAGTCAAAAGAGGTGCAAAGTCTGCTATAAGAGGGGGATAAGGGAGGACACAATATATCAATGTGACATGTGTCCTGAAAAAACATGGCTCTGTATGAAAGTGTTTTAAAATTTATCATACATCCCTTGATTTTCAATCTACCCCAGTTTTACTTACCCTGATGCACTCCGCACAGCTTATCCCCCTCATCTTTCAACTCTGGGCCCTGCAGTGTGCTTAGGCAGCTATTAACACCCACATGTAGGGTATTGCCGTACCCGGGAGAACCCACATTGCAGTTTATAATCGGACACTGAAATGGCATATATGTATAGAAAATGGCAAATCTCACTCTGCACCATCTGCTGTGCATTATCTTTTACACAATACCTGTGGTGTCAAAATGCTCACTACACCTCTAGATCAATGCCTTAAGGGGTGTCGTTTTTAAAACGGGGTCACTTCTCGGGGGTTTCAACTGTACTGGTACCTCAGGGGCTTCTGCATACATGACTTAGCACCAGAAAATCCCCAGTAGGACAAATGGTGGTCCTTTCCTTCTGAGCCCTCCTATGGGCCCAAACGGCAGTTTATCACCACAAATGGGGAATTGCCGCACTCAGGACAAATTGGGCAACAAAATGGGGCATTTTGTTTCCTGTAAAAATAAAACATTTTGATCGAAAATGACATCTTATTGGAGAAAATGTCATTTTTTTTAATTTCACAGCCCAATTCAAATACGCGCTGTGAAAAAACAGTGGGGTTAAAATGGTAACAACAACCATAAATTAATTCCTTGAGGGGTGCAGTTTTCAAAATGGGGTCACTTTTGGGGGATTCCTTCTTTTTTTGGCACCTCAACACCTCTTCAAACCTGGCATGCTGCCTAAAATATATTCTAATAAAAAAAGAGGCCCCAAAATGCTCTAGGTGCTTCTTTGCTTCTGGTGCTTGTGTTTTAGTCCACGAGCACACTAGAGCCACATGTGGGACATTTCTAAAAACTGCAGAATCTGGACAATACATATTTAGTAGTGTTTCTCTGGTAAAACCTTCTGTGTTACAGAAAAGAATTGCATAAAATTAAAATTCAGCAAGAAAAATGAAATTTGCAAATTTCACCTCCACTTTGCTTTAATTCTTGTGAAATGCCTAAAGGGTTAAAAAAAAATCTAAATGCTGTTTTGAATACTTTGAGGGGTCTAGTTTTTAAAATGGGGTGTTTTATGGGGGTTTATAATACATAGGCCCCTCAAAGCCACTTCAGAACTCAACAGGTACCTTAAAAAAAGGCTTTTGAAGTTTTCTTAAAAATATGAGCAATTGCTGTTTGTGTTCTAAGCCTTGTAACGTCCAAGAAAAATAAAAGAATGTTCAAAAAACGATGCCAATCTAAAGTAGACTTATGGGAAATGTTAACTAGTAACTATTTTTGGTGGGATAACCATCTGTTTTACAAGCAGATGCATTTAAATTCAGAAAAATGCTATTTTTTAAAAATTTTCTCTAAATTTTGCAATTTTTAACAAATAAGCACTGAATATATCGACCAAATTTTACCACGAACATGAAGCCCAATGTCTCACGAGAAAACATTCTCAGAATCGTTTCGATAGGTTTAAGCATTCCGACGTTATTACCACATAAATTGAAATATGTCAGATTTGAAAAATGGGCTCTGAGCCTTAAGGCCCAAACTAGGCTGCATCCTTAAGGGGTTAACAAATAGTTCTTTGTTTGTAAAAGTAGTAAAACATGATTTTTTTTTCCCTATTTTCTGTTCTCTAAAACCTGGGTGCGTCTTATAGTCAGGTGCGTCTTATAGTCTGAAAAATACGGTAGACAATCATCTATTTAATGTTTCCAATATATTAAACCGTCTTTTTATCTGGAATACTGTTTCTTAAATTAATAAAAAAGTGTTTCCCAATGAGCCATAAAAATATTGGCATGCTTGTCTCCTGTAAATAAGAAGTATTATCAAACCAAAAATAATTATAAGTAAAGCAAAAATGAAAACAATTTTATCCTTGATGGTCTTTCGAAATACATTTTGTGTGGTGGAACCAGTTCTGTGGTAGCATTGGAGGTTGCTTTTCCTATTTTTTTTCTCAACAGAGATTATGGGGTAGACAACCTCTTTAATTTGCAGCCCTAGATGGCGAATAGCATGCCCTTTTCTCTGGTGTCAACACAGTATCAATCCCGCATATTTGAGACAGACTGGTTGCTAGAAATAAGTTTGCTAACAACTCCAATCTGGTCAATGGGGTTGTCTCGCTGGAGACCAAACAAGTAAATCCAGCACTAATCAGACGCAATCAGAGGCATAATAATGACATTCAGTGATGTCTATTCTGTTGTAGTTGTACTCTTTTCTTCTCCATTTGGCCCAGACCATCATGACAACTTCTCCAGACCACATATTTTTGTATACCCAGGGTTTGCAGCCTAGACATCTTTTGTGCCAACAATACTGTGTCCCAGAAATATACTATGCGACACACATCCCCTCAGAGATATACTGGGCTGCCATATGTGCCGCACACATATACTATGCTGCCATGTGTCCTCAGAGATATACCGTGATGACATATGTGCCCACAGAAATATACTGTTCCACCACATGTGCCTCAGAGAGATATACTGCGCTGCCATATATGTCCCCAGTATATCACTGAGGGGAATATATGCCCCCAGTGATATACTGTGAAGACCAGACTCTAAAATAATTAAGACCCCAGACCAGACCACTACATAAATTCAGACCACAGATCAGACCCCAAAATTCTTTAGGACTCCAGACCAAACCCCAATGCCAACACCAAATTTAGACCTCAGACCAGTCCCCTACATTAATTCAGACAACAGACTAGACCCCAAAATGTATTTAAATCACAGACCAGACCCCAAAATTAATTATGACCCCAGACCACACCACTCATGAGGCAATTTGACCACAAGATAACCACAGATCAAGCCAACCACTCTTATTTATCAAGACTATCTAAGAGAAAAAATGGCCTTGTTGACCATAGTTGCCAATCACAGTACAGCTTTCATTGGTCCAGAGCAGGTTAAGAAACGAAAGCTGAGCTCTGATTGGTTGTCACAGGCAAGTAGCCCAGTTTTTCTGTTAGACAGATTTGATAAGTCATTGTCATAACCACTGAATCATGTTTCCCACCAATCGATCACAAGATATGAAGGAAGGCTTAAAGAGGCTCTGTCACCAGATTTTGCAACCCCTATCTGCTAGTGCAGCAGATAGGCGCTGCAATGTAGATTACAGTAACGTTTTTATTTTTAAAAAACGAGCATTTTTGGCCAAGTTATGACCATTTTTGTAGTTATGCAAATGAGGCTTGCAAAAATCCAAGTGGGTGTGTTTAAAAGTAAAAGTCCAAGTGGGCGTGTATTATGTGCGTACATCGGGGCGTTTTTAATACTTTTACTAGCTGGGCGCTCTGAAGAGAAGTAACATCCTCTTCTCTTCAGAACGCCCAGCTTCTGACAGTGCAGATCTGTGACGTCACTAAGTCGATCTTACCTGCAAACGCTGATGCTGCTGCTGCAGAATCAACTGTAGCCTCTGGTGCCGATGTGGCCGTCACGATGCAGGACCTGTGAGTGACGTCACAGATCTGCACTGTCAGAAGCTGGGCGTTCTGAAGAGAAGAGGATGTTACTTCTCTTCAGAGCGCCCAGCTAGTAAAAGTATTAAAAACGCCCCGATGTACGCACATAATACACGCCCACTTGGACTTTTACTTTTAAACACACCCACTTGGACTTTTGCAAGCCTCATTTGCATAATTACAAAAATGGTCATAACTTGGCCAAAAATGCTCGTTTTTTAAAAATAAAAACGTTACTGTAATCTACATTGCAGCGCCTATCTGCTGCAATAGCAGATAGGGGTTGCAAAATCTGGTGACAGAGCCTCTTTAATTCAGGTCATTGGTTGTTACAGTACAAGTGATCAGGCACCTGACTAGAAAGTATTAGGCACCAATTATAACTCTGACACAAGGGGCGTAGCTAAAGGCTCATGAGCACCAGTGCAAAAGTTCTTCTTGGGCCCCCAAAATTCTGTTCATGGCTTTCAGCTTTCAGCTTTCTCCTAAGTGACCCAACGATGCAGCACTAGCAGCCAGGAGTGTTGCTAAGGTCTTAAAAAGTCAGGGCAATAGCCCCAATACATATGCCCCCCCCCTCCCAAAATGTGTCTATCTATCTATCTATCTATCTATCTATCTATCTATCTATCTATCTATCTATCTATCTATCTATCTATCTATCTATCTATCTATCTATCTATCTATCTATCTATCTATCTATCTATCTATCTACAGGATATCTATAGCACTACGACCCATATAGCTATGGATAGGAATAGCTACAGCAGCTCAGCAGACAGTATCACAAATGATAGGATTAAATACAGCAGCTCAGCTGACTATATCACATATGATAGGATTAGATATAGGGCTGTAACGTCTATGGCCGCGGCCCGTCGTTCTGACTTACTCCTCGGCGGCCGCGGCCATGGACATGTGAGTTTCCTGCTGCGTTATCCCCTTGTGAGGTGTCGTCACTCACTTCCTGGTATCGAGACGGTCTCCCAGAGGGCGCGTCTGCATGGTCTTAAAGGGCCAGTGTGCGCATAATTGCAGGAAGTCTGCAATCAAGCCCAGAATGCTACTGGACTATAAAAGGGTCCCTGCCCTCTTGTTCTTTGTCTGAGCGTTGTTCGTTACCCAAAGTTTGTCCTGCAAATGGTCTCCTAGTGTCTTCCAGTTCCCAAGTGTTCCCTGTTCCTGTATCCTGTATCCCGTGCTGTCCTGGTCAAGTGCCGTGCTGAGCTGTTGTCGTGTTGTGCTGTATTACACGCCTGTTCTGCTACTCCTCGTCTGACGTCTACTGGCTGCCGAGCCTGCCTTGCTACTATCCGAATTGCCACAGGTACTCTTTCTGGACTAAAGAACTAAAGACTCTGTACTATACCTGTTTGGCGAGCTGCCATCCCGCTATGCGGTATGGCCCAGTGGGTTCACACCCCGCATCGTGACAAGGGCCAAGCGGATAGTATCATACATGATAGGCTTGCCCCGCATCCCTGGCAAATGCCACATTCTGGTTGCAGAGGTAGCTATTGCGACCGGGTCGCAGCAGTCGCAATTGTGACCGGGCCGCGGCCGCCCACAACTCGTCTACAAAAATTACTATAGCAACCTGGGCCTATGTAATAAAATACACGGGCCCCTGTGACTATAGTAACGATACATACTTACCCATCTTCCTTCCCGAGCGCAGCGGAAGTCCTGACGTCTTCTTGCGTCATGACATCACGACGCTGTGCGCCGCGGATGACGTCACGATGCTAGATAGTGTCAGGACATCCCCTGCGCCCGGAGCCGAAGAGGAGTGTAAGTGTAACGTTACGGCCTGCTGGGTTCCTGCATCTAAGCCTACCTTGTAAGTGGGCTTAAATACAGGGTCCAACAGACAGTATCACACATGGACCCTGTATCTAAGCCTACCACAAGTATAAGATTACTGCCTGCTGGGGTCCTGTATTTAAGCCTACCTTATGGTAGGCTTAGATACGGGGTCTAACTGACAGTATCACACATGGATCCTATATCTAAGCCTAACACATGTTAGGCTTAGATACAGGGCCCCAGCAGTCAGTAATCTTATACGGTATAAGATTACTGTCTGGGGTCCTGTATCTAAGCCTACCACATGGTATTCTTAGATACATGGCCCATGTCTGATCCTGTCTGATGGGCCCTGTATCTAAGCTTACCACATAGTAGGCTTAGATACAGGGCCAAGATATCTAAGCCTACCACGTGTTATTAATGGGTTTTTTTGTGTTTGTTTGTGCTTTTTACAGGTTCGGTTGTTGGACTATGTCAGATTCGAGGACTACTTCGATGAGAGCTTTTTTATTTTCAATCAAAGGGTTAATGAGGGTTGTATCTGGGTTTTTTATTTCAATAAAATATTATATCTATGTCTTTGTAATTTCTTTTAAACTTTATTACTACCTCTTTAGTAATGGCCGCTGGCTGATTGACAGCGTCCATTACTAAGGCGGGGCTTAGTGTTAGCCGGTGCAGAGGCTAACACTAACCCCCATTAATACCCTGGTACCCACCACCACCAGGGGTAATGGGAAGAGCCGGGTAAGATCCAGTACCTGACCAGCTGTAGCGATGGTCGGGCACTGGGGCGGCTGCAGGCTTGAATTATTAGGCTGGGAATGGCCAAAAACAGTGGCCCTTCCCACCCTGGTAATGCTAGGCCGCTGCTGCTGTGTTGTATCTGGCTGGTTATGAAAATTGGGGGGGACCCCACATCATTTATTTATTTTTTCTAAATAATTGGAAAAAAACTACATACCCCCCCCCCCCACCAGCGAGACATATTCTTGCAGCAGCAGCCTTGCTTTACCAGGGTGGGAAGGGCCACTGTTTTTGGCCTTTCCCAGCCTAGTGATACCAGCCTGTGGCTGCCCAATTGCCCGACCATTCCTATAGGTGATCGGGTACTGGATAGTACCCAGCTCTTCCCGCCACCCCTGGTGGTGGTGGTGGGTACCTTGGTGATAATGGGGGTTAGAGTTAGCCTCTGCACTGGTTAACCCTAAGCCCTGCCTTAGTAATGGACACTGTCAATCAGCCAACAGCTAATAATAAGGCGGTAGTAATAGAGTATAAAAAAATCCATAAAGATATAGTCATAAATTTTTTTTTTATTAAAATTAAAAAAAACACACAACCCTATTTAATCACTTTATTGAGAACAAAAAAAGCCATCATCGAAGTAGTCCTCGAATCCGACGTATTCCAACAACCGAACCCGTAAAAAAACACAAACACCCAAAAAAATCTAGTAACACATAAAAAAAGCAAAACAATTCTTATACTTACCTTTCCTGGGTCCAGCGCTGGAGCCGCAATGTCAGCGAGCTAATCCCTATATCTAAGCCTATCATGTGTGATACTGTCTGCTGAGCCACTGTATCTAATCCTATCCATAGCTATAGAGTCGTAGTGCTATATATATATATATATATATACATACACACACACACACACATACATATATACACACATATACATACACGCACACATATTTTTTTGGGTGGGTGGACATATGTTAGTACAAGGATACTTACTTCTGTGTGATACTGATTCCTGGGGCACTGTATCGAAGTCTATCATGTGTAATACTGTCTACTGGGCCATGTATCCAACCCTATCATGTATGATACTGTCTGCTGAGACAAGGAGGGTATGTGGGACTACCTACAGGGGAATGCATGGCACTGTCTACAAGGGGGATGTATGGCAGGGGGACTGTGTGTGGAACTATAGCGTCTATGGCCGCGGACCGTCGTTCAGACTTACCCTCTGACGGCTGTGGCCATGGACGTCTGTGTTCTCGGCGGCATCTCCCTCCAGGGAGACACCGGCACTCACTTCCGGGTTCTGAGACTGTTTCCCGCATGGCGCACGCGCCCGTGGTGCACGGCCTTAAAGGGCCAGTACCCGTCCAGTTGTTAAAAATCAGTAATTAGCCCAGAATGCTGCTGGACTATAAAAAGGGCTCTGCCCACTTGATCTTTGCCTGAGCATTGTTGTATACCTAAAGTTTGTCTTGTAAATGGTCTCCTAGTGTTTTCCAGTTCCCAGTGTTACCCGTTCCTGCTGCCTGTACCCCGTATCCCGTGCTATCGTGCCTCTGTGCCTTCTACAGTGAAAGTCAAGTCATGTCTTCCACTGCATCTACTGTGCCATCTACAGTGAAAGTCAAGTTGTGTCACCGCTACTATCTATATTGCCTCAGGTACCCTTTCTGGACTATAGACATTGTATTGTACCTAGTTGGCCTGCTGCTATCCCGCTACGCGGTACGGTCCAGTGGGTCCACATCCCGCGCCATGACAGGAGCCATACAGGGGGGTTGTGACACTATATACAGGAGGCATTGTTTGGGGAACGCTCTACATGTGTCTTTGATTAGAACCCCGAGACATAACCTTGCTTGGGGCCCCAGAAATGCCAAATTTGCCACTGAGGGTTAGCACAAGGATACTTACTGCTGGAGCCTGTATCTAAGGCTACATTCACAAGAGCGTGTCAGATTTACGCACGTAAAAAATTCGCGGAAATCTGTCCGTGTACGTTGCGTTATGCATCAGTGTGCTTTGCAAGTGGCGTGTGTTTTTCACGCACTTGCAAGCACTTTTGTTTTCAATGTAATTGATGCGTGAAACACGGACAGCGCATGGATGTCGTCCGTGTGCTGTCCATGGTTTTCACCCACCCATTGACTTCTATGGGTGGCTAGGTGAGTGAAAACGCACTAATATAGGACATGCAGTGAGTTTCACGCAACGGACACTCACTGCGTGAAAACTCACATATGTCTGAATAGCCCCATTCAAATCAATGGGTCCGTGTGCTGTGTGTTATTTCAATGCACAGCACACGGACGAGATTCACGCTCGTCTGAATGAGCCCTAAATCATGTGTGATACTGTCTGCTGGGGCCCTGTATCTAAGCCTATCATGCGTGATACTGTCTGCTGGGGCCATGTATCTAAGCCCTTCATGTATGATACTGTCTGCTGAGACAATGCATCCACATCCATCCAGTGGTGTAGCTATACGAGCCTTAGTCTTATAGATCTCCAATATATATGTAAAAAAAAAGAATATTATTTTTCGGGGGGAGGAGGGGGTGTAAGTATATGTCTCAGGGGTTGTGCCCCTGATCTTTTAAAACCCTAGCAACACCCCTGCAGGCAGGGCTGTATTTAGAGTTGATTCTGCCCTAGATAATTTTAGTGCTGATGCGCCCTATAATTCCTGAAGTTACGGAAACAGCGTAGCTCACTGACATTACGGCATTGGATCCACGAAAGTTAAGTATAATAATTGTCTTGCTTTTCTATTTGTTACTAATTTTTTTTGTGTTTGTATTTTTTTTTATGGGTTCAGTTGTTGGACTACTACAGCGGGGCTTAGTGTTAGCTGGTGAAGAGGCTAACACTAACCCCCAATTATCACACCGGTACCCACCATTACCAGGGGTACCAGAAAGAGCTGGGTACTATCCAGTACCTGACCATCTATAGTGATGGTCTGCACTGGGACAGCCGCAGACTGGTATTATCAGGCTTGGAAAGGCTTACAAACTGTGGCCTTTCCCACCTTGGTAATTCTAGCCTACTGCTGCTTTGTTGTATCTGACTGGTTATGAAAAATGGGGGAGACCCACATAATTTTATCAATTATTATTATTTCTTTATTTTTTAAAACGTTGTGCTGTCCCCCCCATTTTTCATGATCAGCTAGATACAACAAAGCAGCAGGCTAGCATTACCAGGGTGGGAAAAGCCCGCTTGGTCTAAACTATATGTCAAAATTATAAAATCTCAGGGCAGCGATTGGCCACTGCAGACAGGTGACAGTACAATGTAGTGTAAAAATAAAGGGTAAAAATTTAAATCCTTAAAGAGGTTTCTACCAAAACATATTAATTCTCATATATTAGTAAATCAGAAGTAACTAAGTGCAATAGTCAAAGGTTAATAATATGTTAAACTTACAGAGACATTTGAAATTGATTTCTGTTTTGTTGCAGCCGGTATTTTTGTTACAAAAGAAAAATACTGCAACAGGATGTGAAGACATATTGGTCGTCACTTCTGAATTGGCTTACCAGAAAATGTCCTTTTGTCAGCATGTTCAATCAATAACAAAGTAAAAGTTTACCATCAGTTGCTGAAAAGCTAGTTTATAAGTGACAACAAATATAGCATTGGGAAACAGGGCTTCCTTGACCCCTGTTGTGTTATAGAACCCAGCAGAACATGGCCATAAAGGGGAAAAGTTGTGCAGGTGTTTGGCACTCTCCATATGGTTACCAAACCAGCTGAGAAGGGCTCTTAGGTTAGGTAAGAAGATCTTAAATATAACCCTCATAACTAAGCAACAAATAGTTCTGAGAAATGTTACAAGAAAATAAATTAATGTTTTAAAATTTTTGCAGAAAAAACCCAACATATTAAAGTATGAATGGAAATTTTCTCCAGTCATAGTAATGCATTCAGAACATTAATTGAATGGAATCTCCATTTAGTAACATTTGGCTGCTACAGAAAAAATTGCTAACAAAACACACTGTCGGAACAGGGTCATAAAGGGGTTGTCCAGTCCCTAAAAATTGATGGCCTATCTGATCAGATTGGATCCCACACCTGGGACAAGAGCTGCGGCCCCTTCAAAGCTAATTCACATGTGCGTATTTCACGTCCGTGTTACGCGCGTTAAAACAACGGACGTCACACGGACCTATGCAATTCATTGGGGCCATTCAGACATTCAGTGTTTTTCACACAGCATGTGTCCGCTATGTGAAACTCACTGCATATCCTTTACTTGTGCGTTTTTTGCGCATCACGCACCCATTGAAGTCTTAAAATAACGGACAGCACACGGACGCGCATCCATGTGCTGTCCGTGATTCACGCAACAGTTGCTAAAGAAATGATGAGAAAAAGAAAAACACGTCCTTCAGTTTTTTGGCTGACGTAAAAAACGCATGACATACGGATGACATACGCTCGTAAAAAACGCAGACGCGCACCATGCATGGATGTCACAAACGTTGTGTTTTTTACGCTCGAAAAATGGACACGCTCGTGTGAATAAGGCTTTAGTCACTAAGCTCATGGAGTGAAAACAAAAAGCAAAAAAAGAAAGAAAGGAGAAAAAAAAGGTAACCTTATTGGTTATTGTCGGCAGCACAAATCTTTTTAGATATTTATCTTATTAAGGACACGGCTAAGTTTGGCCTTCAGGTCACAGAATGTTTTTCAGTTTTTTTGCTGCACCGCATTCCGAGAGCCATAACTTTATTTTTTTGCTGTGAGAGGTCTTGTGTTTCAAGGTGTATTTTTTCGATAAATAAAATATAGCATTTAATTCATATTAAGCGGAATAAAATATTAAACAACATTAAATATGTTTTACATTTATTTGACTAATTGTGAATGTACAAATGTTCTTACTTGTTTTATTTATTATACTTAATAAAAACTTTTTTTTAATTTTTATTAGACTGACTAAATCGATTAAGTGGATACAAAATATGTTTTTTTTGTAAATGTTTTATGGCTTTTATTTAATAAAATCTGTTAATAAAAATTGTGTCATATCATATTTCCTGTCTGTGTGTTTTCTAACAATTTTATTATACTTTATTTAGAAAACTTTATGTCCCACAAGAGGACGTTTACAATTTTTTTTTTATTATCATATTGCATTAGAAAATTATGTATTTCAATAAATGACTGCCTGTGCGTGTAAAAGGCAAAGGCAGCTGTTAGGGCATACCTCATGTATGCCCTGACAGGGATTATCTCAGGCCAGCCGAGGGGACTTTTGTCCCCTTAAACCGTCTACCCTGTCTTGCGATCACCGGGGCTGATGGTTTTAAGCGTTGAGCCCCCCTCTACAACCATTGTGCTTACTCGATCACAGCGTGGTAAATGTATTGCGATCGGTGATAATCATAGACTCCCAACGCTGTACATATACGGCACGTGGTGTTAGGGGGTTATGATTTTCACCAGAACTACACCTTTTCTAGAAATATATTAAAGATTGTAGCATATTAGATAATTGTGGATTTGTATATTTGGGGGATTATTGGAATTATGAACATATTATTTACTGCTGTTTGTTCTACTTCTGACCCTGACCAGTAAGACCCTGTTGTCCCTAATCTACTTTGGGGTCTCTCACTAGTGTTCCATCACTGCACATCTCTATTGATCTTCAGTCACATGATGCTCTCCTTCCATCCATCACCACTCTGACTTTTGCCGCCTGCCAACCAACATCAGAACATTGAGGTCATTGTGCGACTTTTGTCAGCTTGTCATTTTGGTACACAGCAATAAATGCCCCAGGACAAAAAGACTTTCATTCACATCTCTTTGTTGCTGTTTGTCTCTGATATAAACCATGAAAAGGTGAAGCATCTCAATATTGTCATTATAAGGTTTCTCACAGTTTCTTACGTAGCCAACAAATCCATAATTCCATCAGTCTTTTTAAATGTCCCTGTTCTTTGTTAATATACTGTATACCTCTGTATGAAATCAGAGGCATACAGAGTTACATATATATATATATATATATATATATATATATATATATATATATATATATTCCCAGAAAATGAAGAGGCAGCACTCCAAGGAAATTAGTGAAAAAAAGTGGTGTGTTTATTCACCCCAGGCAGGCAACGTTTCGATCCGTCTCTATGGGATCTTTGTCGAGCCTCTCATTGTGCAGCTCCATTGCTATATATATATATATATATATATATATATATATATATATATATAAAATGTATATTTGCTCTATAGATTATAAGAAGATGTGACCACTGACATGTGACCTGCAGTGGCCGAATGAAACGTTATGAAAATTTTAACACGTTGTGTTAGCAGGTTGTGACACAGCAGGTTGTGACCCAGAATGTCTACGTTCACCACCCCATTTCGTTCTAAGAGTTGTACATTCCTTTGTAGTTTTGAAAAGTGACATATTTAGGAAGCTCCCCTTGTCTAGCCATATAACGCCACTGTCCATGAAGTGGTTAAATATCATAGTCTGGCTACGGATGGATCAGGCAAATGTCTATTTTTAAAATTCCATTACAGAAGAACTTCAGATTGACCATTGTTGAAAAGAACAAGCAGGTTATTGATCCTATTCGTTCGAAACAAAGCTTTCCTTGAGGGAAAATTAATCTTGATTTCTACTAAAACACAAGTCAATAGATGTAGTGTTATATAAAAGCTGAGCTATGTGAATAAAATGAGCTTTTTTTTTTTTTTTTTGAAGTGTCAGTCTCGGCATGGATCAGTAATGATAGATTTGGACTGAGACTTATATGTGCATCTCTGAAAATCTATACCCACAATTCGCTGCTATCACGGTTGGAGGCTATTGTCTATTCATTCATTTTCCAAAGATCTTTGCACATGTGAGCACAAGACCACTGTAAGTCTTTCATTTTCCATAAAAGTACCTAGTGAACTAAAGAAACACTCAGCGCTAATGTTTGTTTTATTGAAGGAAATGTATAGCATAAACTAAAGATAAGGTTGTAGATATACTTAAGATAAGTGCGTTCTTTCCTAAAGAAGAAATACAGTGTGCACACTTATCAATGTCAAATGAGAACACTTGAAATGCTGCTGAATACTGTTCTTTAGCATTGTGTGGGTCACACAGCCAGATGCACAGTGTGTCGCCAGGACTTAAGTCCTCATTTTATATATATATATATATATATATACATATATATATATGTGTGTGTGTGTGTGTGTGTATATATATGTGTGTGTGTGTGTGTGTGTGTGTATATATATATATATATATATATATATATATAGAGAGAAAAATATAGAACACAGCAACGGCACCAGGACTTCAGAGTAGATGAAAGCAAAAGTGGATTTATTCACCTCAGTACAGCAACGTTTCGGTTCAACAGGAACCTTTCTCAAGCCTGGCTTGAGAAAGGTTCCTGTTGAAGCGAAACGTTGCTGTACTGAGGTGAATAAATCCACTTTTGCTTTCATCTACTCTGAAGTCCTGGTGCCGTTGCTGTGTTCTATATTTTTCTCTATTGGATGTTGGGGAATTGATTCACCCCCAGGCAACGAGCACATGGCCTGATTTCCTGAAAACCATTGGAGTGCTGTGTTCATCTACTATTGGACTATATATATATATATATATATATATATATATATATATATATATATATATATATATATATATATATATATATATATATATGTAAATGCGTGTGTGTGTGTATATATATATATATACAGTGAAGGAAATAAGTATTTGATCCCTTGCTGATTTTGTAAGTTTGCCCACTGTCAAAGACATGAACAGCCTAGAATTTTTAGGCTAGGTTAATTTTACCAGTGAGAGATAGATTATATTTAAAAAAAACCTGAAAATCACATAGTCAAAATTATATATATTTATTTGCATTTTGCACAGAGAAATAAGTATTTGATCCCTTTGGCAAACAAGACTTAATACTTGGTGGCAAAACCCTTGTTGGCAAGCACAGCAGTCAGACATTTTTTGTAGTTGATGATGAGGTTTGCACACATGTTAGATGGAATTTTGGCCCACTCCTCTTTGCAGATCATCTGTAAATCATTAAGATTTCGAGGCTGTCGCTTGGCAACTCGGATCTTCAGCTCCCTCCATAAGTTTTCGATGGGATTAAGGTCTGGAGACTGGCTAGGCCACTCCATGACCTTAATGTGCTTCTTTTTGAGCCACTGCTTTGTTGCCTTGGCTGTATGTTTCGGGTAATTGTCGTGCTGGAAGACCCAGCCACAAGCCATTTTTAATGTCCTGGTGGAGGGAAGGAGGTTGTCACTCAGGATTTGACGGTACATGGCTCCATCCATTCTCCCATTGATGCGGTGAAGTAGTCCTGTGCCCTTAGAGAAACACCCCCAAAACATAATGTTTCCACCTCTATGCTTGACAGTGGGGACAGTGTTCTTTGGGTCATAGGCAGCATTTCTCTTCCTCCAAACACGACGAGTTGAGTTAATGCCAAAGAGCTAAATTTTAGTCTCATCTGACCACAGCACCTTCTCCCAATCACTCTCAGAATCATCCAGATGTTCATTTGCAAACTTCAGACGGGCCTGTACATGTGCCTTCTTGAGCAGGGGGACCTTGCGGGCACTGCAGGATTTTAATCCATTACGGCGTAATGTGTTACCAATAGTTTTCTTGGTGACTGTGGTCCCAGCTGCCTTGAGATCATTAACAAGTTCCCCCCGTGTAGTTTTCGGCTGAGCTCTCACCTTCCTCAGGATCAAGGATACCCCACGAGGTGAGATTTTGCATGGAGCCCCAGATCGATGTCGATTGACAGTCATTTTGTATGTCTTCCATTTTCTTACTATTTCACCAACAGTTGTCTCCTTCTCACCCAGCGTCTTACTTATGGTTTTGTAGCCCATTCCAGCCTTGTGCAGGTCTATGATCTTGTCCCTGACATCCTTAGAAAGCTCTTTGGTCTTGCCCATGTTGTAGAGGTTAGAGTCAGACTGATTAATTGAGTCTGTGGACAGGAGTCTTTTATACAGGTGACAATTTAAGACAGCTGTCTTTAATGCAGGCACCAAGTTGATTTGGAGCGTTTAACTGGTCTGGAGGAGGCTGAACTCTTAATGGTTGGTAGGGGATCAAATACTTATTTCTCTGTGCACAATGCAAATAAATATATATAATTTTGACTATGTGATTTTCTTTTTTTTATATAATCTATCTCTCACTGGTAAAATTAACCTAGCCTAAAAATTCTAGACTGTTCCTGACTTTGACAGTGGGCAAACTTACAAAACCAGCAAGGGATCAAATACTTATTTCCTTCACTGTATATATATATATATATATATATATATGTGTGTGTGTGTGTGTGTATATATATATATATATATATATGTATATATATGTGTGTGTGTGTGTGTATATATATATATATATATGTATATATATGTGTGTGTGTGTGTATATATATATATATATATATGTGTGTGTGTGTGTGTATATATATATATATATGTGTGTGTGTGTGTGTGTGTGTGTGTGTATATATATATATATATATATGTGTGTGTGTGTATATATATATATATATGCATGTGTGTATATATATATATATGTGTGTGTGTGTGTGTGTGTGTATATATATGTGTGTGTGTGTATATATATAAGTGTGTGCATATGTATATATATATATATATGTATATATATATATATATACATGTGTGTATATGTATATATATATATATATATATATATATATATATATATATATATATGTGCATATATATATATTGAAAGATTTGGAAAAGAAGGCATGTGCACTTTGTACAGATATGTTTCAGAGAAAATACATTTTCGGAATTACTTGATGAATGTGAATGAGAGATGTTCGGAGCATTTTAAAGGGTCTTTAGAGCAGACAGCAAAACTATGCCTTGACCAAACATTATAGCAGCGGTGTATGTTTAAAATTATTATTTTTATTAGTTCATTAGTTTCTGATTGGAGAGTGCGGAGGCTATGTAATCTCTATACAATGATTCTATGGATGCGTCCACTGAGCCATTGTATTGGTGTCAGAGGAGTAGTTAGGGGTTTAGCACAGGAGGGGCACAACATATCTGAGTGGGCTCCAACCCAGTGGCCCCCCCAACGCATATTTATAACTGCAGAGGTGCATCTTAATCATAGTGGTCATCATTCTGAATGAGCAAGAGTGCTGTATATGCTGCTATATTATCCATGCTTACAAAAGTTTAATCTTTTATCTGACAGAGGTGTTTGCATTAGAAAATGTTACAGACCTCTCTATAATAATAATAATAATAATAATCTTTATTTATATAGCATAACATATTACGCAGCACTTTACAATTTAGAGGGGACATGAAACAAACAATATCAGACATTACATAGTGACAAAGTTCATTTACAATTCAAACCTGGGGAGTGAGGACCCTGCTCGCAAGAGCTTACAATCTATGAGGAAATAAAGGAGACACAAAGTGTGACAGTGTTTGTTCTGTACAATGGTCCGGCCATTTTTATACACATGCGGTGGTGACATAAAGCTGCATGAGCCGGTCACCAGCCAGTATCCATGTATGACAGACATGAAGAGAAGGAGTGTGAGGGAATCTTATCCTGATGACTAATCTAAATGGAGGGCCATGGAAAGGAGTCAGATTAGGGAATGTTATAGGCCTGTCTAAATAGATGTGTTTTCAGGGCACGTTTAAAACTGTGGATATTGGGAATTAATCGGATTGTCTGAAAGTAAATGAAAGAGTATATAACCCCCATCATCCGTGTTACTGTATATACCAGCCATCATTCCTGTATATACTAGCCATCACCACTGTATATACCAGTCATCATCCCTGTATATAACCCCTATCAGTCTAGCTGGTATATACAGGGATGATGGGGTTATATACAGGGATGATGGGGTTATATACAGGGGTAATAGCTGGTATATACAGGGTTGATGGTTGTTGTATACAGGGATGATGGGGGTTATATACAGGGATGATGGGTATTCCAGCCATCATCTCTGTATTAGCACCCATCATACCTGTATATACCAGCCATTAACCCTGTATATAAACCCTATAATCCCTGTATCCATCCATCTATTGGGGAGGGGTACCTGTCATTCCATTTGACTTTTCAGGATGAGCTACTATGTGTGTGTACTTGAGGAACAGCAATATTTCTGCCCATTATATGACTTTGATTTTGCAATTTTTAGCAGTTTTTCCCTTTGCATGCAAAATCTGTAGTTTGCATTGCTCTCTGAGCTGGGGGGGGGGGGGGGGGGTGGATACTGGTAGTCATATACTACACACAGTCAGAAGAGGAGAATCAGCCCCATGATCATGCAGGACATATATAAAGAAGTACTGACCTGTACTGATGTGAATAAAGTGCAGGTATAGGTATATGCTTTCTCTTATCTCCTTCACTTCCTGCTCACTCTTCCCTCCTCCCCTCTCCATAGGCTTCCATAGACCTGTTCTAATCTGATACATGTGAGCGGCAGTCTGACTGGAGAGAGAAAGAACTGAATTTTCAGACTGAAAGTCAGTTTAACAGAGGGAGGGAGAGCAGGAAAACCGCTAGACAAGAGCAGAAAGAGGCTGTGTGGCACTATCTACAGGTGACTGTGTGTCGCACTATCTACAGGGGGCTATGTGGCACTATCTACAGGGTGTGTGGCACTATCTAAAAGGGGTGTGTGTAGCCCTATATACAGGTCAGGGGTATGGCACTATCTACAAGGGGAGGTGTGTGATACTGTGGGGGGGAGTGTTTTGCACTATCTACAGGGGGCTGTGCCTGGCACTATCTACAGGGGGTGTGTGCCACTATCTACAAAGGTGTGGCATTATTTACAGGTCGGGTGTGTGGCACTATCTTCAAGGGTGTGTGTGGCATTAGCTACAAGGGGTGCGTGGGGCACGATCTACAAAGAGGGGAGTGTGGCAATATCTACAGGGAGGCTGTGTAGAACTATTTAAAAGTGTGGGGGGGGGGTGTGGCACTATCTATAAGGGAGTGTGTGTGGCACTATCTAAAAAGGGTGTGTGTGGCACTATGTACAGGGGCCTGTGTCTGGCACTTTATACAGGGGGGTTTTGACACGATCTACAGAGGGCTGTGTATGGAGTACAATGAAAGAATCACCTCGTAATTAAACATTAAAAATAATTTCTCATCAAGTAACGCTGCTGCCTGTCAACTAAAAAAGTCATCCGACAGAGGGAAAAATGTTTCACTGTCATGTCTAATTCCAGGTGTTTCTTTGAGGTAGTCTGCCAAGGAGAAACTATTTCCGTACCTCCCATTCACTCCCAATCAATTTATGTCTTATCCTGTGGATATGCCATAATTGTCTGAGATGAGAAAACCCCTTTAAGTAAATGGTAATTGAGATAAAAGTTTATAAATCTTTGTATAAATGTATTCATATTGTGACACACTGTGTATGCAATGCTTGACAAAGTTACAAGTAAAACCAATATATACATAAATAAAGGGACCCAATATAATCAACAGCAAGTTAAAAAACGAATAGCAATGAAGACATTGTATGCAACTGCAATGTCCATACTTGCCAACTCTCCCGTCTGATGTCTGTCTTTAGGAAGTTTTGGTTATGTATTTAGGGGGTTTGTTCTGGGATCTGTATTTATTTAAGGGGTCTGTCTTGGATCTGAATTTAAAAGGTTTATTGTCTTTATTTATTTAGGGAGTCTGTATTTATTTAGTTAGGCCTCATGCACACGACCATAGTGTTTTTTACTATCCGCAAATACGGATCCGTAGTCATCCGCAAGTTATCCACAAGTCATCTGCATATACGGCACGCTGTCCTCAAATACGGTCCATAGTGCATCCGTAGTTACGGATCCGCAAAAAAGAAAAAAAAAATGGGAGTCTACAAATGATGTCACCAACATGTCCCAACCCCTTGAAAAGGTTACATTATCGCTCTGGCGCCATTTTCTCTGGCATTTCTGCTTTGTAGGAGCTTTGTTGGATTCTTCGGCTGATATAGCTTTGGTTTCTGGTGTTTCTTTCGTTGCGGATCATGCTCTTCTGGATTGGCTCGTCTCTCAGCGATTCGGACAGCAAGCTATGCCTGGAAGAAGAACCAAAGAGGAGGAGGAGTTACTGGGTTCACCCGATTGTCTCCAAACGGCCCAGGAAGGGGCATTTCCACACCCTGTACGGCGACCTGCGGCAGCACCCGGACAAGTTTCAAAACTTCTGCCGCATGTCGATTTCCAGCTTTGACCGTCTGCTGTCAGACATATGTCCCGGAATCACCTGCCGGGACACCAACATTTGAAGGTGCATCGATCCAGAGGAACGGCTCATTGTTACCGGTTTATAATTGTAGATACACTGCCGTTCAAAAGTTTGGCGTCACCCAGACAATTTTGTGTTTTCCATGAAAACTCACACTTATATTTATCAAATGAGTTGCAAAATGACTAGAAAATATAGTCAGGACATTGACAAGGTTAGAAATAATAATTTTTATTTGAAATAATAATTTTCTCCTTCAAACTTTGCTTTCGTCAAAGAATGCTCCATTTGCAGCAATTACAGCATTGCAGACCTTTGCCATTCTAGCTGTTAATTTGCTGAGGTAATCGGGAGAAATTTCACCCCATGCTTCCAGAAGGCCCTCCCACAAGTTGGATTGGCTTGATGGGCACTTCTTGCGTACCATACGGTCAAGCTGCTCCCACAACAGCTCTATGGGGTTGAGATCTGGTGACTGCGCTGGCCACTCCATTACAGATAGAATACCAGCTGCCTGCTTCTTCCCTAAATAGTTCTTGCATAATTTGGAGGTGTGCTTTGGGCCATTGTCCTGTTGTAGGATGAAATTGGCTCCAATCAAGCGCTGTCCACAGGGTATGGCATGGCGTTGCCAAATGGAGTGATAGCCTTCCTTATTCAAAATCCCTTTTACCTTGTACAAATCTCCCACTTTACAAGCACCAAAGCAACCCCAGACCATCACATTACCTCAACCATGCTTGACAGATGGCGTCAGGCACTCTTCCAGCATCTTTTCAGTTGTTCTTCGTCTCACAAATGTTCTTCTGTGTGATCCAAACACCTCAAACTTCGATTTGTCTGTCCATAACACTTTTTTCCAATCTTCCTCTGTCCAATGTCTGTGTGCTTTTGCCCATATTAATCTTTTCCTTTTATTAGCCAGTCTCAGATATGGCTTTTTCTTTGCCACTCTGCCCTGAAGGCCAGCATCACGGAGTCACCTCTTCACTGTAGACGTTGACACTGCCAGTTGAGGACCTGTGAGGCGTCTATTTCTCAAACTAGAGACTCTAATGTACTTGTCTTGTTGCTCAGTTGTGCAGCGGGGCCTCCCACTTCTCTTTCTACTCTGGTTAGAGCCTGTTTGTGCTGTCCTCTGAAGGGAGTAGTACACACCGTTGTAGGAAATCTTCAGTTTCTTGGCAATTTCTCGCATGGAATAGCCTTAATTTCTAAGAACAAGAATAGGCTGTAGAATTTCACATGAAAGCTTTCTTTTTCTAGCCATTTTGAGAGTTTAATCGAACCCACAAATGTAATGCTCCAGATTCTCAACTAGCTCAAAGGAAGGTCAGTTTTTTAGCTCCTCTAAACAGCAAAACTGTTTACAGCGGTGCTAATATAATTGCACAAGGGTTTTCAAGTGTTTTCTAATCATCCATTAGCCTTCTAACACAGTTAGCAAACACAATGTACCATTAGAACACTGGAGTGATGGTTGCTGGAAATGGGCCTCTATACACCTATGTAGATATTGCATTAAAAACCAGACGTTTGCAGCTAGAATAGTCATTTAGCAGATTAACAATGTATAGAGTGTATTTCTGATTAATTTAATGTTATCTTCATTGAAAAAAACTGTGCTTTTCTTTCAAAAATAAGGAAATTTCTAAGTGACTCTAAACTTTTGAACGGTAGTGTATAGGGGCCTATGGGAGCTCTTCGGATGCTGGCATCTTCAGGGCTTCCAGAATGGGTGAACGGCTTGAGTCCAACCAGCTTGCCCTTCCAGAACCGAGACAGCTGCCTGGATCTACTGGACATGCAGCCCCATTTGTCATTGTGGTAGATGAAGGATTTGGACTTTCCCACTTTGTGTTACGGCCATTTCCCAGGCGTGGTTTGGCTGAAAGGAGCATATTTTTAATGATTGGCTCATCCGTGCGAGTCGGTATGTTAAGTGTGCTTTCGGGATTCTGAACAGCAAATGGAGTGTTTTCCAGAGAATTCTACAAATGGATCCACAGATCGTGATGCTGGTTATCCAAACCAGAGTCATTCTACACAATTTCTGCCGGATTCATGAGTCTGCGCTTGACATTGACCTGGGGCAGTTTCCTCCGACTTTTACCATCTCTGTGAACAACAGGCTGCACGGAAGACCTGGAGCAGCTGGACTGTTGACTCGGGAATTCTATGCAGACTACTTTGTGTCCTCTGCTTGTGTGGTTTCTTGGCAGATGGATGCAATCCACGGCGGTAGATAGTTGGATATGGACAGTTGTCATTCCTGTGTTGGTTCTGTACTTTATCTTTTGTTAGCTAGCTAGTTTTTCCTGGTTTTTGTTATTAGTTAGCGACTCGCAAGAGAATGAGGACCCCTGACGTAGATTGCGAGCTTAAGTATTTCTGCAAAAATACCTTTATTTTCTCCTATTTTTTTCATTAAAGTTTTTGAATAAAAATTAAATTTTTAAATTTTTTAAGTTTTTTAAGTTTTTTTTAAACAAATTTTTAAACTTTTTTTATATATGTTTTTACTTGTTTTTTCATTTTTGACACTTTCTTTTTCCATATTCAGACTTTTTTAATAGATTTTTCAATGACCATTTAAAAAAAAAAAAAAACAATGATATGTATATGTATATATATATATATATATATATATATATATATATATATATATATATATATATATATATAGTCCAATAGTAGATGAACACAGCACTCCGATGGTTTCCAGAAAATCAGGCCATGTGCTCGTTGCCTGGGGGTGAATCAATTCCCCAAAATCCAATAGAGAAAAACATAGAACACAGCAACGGCACCAGGACTTCAGAGTAGATGAAAGCAAAATTGGATTTTATTCACCTCAGTACAGCAACGTTTCGGTTCAACAGGAACCTTTCTCAAGCTAACTCATGGCTTGAGAAAGGCTCCTGTTGAACCGAAACGTTGCTGTACTGAGGTGAATAAAATCCACTTTTGCTTTCATCTACTCTGAAGTCCTGGTGCCGTTGCTGTGTTCTATGTTTTTATATATATATATATATATATATATATATATATATATATATATATATTTTAAGGGGAAAAGGTGTTGTGTTCAGAAATACCAACCAATACCTCATATTAAATGTTGATTATATCGAAAGTTTAGTGATGTGGGTAAAATATAAAAATTGTTACAAAGTTGAAAGAAAAAACAACCGAGCGGAAAGAAGAAAAAAAAAGTGCAAAAGAAGAAGACATGAGTAAAAAAACAAAAAACAAAAAGAATGCTAAGGGCTCATTCAGACAAACGTGAATAACAACCATATGCTGCGCAGGAAAATCACGCGCAGCACACGGACCCATTGATTTCAATGGGGCCGTTCACACATGCAGGAGTTTTCACGCAGCGTGTGTCCGTTGCGTAAAACTCACTGCATGTCCTATATTGGTGCGTTTTTCCCGCACCTATCGCCCAAGTCAATGGGTGCATAAAAATCACTCACAGCACACGGATGCACATCCGTGTGCTGTGCGTGATTTACGCATCAATTCAATTGAAAATAATAATTTAAAAAAAAGATGTGCTTTGCAAGTGCGTGAATAACGCATGCAACTCGCAAAGCACAGATGCAATAACGTAACACATACGGACCAGATTCACGTGCGTTTTTCACGTGCGTGAATCTGATAC
The DNA here is from genome assembly GCF_050947455.1 of Rhinoderma darwinii. NCBI lineage: Eukaryota > Metazoa > Chordata > Amphibia > Anura > Rhinodermatidae > Rhinoderma > Rhinoderma darwinii. The sequence continues at coordinate 429,418,913 of NC_134687.1, forward strand.
GCTCGTGTGAATGTAGCCTAACACTAAAATATGTGAAAAAAATAAATATATATGTTTTTTCTGTGGTTAGTGTGGTGTGGTATTGGGTTTGTCCATCTTGGACATATATAGCATATCTACAGGATATGCCATCAATTTCAGATAGATGCGGGTCCCACCTCTGGGACCCGCACCTATCTGTAGAACGGGGCCCCCTAAACCCTGTTCTACCTTTCTTGTCTGACGCTGCCTCCCGGACGCTTCCTGATTACATGGTGGGGAGTTACGAAAACAGAGTAGCTCGCAGAGGTATGCTCTTTCCGTAACTACCATTGAAGTGAATGGCAGTTATGGAAGCTGCATAGCACGGCCTACTACGCTGTTTGCATAACTGCCATTCACTTCTATGGGAGTTACGGAAACAGCGTATCTCATTTTTGTAACTCCCGACCATCTAATTAGGAAGTGGCCGTGAGGCAGCGTGAGCAGAGAAAGTAGAACGGGGCTTAGGGTCCCCCGTTCTACACATAGGTGCGGGTCCCAGAGATGAGACTAGCATCTATCTGACATCTATGGCATATTCTGTGGTTATGCCATAAATGTCCAAGATGGGTAAACACCTTTAAGGCCTGCATACATTCTACATACAGAACGCGTACCCATACATTCTACATACAGCACACATGACTATACATTCTACATACAGCTCACATATAACCAAACATTATATATACAGTAGATGTACACACAACAGAACAAAAAAAATAATGACACTTGTTTACATTTTTTTTAACAAAAATATTGTTTTTTTAAACAAAAAAAACACAAAATGTAGAAAAATAACCCCAAAAAATAAATTACAGCGCAAACAGATCCTGTGATCCAGCACCAGGTGCACTGGCTCCATGCTGGTCACCACCCTGCCCTTGTGTGGAGTGTGGGTAAGTTGTAAACTAACCACTTGAATAAGATGGGCTAGGGGTCTGGAACATGGGGTGGTGGTGGTTGTTGCAGGTGTGACAGGTTTTGCACACCCAGCCTGCTCCGATGAATATCTATGGTATTATAGAGTTCCATTGGCGCAGGACCTAGAGGTGAACACCTGCAGGACCCCAAGTAAGGCCGACTCGCAAATGCATGGCCACGTCGTGTTGAAAGGTGTCCACCACTGTCTCCTCTGATCTTCTGGATATTTGGGCCATCATCTGGGCGTCTATTAAGTCCATTGTCTCCTGCTGTCCACGATCCCGTTTGCGGCCTCTTGGTTCTGGAGGAGCACGGTCACTGGTTGGGTCCGCTGGAACTTCTGGGTCCCGTGCCAGAGGCTGTTGCGCAGGCTGGGAGTGTCTAGCAACTGGAGACCATCTGTGTCTGATATGAGTCCTCTTCATCCTAAAGACTATCTCTGGCTCTATGATTGGAAACAGAGAAAATATGTTAGCGCTGTAAACTATGCCCTACCTACTCCAATTTTTTTTTTATCTAGCTTTAGCTACATACAGGTATTTGTGGGTCATAGCATAGCCCCATGTGTCTACATGTGCCCTAGCTACACATCGAGCAACATAAAATTGTGTGATGGATGGAAGTATGCTATGTCGCACAGGTATCTGTGCAACATAGCATAGGCCCATGTGTCTACATGAGCCCTAGCTGCACAATGAGCAACATAAAATTTTGTGATAGTTGGAAGTATGCTATATCGCACAGGTATATGGGGGACATAGCATAGCCCCATGTGTCTAGATGAGCCCTAGCTACACGTTGAGCAACGTAAAATTGTGTGATAGATGGAAGTATGCTATGTCACACAGGTAGCTGGGGGACATAGCATAGCCCGATGCATCAACAATTTTTACAAAAATTTATTATTATTAATTATGTAAAGGAATCACTATTTAAGCAATTCCCCAAAGATCGAGTTTATGGAATTGCTATTCAAGCTATTTCTCAAAGGCAGCTGGAGACTGTTTGGATCAAGCGTGCAGGTAAATCAGATACCTCAAGTCCGTCACCTCTCTGGTCAGCAGAGTCTAAGGCTACTCTATGGTCTTCACCAGAGCCCACCGCAAGGCAGGTTGGATTTGGCTGCATAGAACCCAGGTTGCATATACAGAATACGGTGTTGGACAGGAGGTGCAATGCAGGCAACATCAAAACGGATAACCAGACAAGCCAGAGGGGTAATCACCATGCAGGGTTCACAACCAGGAGATATTAAAAGTCCAAATCGCAAAACAGAAGAGTACCAGGACTTGCAGATGTCAAAACCAGCCGAGAGCAGAATGTCCAAATTAGTGAGCAGAGGGAAAATCCAAAGACAAAGCCGAGGTCCAGTTCAAAGAGTCCAAACAGTCAGGGTGATACAGGGAGTAACCAGGTGCTTGGTCAGACACATGCAAACATAAGAAATCACAAAGCAACAATGAGAAAACTGAGCAGATTCAAATACTCCACCCTTGACCCTGATAGGACACAGAGAGAGAAATGAGAATGGCTCTGCACCAAAAACCAGGGACACCCAGAAACTTGGCTAGTAGTCATGACAACCTTAAATTGACTTTTTCTAACAGATTATATATTTACGGCCCAAAGTCCATAACAACAGATGCTCCGAGTACAAATACAGCTTTTTTTTTAGCCGTCCATCACCGCTCCTCTCCTTTGAAATCAGCTCCCTCCTATATTTGTCACAGTAAGTGTTCCACCACGATTTTAACTCACTGCCTGTGTAGGTAAAAATAAATAAATAATAGTATGAAAAACAGACAAAAAAAAATTAGGGGGAGGGGTGGGGGGTTTACGTTAAAAAGTTTGGGCAGCGTGACAACTTATGGAACTTGGCCTGCTGATTTCTAGTTTCAGTTTCCTATTCGTCTGCATGGAGCTCTTGGACTACCTCCGTCCATGCCTGGTCCTTAAATATTGTGTCCTTGTACTCCTCAAGGTGTTTGTACCATATGACTGGGCGGTCCTGGATTGCCTGGATGAGCTGCTCCACTTGGCTTCTGCTCAAAGACATGTTCTCACACACTCCAGGGATGCTGTTTTGTGTGATAGGCCTACAACCTAGGAAATCCCTGGCCATTGCACAGCAAAGCTTCCGCAATTACGGATAGCTACGGATACACATCCATAGCCGTCCACAATTTCACAGGTGCCCATTGACTTATATGGATAAGTCTGTGGTGCGGTTTTGGACAAAAACAAGACATCTATATTTTGCGGATCATTTCTACGGCCTGGACACACATTCATAAATATACGGAAAGGTGTCAGTGGCCTATAGAAATGAATGGGTCCGCAATTTCATCCGTAATTACGGATCCGTAATTATGGATGAAAACTACGGTCGTGTGCATGAGGCCTTAGTCTGGGGTCTGTATTTAGGGGGTCTGATCTTTCTGTCTGTATTTATTTAGCGGATCTGAGGTCTGTATTTATTTAGGTGTTTTGGTCTGCGGTCTGTATTTAGGGGAGTCTAGTGTCTGTATTATTATAGGGGGCTGGGTTTGGGGTCTGCATTTATTTAGGAGGTCTGCTCTGGGGTCTGTATTTATTTAGGGAGTCTGGTCTAGGGTATGTATTTGTTTAGGGGACTGGCGTCTGCATATGTTTAGAGGGTCTGTATTCAATTTGAAGTGTAGTTAAGGGGGTCATATGCACTGTTTGTGATTTAAATGCCATAGTTTGGGGTCATAACCTATATAAATGGGTGGAGCATAAGGGAAATATTTTTGCGTCCAATGCTTTTCAGAGTCTCCCCGATGTTCTTTCTCAAAAGTTGGCAAGTATGCAATTGTTGAAAGTTATAGCGGTTTTCCAGGATTTAAATATTCATGGCCTATATTACAGTATATTTAATCGATGGGGGTCTGACTCTCAACACCCACGATGGGCTTAAAGAGGCTCTGTCACCAGATTCTCAAATCCCTATCTCCTATTGCATGTGATCGGCGCTGCAATGTAGATAACAGTAACGGTTTTTCTTTTAAAAAAACGTTCATTTTTGGGCAAGTTATGAGCTATTTTATATATATGCAAATGAGGTTTGAAATGGACAACTGGGCGTTTTTTTTTTCGTTATATCCAACTGGGCGTGTATTGTGTTTTTAACTGGGCGTGTTTACGTGTATGACGCTGACCAATCAGTGACCAGTCAGCATCATACACTCCTCTACATTCATTTACACAGCAGCGATGTGCAGCCACATAAACAGAGATTAACGTTAATCAAGTGTCCTGATAATGAATACACATGAAATCCAGCCTGGACGTCATGTGTATTCAGAATCCTGACACTTCTGAATCTTTTCTGTGAGCTTCCAGCAAGGGAAATGAAATCTCGTTTACCTCCGTAATCTCGCGATATTTCGTTTCCCTTGCTAGAAATCTCAAAGAAAAGAGTCAGAAGTGTCAGGATTCTGAGTACACATGACGTCCAGGCTGGATGATCATGTGTATTCATTATCAGGACACTTGATTAACGTTAATCTCTGTTTATGTGGCTGCACATCGCTGCTGTGTAAATGAATGTAGAGGAGTGTATGATGCTGACTGGTCACTGATTGGTCAGCGTCATACACGTAAACACGCCCAGTTAAAAACACAATACACGCCCAGTTGGACATAACGAAAAAAAAACGCCCAGTTGTCCATTTCAAACCTCATTTGCATATATATAAAATAGCTCATAACTTGGCCAAAAATGAACGTTTAAAAAAAAACAAAACACGTTACTGTTATCTACATTGCAGTGCCGATCACATGCAATAGGAGATAGGGATTTGAGAATCTGGTGACAGAGCCCCTTTAATGATGTGGCCGCATTGCTCCTTCATTGCTAACACAGGCACAGCGCTGTACATACAGTTGTGGCCGTGCCTAGTACTGCAGCCCACTCCCATTCACTTGAAAAGGGATACATCTTTCAGATATGACACTACAAATTATGTAACTTTGCACACATGAAAAAATGAAGTGATTCGAAAAGATAACACAACTTGCAAATCATTTCAGATGGGCCCAGTAAAGATTTATAGATTTACACACAAGTGTTTTAATGGAACAAGTTTGGACAGTCAAGTGCTGACTGAGTAAGAATAAGATATTGGCTGCTATCTCATGTGCCCTTGGATCCCTTTCTTTAGGTATTCTTCCATCATGGTCCCTTCATGATCACATATTGCTATAATGATAACATATTTATATTAATTGGAATTAAAGTACTCAACCTAAAGAGAAAAGAAGTCAACGCAACATCCAGAGAGTACAATAAATAAGACCGTTACTGATACATTTGTCAGCCAATCATATATTAATGTTAAAAGTAGATCAACAATTCATAGGAAAAGCTCTAAAAAACAGGGTCATATAATACTAGAAAGAGTCCAAGGTACATATAAGATAGTAAATCATATAGTTACACAAGGAAATAAAGTGCCAGTAAATATCATCAAAATAGTGATTTAAACAGACTCATATTACACAAAGAAACGTAGAAAGACACAGCCTCAGCCCGGATATGTTTCAAGTTTTGCATCCGATTTATAAAGGGAGAGGGGATTCAATTGAACAGTTTGGGGTTTTGAAATGGTTAAATGTTCTACCTCCCTAGCATTAAAGGGGGCTGGGAGTGTCAAAGATTTTGATTACAGGGGTTGCGCAATATCACATCATAGGCTGGGTTCACATAAGCGTCGGGCTTCCGTTCATCGGTTCCATTCCACCTTTCCGTTGGAGGAACCGATGAACGGAAAGCCAAATGGAAACCATAGCTTGATTCAATGGTAACGCTTCCGTTGCATTTGGTTTCCGTTTGTTTCCGTTCCGTAAGGTTTCTGTGTTTTTTGCAGAAACAATAGTGTAGTCGGAAACCAACTGCAATGGAAGCATTACCATTGAAATCAATGGTAATGCAAACAGAAGCTATGGTTTCCATTTGTCTTTCCGTTCACTGGTTCCTCCGATGAAAAGGTCAAATGGAACCCACGAACAGAAGACCGACGCTGATTTGAACAGGCCATTAACATTGCCAAGTACCAGAAGGTTTCCTATTCTGGTAATAAGCAGTGTCAATTTTGTACTTTGTGTTTATCTGTTATTTCTTTTAAGTTGTGACATTTAATAAATTATGATCTTGCAATATGATCTTGCTCATGGGTCTTCATGCTATTACAATGACACCATCCCCCCACACTTTTATCAGTCCCCATTCTCCCTACTTTCCTATCTATTTTGCATCTATTGGGCATGTTCATACAGGGCAGATATGCTGCATAAAAGTACACAGTATATCCACCTTGGGCGCCGCAGTGAATTCTGGCCGAAAAACCGCACCAAATTGTGGTTCAGTTTTTCGGTCGGAACGTCCGCTGTGGAAAACTGCATGTAAAAAAAAAAGTTTCATACACATACATCAAGATTGGCTGCAGCGGTCACATGGGATAAAACGTCATCCCAGGAGGCCGGCCTGAACGAAAAAGCACACAATTCTGGCTAAGTATAAAAAAAAAAAAAAAAAAATTCTGAGTTGCGATCTTTGCAGTGGAATCGCAACTTTTCCTCCGCAAAAATCACAACATCTGCTATTTTTTTGCGGGATTTACCTCCCATCCAATTCAATTGGGAAAACCAGCAACAAAAAAGCAGCAATTCCGCAAATACAATTGTACAATTGACATGCTGCGGATTAAAAAACCACACCGCATGTCAATTTCTGAGCAGTTTTTCCGCTTATCATTTACAGTACGCAGCGTATGGATAATATTTGTTCAAAGCTCATCCACTCTGCTGCTACTGTATTATGCTGCAAATTTTCCGCAAATAAATCTGTTGTGGGAAATCAGCAGTATTTACGCTACGTGTGAACCTGGTCATTGCCTTCCCATCGCTTTCAAAACATTTTTATCCTGAGGTGCCATTTCGTAATATTTAGGCCACTTTCACACATTCTAGATTTGGTCAGTATTTTGCATCCGTATTTTTATGCCAAAATTAGGAGTGGATGAAACCAGATAAGAGGCATACATTTTCCCCTTATACTAAGGCCCCATGCACACTAACATGTTTTTGCAACCGCAATTCACCCGCATTCATTTCAATGAGCCCATGCACACGAACATGGTTTCCACTGTCCGTGCATGGCCCAAGAGCCGATACCGCAAAAAGAATGGACATGTCTTATTACGGCCGTGCTTTGCGGTCCAGGCTCATAGAAATGATTGCACGCGGCTATGTGCACGGCCCGCGATTTGCGGGTGGCCCGCTGGTGATACTCCACGGCCATCCGACCAAAAAATCACGGCCGTGCACATGTCTAGGGTCGTGTGCATGAGGCCTTATTGTGTGTTTAAGATCCAATCCTGGTTTTAAAAACCTTTAAACCTTAAATAAAATAGATACTGTTCAATCCAATACCTGTTGAGAGTGGATGTGCATTAGTATTTTGCACCTGAGCAATCTCTCTCTATGTAACATTGTGGTTTGTCTGCATCCTGGTGGGAATTGGTGTTTGTAACGGCCCCTGTATGAGTAAGTTTTGCCTTTTTCATTGATTTTAAATAAATATAGTTCTTTTTTTCCATGATTTGTTTGCAATACCTGTTGGAGATGCAACACGGAAAGGGGCACTTTTCTACATATATGGGTCAATAGTTCTGAAATTCATTAATTTAGTCAAACCATACAGATAATCATAAATAAGTTCTTAGGAAAAAATATTGCTTTCAGGACCCATGCACACGAACGTAAAAACGCCCGTAATTATGGGCCCATAGACTTCTATTGGCCATGGGTACCAACCTGTATGCTTACGGGAAGGTGCCCGGGCCATTAAAAAATATAGAACATGTCCTATTTTAGGCCGTAATTACGGCACGGGCAGGCCCATAGAAGTCTATGGGGCTCCCGTAATTACGGGTGACTACGTGTGTGCACCCGTAATTACGGGAGCATTGCTAGGCGATGTCAGGGGATACTCACTGTCCAGGGTGCTGAAAGAGTTAAACGATTGGTAGTAACTCTTTCACCACCCTGGACAGTGCTATCACAATATAGATCAATGTGTAAAAAAAAAAAAGACGTTCATACTTACCCAGAAATCCCTGCTTCTTCCTTCAGTCCGGCCTACTGGGATGACGTTTCAGCCCATGTGACCGCTGCAGTCAATCACAGGCCAATCACTGGCTGCAGCGGTCACATGGACTGCCGCGTCATCCAGGGAGGTCGGGCTGGATGTCGAAAGAGGGACGCGTCACCAAGACAACGGCCGGGTAAGTATGAATTTCTTTTACTTTTACTGCTTAAAGGGCTCCCCCTTCTCTCTATCTGCACTGATAGAGAGAAAGGGCTGCCGATTAGTGCAGTGCAATTTTGCAGCGAAAACGTGCCCGTAAATACGGGTGGAATACTGGTGACACCGGACCCGTATATACGGGCACGGGTCCGTAAATACTGGTGCAATACGGGTCGAATACGTGTGACAAAGGACCTGTATTTACGCCAGTATTTACGGAAGGAAAAAAATACGTTCGTGTGCATGAGGCCTCACCCTGTAAAAAACTTTATAGCAAGGCACTGGACAGAAACAGACTATCCTACAATACTAGAATGGTTGAAGGAAATTAACCTTATCCAAACATATGGAAAGACCATATGAACTTTGAGTCAAAGATTTGACAAATGACAGCTGATATGGATAAAACATTCTATAATTCAAAAAATTTAGAACATTATTTATCAAACATTAGAACGTAAACAGACAGGAACCTTGAAACACATTGATACCTTCTCTTTCTTTACCAGGTGCTTTGTTTCCGAAATATGCCGGGCACAATTATGTCATGTGACCGCAATGTGACTGGCCGATTCCTACAGCGTCTGCTGTGTGGACCGGAAGTTTCTTTCTCTGTGCATTCCTTTGAGACTGGGGCCGCAATAAAAAAAAAGTCACTGGGGTATTTCATTAAGCTTCTGGAACTATTCTCATATTTTCAATCATTGCTGGCCAATTTACAATATGTTTTAATTATCTAAAATTGTCAGCAATTTTCTTAACAGGATATGTTTTTGTTCAGCTATGTTGTTAATGTACCTCCCTATTCCCATTCCCTTTATTTCTGTATGGCAACTACCTGTCCCCATGTTCTGCATTTAAATAAAGAAATGACAAAAAAAAAAAAAATATTGATGCCAAAAGCTCAGAAAATCTGTATGAACTGTGTGAAAGTAGCTTTACTTCATATCGTAAAGGAAAATGACGTCCCTTTAGGAGTTATTTAATCAATGAAATATAATCACATCCTACATGTTTTCTGTAGGAAGACATTTTTTTGTGTGGCTAAAGCTGCTATTTAAAGCTAGCAGCTAAAAGACGCCTGTCACCATGGACAATATGGGCAGAGTCTGGTGACGTCGCTAGTTTTTTTATAAGATGTAATATTAATCTAATTTAGAATCTATTATATGAGCTCTCACGTCGGGTGCAAATACATAAACATTTATCCATCTCTCTATCTCTTTATCTACCTGTAATGCAACAATTGAGCTAATGTTATATACCTTGAGACATTATTTATGTATGTTTAGGTTTAGTTTTCTAGGTGACAACAGATGACATTTATTGAAATCTTCCAAGTGAATTTACAACAGCTCCACATATTTTGAGCTCTGTATTTCACCAAGAGTTACTTTGCATTTTGTTATACTTTTGTGGCATTCTAATAAAATCTGGTCTGCATATATATTATGTAATTGATTACCTGAACCTGTATTTTGTTTTCTCTTGAGGAAGGACTCAAGAGGTCTGACCCTTTTCTCATGTTTTTGAAATATGGGAAATATAAATCGTTTGTTGCAGGAAGAGTTTGTGGTGTGGTACTTTTTGTCTGATTCCTAAAAATTTTTATTAGTTATTTTAAGTTTTAACAAATGGAGATAGGATAAAATACAAATATAACATTCAAACATGGCAATAGTAGGGAAGGAATCCGCACACTAAACCTAAGACGACCATACCTGAGTACAGCAGAAAAATGATCACATAGTAGGTATGATATCTAGATTAAGTATAGTTGGTTGCTCCAAGGGGGATGACCTCCGCTAGTCCTATATTAACCACGGCCAGAAAAGCAAACAAAACAGAGGGAAAGGGGAAAGGGAAATAGAAAGGATAAAAAGGAAAAAAAAAGCAAGGGAGATTGCCTTATCATTTCCAGCTATGAGAGAACGATATGCAGTTGAACCTTGAAATGGAATCCATGGGGTCCCTTAGATGGTGTAAGAAGTATGAGTATCATGCAGTAACACGGTGAACTCCTCCATTCACACTATATCTTCCACTTTGAGGACCCAGTGAACCAGGGAAGGTGGAGAGGTAGATGTCTAGAGAGCTGGGATACATGATCTGGCAGCATTGACTAATCCTTCAATATTGTTTTTCAATTCGTTCTCAAGAAAAGATCAAAGAGGTGTAGGAGATAAAAATCTGGGGATTGGCGTAGGAGAATATTAAGAACCTCGCAAGTCACCTTATGGACCCTCTTCCAGAAGTCAGATAACCTAAGGTGATCCCAGAATACGTGTAACAAAGAACCCTCAGCAGGACCACAACCCCAGTATAAAGGAAAGTCGCTGTTTCTGTAGATCCTGAGTTCTTGAAACAGCGTAGCTCGCTGTGCTATGCTATTTCCAAAACTCCTATTCACTTCTATGAAAGTTCCGAAAACAGTGTACCAAAATGTGCTCAGCTGTTTCCATAAAACCCTATTACCTTATCAGAAAGTGACTGGAGCCCAGCGACAGCGGCAAAAGGTAGGACGGGGCTCAGACGGCCCCCGTTCTAGAGATAGATGTGGGTCCCAGAGGTGGAACCTGCATCTCTCAGACATTTGTGGCATATCCTGTGGATATGCCATAAATGTCTGAGATGGGATTAGCCTTTTAACACACACGGCAATCACATATTAGACACATGTGACACACGGCACCCACACATGATGAATACACACCACTGACACAGTAGACACATACCACACACATGCCACTAACACATTAGACACATGGTGAATACATACTACTTACACATTAGATATTGGGTTGCCACCTTTTTCACCTAAACATACACACCAAGGCAATAGACAGCATGGTTTGAGGTGACATGGAGTGTGATTTTACACTTTATACATCTTGCAAATGTTCATCATTTGTCAAAGCTGATCACAGCCACTTAACATATGATATGAGCCGTCGAGGATTAAGTATGCCATAGCTGCACTTTCATGACGTTCTCTAGCCAACACCACCTTTCTGTGCTAGCACGTTTTTATTCTGGTTAAACAGTATGCCCTTGTTCTGCTTGTATAAATAAATTAACAACTGGCTGTTATCATTCAACATGTCAAAGGACTGTGCCCTACTCAATGAAAGTCTCCAATCATCACTGACAATATAAAATTATGTAGGGACACATCCTCTTGACAAGCAGAATGGTAACACCAAGTTGTCAATTAGGCCTGGGCTACTAGGAGACTTTTTGTGGAATGCAAGTATTTACTATAACAGACATGTCAGAAGAGGTGACAGCTCCTCTATAAGTCCAGTGACTCACATGTGACATATTCTCTGATTGTAGACATTCATCCTTTTTCTTCTCCATCTGGCCCAGACTGCCATGACTACTTCTCCTGCCATCTGCAGAATTTACTGATGAAACATCTTTGCCCCTCGCTTCTGAAGCCATGTCCAGCCTCTATAGAAACAAAAATAAATTCACACCCCAGACCAGACTCCTAGTATATACAGTTCCCCAGACCAGACCCCCTAAATACAGACAGCAGACCTAACCCCCTAAACAAAACAGTCAACAGACCCCAAAATAAATAGACTCTAGACCAGGCCCCCTCAAACCCCATAAATAAATACAGACCTCTAAATAAATACAGACCCACAAGAGCCCTTAAATATATCACTCATTACAAACATCACTTAATGACATTGTAATACCTGCTTTCATTTGCAGGTAAGACAAAGACATCTTTGCATAGGTGGTAGCATGCCCCTGGCACAACTAAGCTCCACCCCTTGTCAGTTAAGTCCTGCCCTGTTGTGCTTTTAACCTCCGCCCCATCATGGCATGACTGAAAGAAATGTTTTATGCAAATCCCCTCATCTTTTGGCCCCCAGCTTAGCAGTACTGCCTGGCACTTTATTGACTGCCACTGCTCTCTAGTTGGGATGTGCCCATCCCTCCCCTCTGGGCTCCGATGCAACTGAACCAGCACAGGTGTTATGTCCGCCCATGCTAAGCATTCTGCAGCAGCATACCATCCTTGTTACATACATAGTTTGTGTTAGTTAGCCTGTCATTTTGTTTTCACCAGGACAATGACCGAAACACACCTATATAAACCTATATACAAAGTAAATATGTATATGTGTGTAGGCACATATGAAATAATATGACTAGTTTTATGTTATTATTCATTATATTTTATATTATATTATTGTATTTTTCATTATAAATTGCTCATCATGCACAATTTCAAAATGAATGGGCAAGACACTCTTTCCTTTGGCAGACTTGAAATCTCACTTTTAACTCTTTATGTCGCAGGCTGTGCAATTATCAATCTAAATCATAATGTTAAATGGAAGTATGTTGAAAAGACTATTTATTTTGCAGAGCTCTGGCAGCAGAACAGTTAATGAAATTTTATCCGCAAAGAGTAATAAAAGAAACTGCAATTTAATATAAAATAGAACAGCAGAACCAAAGCATTAAAATTATAATTAAAATCCTCATTATTAAACTCAAATGAAAATGCATAGAGGTATAAGAATTTAAGGCATAATTAGCAGGATCAGAAGAGAATGGAAAAGAAGAAAATTAACGCAGTAACTCAGACAAAAAGAAACAAAGGAAAGATATTATCTGATGGAGGGATCATGAATGACTGGAGGACTTTTCTACGTCCAGAGAACAGAGATGAAAGTCTGGAAAGTAATTGTTGGCTGAATAGTCATGACAAGGCTGGTCGGCAAGTTAAGCCATTTTATAGTCCAGTTTACCATATATATGCATTAATTCCCCATTGTTCCGGATTCGTCATACAGAGGCTTGGTGTTAGACATCTGAGGTCTGTGAGCACAGACATGTCAGGCAGATCTACTCTAGGCCCTGTGGTAAGAGATCTGAACCAACCAATGCCCAAATAGTATTGGTTAAATAATTTCAAATGCTCTTATTTTCTTGGCACACAGTTTCCTTGTATTGTAGCCATAAATCATCAATCCTCTTCTCCTGTGTGCTGTAATACAGCTCTCGATGACTGTATTCCATCTCATTCAGATGGGCACATGATCTGCCTTTTATCCATTTTTAGGCTGGTAATATGTGGCAATATTTTTAGTCATTATTACAGTCAATATTGCAATAGAATGTGCTGTTCAAATACAAAGACTTCCACAATCTGCTTACTTCCATTATTTTTTAGTGCAGTCCATTTATAAAATGAATAGCACGAGAACTGATGAAAAGCAACAGTAATATTTCACAAGACATTCCTTATCAGTATTAAATTGTATCGAAAAAAACAACAACACTCCTGCAAATGTATACAAAACCTGAGGTGACAAGAACTGCAGGCTTTTCGGCACACAGATGAACAGCAATAGTTTGTAGAGAGGCAACAAGGAACTAGACTACAGGCAGGAAACTCCATAGTCTGACAATCTGGAAATGCAAGGGCCAGAACCTAGACAACATATTCAGCAGTGGAGCTGTCCAGCATTTCAGATGGCTCAATAAGGACTGCTGCCTAGGACACCAGAGGTTCTGGGTTTAAATCCTGAAACGTACACAGTAAGAGAGGGAAACTGCAGCGGTCATGAAATACAGTGTCAGGAAACTTTAACTTGACTTTTTCAATGGCTTTTGTTGTGTGATATCACGCTGCGCCAAGCTTTCATAGTCAAGATAAACTTGGCTACATCTGTATGTATTCCTCTCTTCTATTTATTGTATTACTCCAAATAGATTTTTTGGGGACTGAGGAGGTTTCTGAACAAGGTGAAGAAGATGCCACTGTGATATGATAGTTTCATTGTTTCATATATCCGCATTTCATACTGATTTATGTCAATTAGAACAATTTATACACCTCGACTGTATGTTTATAATTATATGTCTCCATCTTAACAACTCATAATAAACTAAATGGGAAAAATAAATGGAATAAAAGGGAAAAGAATAGGGATGAAAGATTAATAAAATAAAATAATATAATTGTATATTAAATGTGTTTTACAATAAACCTACAAAATAATGTATTAAAACGTGATACGTGATAGATATAACTTGCAATCTGCTAATCGGACTCATTTTGAAGGTGCCTGTGTCTTATAGGTCTTATTCTATGAAGAGACCATAGCCAGAGATGTTCATAGAGAAAATAAAATCAGGGAAATTTACACTAGGGCAGTTTTGCTGGAGCAGCATAGAAAATATGACACTATTATAAGAATGAATTATGTGCATTATCTTCTCTATTGAGACATAATAGCGGTTTTTTTTTCTTTCTAATGTCCTGCTCAATTTTATACCATTTTCCTGTGACATGTAGGTTTTACTGCCACTTATCTGAGTGATAGAGATGTTTGAATATGAAGAGCAATGATCCTGAGGCCATGTCATCAGAGCTGTTTGTTCAAGACATGGTCCATTCTCTGACTAGACTCCACTATATGAGTTCTTAGCCTTGAGATGTTCTGTAAGGGGCCGTTCACATATATCCGTTGCTCCTGTCAGTTTCCCTCCGGCATGTTGCAGAACAGGCAGAGGGAAACTTATCCTAGAACAGATCCCATAGCTTTCTATTGGATCCATCCTGGCACAGGGGACATCAGTCATGGCTCCGTACGGCGCTGGACATGTGCAGGAGCCGGATCCAAAAGCGTTACCTGCAGCATTTTTGGGTACGGCTCCCAGGGAGGTCTGGCACCATATTCTATCTATTTTAACTGTGGCTGGATGAACGCTGGGTTCTGCCACATCCACCTTCCAGCAGCACCCGGCGGGAAGGGGGCCACAGTTCAAATAGATAGGATACGGTGAGTTGATCCCAATTCTGAAGCAGGGAACCATCAGTCACCTGCTTCAGAATTAGTTTAGAAGCGGAGGAGCAGATGGAGCTCCTCCGCTCACCGAGGACTCCCCGGGCACAGCGCTACTTTAAGCGCTGTGCTCGAGGAAGCCCTTGATATCTCTGTCCATATATGGACAGTGACGTCAGTGGCTACTGATTGAACGGAATCCTTGTTGCCGATGATCCGGCTGGGGATTCTGCTCCTAGAGAAAACCCCTAAGGTTACTGTCCATATATGGACATTGACGTCAGGGACTCCTCCTGGAGCGGAATCCCCGCCAGAGTTGGCAACGGGGATTCCGCTCAAGGAGTAGCCACTGATGTCACTGTCCATATATGGACAGTGGTGTCAGGGAGTCCTCCATGAGGGAATCCCTAGCCTCAGCGTCAGCAATGCTGTGGCTGGGGATTCAATCCAGGGAGTAACCCCCTGAAGTCACTGTCCATATATGGACAGTGGCATCAGAGGCTCCTCCTGGAGGGAATCCCCAGAGACAGCATCAGAAATGCTGTGGCTGGGGATTCCATTCAGGGAGTAACCCCTGACATCACTGTCCATATATGGACAGTGATGTCAGGGGCTCTTCCTGGGGGGAATCCCCAGCCACAGCATCAGCAATGCTGTGGCCGGGGTTTTCTCTGCTAGAAGGAGCTTCAGTGGCGCTATCTACAGGGGACGGGGGTGTGCTATAAACAGCGGGGGTGGCATTATCTACAGGGGGCGCTGTGTGGCACTATCTACAGGGTACGCTGTGTGGCACCATCTACAGTGGGCGCTGTGTGGTGCTATCTACAGAGGGGCTGTGTGACAAATCTACAGGGGGTACTGTGGCATTATATACAGGGAACGCCGCGGCATTATCTACGGGAGAGTGCCTGGCACTATCTACAGGGGAAGGGGTTAGCGCTATATATAGTGGGGGTGGCGCTATCTACAGGGGGGCGCTGTGTGGTTCCATCTACAGTGGGCGCTGTGTGGCTCTATCTACAGGGGGGCTGTGTGACTATCTACAAGGGGTACTGTGGCATTATATACAGAGGGCACTGCGGCATTATCTACAGGGGAGTGTGTGGCACTATTTAAAGGGGAAGGGAGTAGCGCTATACACAGTGGGGGTGGCACTATCTACAGGGGGGCGCTGTGTGGCACAATCTACAGGGCGTGCTGTGTGGAACCATCTACAGTGAGCTCTGTGTGGCGCTGTCTTCAGGGGGGCTGTGTTACATTATCTACAGAGGGTACTGTGGCATTATATACAGAGGGCACTGTGGCATTATCTACAAAGGGCACTGTTTCAGTGACTTCCGATCCCAATATACATGAACGTGTAAAAAAAAAAGAAGTTCTGACTTACCGATAACTCCCGGCTTCTTCCTCCAGTCTGACCTCCCGGGATGACAATTCAGTCCAAGTGACAGCTGCAGCCAATCACAGGCCAAGCACAGGCTGCAGCCAATCACAGGCTGCAGCGGTCACATGGACTGCCGCGTCATCCAGGGAGGTGGGGCCAGATGTCAAGAGAGGCGCGTCACCAAGGACGCGTCACCAAGGACGCGTCACCAAGGCAACGGCCGGGAAGTTCTCGGTAAGTACGAACCTCTTTTTTTTTTTTAACAGGGTGCTCGATATGGTGATCGGAATTCACTGTCGAGGGTGCTGAAAGAGTTACTGCTGATCAGTTAACTCTTTCAGCACCCTGGACAGTGACTGACGTCGACTAGCCTCATCTCTATGATGGCGGCTGCGCGAAAATCCCGCAACCGTGCATCATACACGGATGACACACGGAGCTGTCAAGTGGTTTTTGCGCGCGCAAAACGCCGCGTTTTTGCATCCGCAAAAACGGCACGTTCGTGTGAATCCAGCCTAACACTGTGGGGGACTCAAAAGGGACTTTGATGCATATTTGTATATTTATACGTATGTCCGAATATGGTTCATTTATTTGTGCACTGTGCCTTAAGTGCTATATTTTTTATGTTATTTTCATCTCCTAGGTAGCGTTCCACAGGAGGAATGGCCTGTCTGGCCTGTCATGTTTATATTGTGCTGCTGTTTATTGCACTGCAACATAATTTTTTTATGGCAGGTGTGGAAGATGATGGTTGGCTTGCTTGTGATCAAAATTACTTGGCATCTTTGTTAATGTTATGCTGCGCCATAACAGCGACAGGAGGTTGCAGCATGTTTAGGCTGCGCTTTGACGCTGGGGGCGGTGACTTTTGTATATAATGGCTGTGGTTCCCGCCAATAGTGTTCAGTGTTCGGTGTAATGTCTGTGGCTGCGGGCTGTCAGCTCCAACCTTCCCCTGACAGCCGCAGCCATGAGTCGGCAAGCGCTGGCCCCAGCCTCCTCCTCAGGAGACGCCAGCGCTGGCGTCCACTCACCTCTGCCGGATCCCGTAGGGTGCGCGCGCATGCTCGTGCCCGCTCTTAAAGGTGCAGCGCGCGCACCGGACCGGATGGATGAACTTTGACCCTTGAGTACCCTGGACTATAAGAGGGGCCAGCCCCCTAGTTCTATGCCTGAGCGTTGTTGTGTATCCTTTAGTCTGTCTATGCAAATGGTCCCCTAGTGTTTTCTGCTCTCAGTGTTCCTGTTTCCGCTCCTGTACCTGTATCCCGATCCAGTGCCGTGCTTGCTATAGTCGTGCTGTGCTGGATAACTTGCCTGCTTCTCCATGCCTGACGTCCACGCGCTGCCTAGTTCCTGCCTAGTTCCTGCCAAGCTACTGTCCGTGCTGCCACAGGTACCCTATATACCATAGACTGTGACCTGCGCCCTGTTGGCCAAGGCGGTATGGCCCAGTGGGTCCACAGACCCTTTGTGACATTCGGATGGTAGAGGAGAACTGCTATGAGATGTGCTGGAGAGCAAGCTGCTGAAGATGCTGAAACTGCGTGTGGTGTGACAACACAAGCAGGTGATCCATAATCTGCGAGTCCTGAAGCTGATTGTGGGTGACTGGCAGGAGACTCCCCGTGTGTGCGTGCAGTGTAATGTGAGCTGTGGTGGGTGACGGCAGGAGCCTCCCCACCTAAGACAGTGGAGCAAAGCCGCTATTGCAGCCAGTTGCGGCCTAGTAGGCCTGAATATACCCTTGTAAGCCTAGCCTTATATGCATATTTTGCTGTGGTTTTTGCCACAGTATCACCCATTACAATAACATGGGTGACATTCTAGACATTTCCACAAAAAAATCTAAACAACAATTCACTGTTTGTCTACATAGTTACATAGTTACATACTGTAGTTAGTACAATGGATAAAAGGACATATGTCCATCATGTTCAAGGAATGGGAGAAAGAGAAGGGATATGGGTGAACCTTAGAATGTTGTTTTATGCCTATTTATCCTAAGGAGATTAAGAAAAAACTCATAAGGCATGAACTAATCTAAAGAAAACAATTCCTCCATGATCTCAAGTGGCGATTAGACTGGATCAACATTCCAGCAAGAATTCGATACATTTACATGGGCGATTATATTATTTTGTTCTAGGAAATTATCTAAGCCTTTTTTGAAGCCATCTGCTGTTTCTGCTGTGACCAGCTCCTGCGGTAGACGATTCCATAGAATCACAGTTCTTATGGTAAAGAAGGCTTGTCTCCTCTGGAGACTGATAATTTTTCTCCAGACAGAGGGAGGGCCCTCTTGTCTTTTAAATGGATTTTACATAGATCCAGTTACTATCGATCCCATCTAAGTTATGAACTTAGATGGAATTGATATTCGGTGGATCCTGTGTGTCAGAGACACGCAGGACCCCCTCTCAGCTGAGCAGAATTGACTGAGTTAGAACAATACAGCATCTATGTATACAGGATACATACTAGATGCATCCTAAAAAGTAAATTTTTCTTAAAGGAACAGTGTCATCACCAAATTTTTTTTAATATGTTAAAGATGTTAGTGCTTTATTAAAAACGTTTGGATTAATTTGTGTGTTTGTGTGTTACTTTTAGTGTGTTACTTTTTCGATTAACGACACATACAGACATGGAATACGGCAGCCACAGTCCCATAGGGACTGCGAACGGGTCCCGTCCCATCCACTTCTGTGTACGCCGTCTGTGTGGGAACTGCGCATGCGCCGCTCCCACACAGTCCGATTTGAAATGCGCGCCGTCCGGCGCCATTTTCCGGTGGACCGGAAGTCGCGGCCGGACAGTAAGATTACTACTTCCGGTCGCGGCTTCCGGACTTGTGCACTTGGACCAGCGGCAGCAGACAGAGCGGACGGGCCGGAGGGAGCCGCGGCGGCAGGAGCAGGTAAGAGATTTCTATGTATGTTCGTATTTGTGTGTGTTTACTACTGTATGTAAACCTACTACACTGTGTGTTAGCTCAAAAAATGGTGACACACAGTGTAGGAGGTTAGACCGTTCAATCCCCTCGTTTATCCCGGCACTAGCCAGGATAAAGGAGGGGGGGATTCTCAGAGCTCACTAGAGCGAGTGCTTTTTTCCCAATTTTGCAGCAAAAAGCAATGTGGTTGCTTTACCACATGCAATGCTGCAATTTTGGGAATAGCTCCATCTAGTGACCAGCACTGGGAAATATTATAAATTAGAATCTAATTTATAATATTTCCTGACTCGTGAAAAAAATAAAAAAAATTTGAACAATGTTTAATCACCTACACACTAAGGCCTCATTCACACGGCAGGGTTTCCCGGCCGGGTGCCGGCCGTTCATAAATCGGCCGGCACCCGGCTGCATTAGGAATAATATACTCCTAATGGGGCTATTCACACGGCCGATTTTTTGACGGCCGGGAAAACCGCCCGTCAAAAAATAGGACATGCTCTATTTTCGCCCGGGTACCCGGCCGCCCGGCTCCCATAGAAGTCTATGGGGCCGGGTAATACCCGGCCATCACCGGGATGTGTCCCGAGTGACGGCCGGGTTTTCCGGCTCTTGCGCTCTATCTCCTCCTCCTCACAGCGCAGAGTGCATGTGAGGAGGAGGAGTTGATGCCATTCTGACGAATGGCATCGCTGTACACGGTGTGGCAGGGCCGGGGTGTACAGCAGGTGGAGGGAGCGCTGCGCTGGCTCCCTTCTCCTGGTTGTTAAAAGCGCCCTGGCCCGGCGACACCTTTGATGGCGCCGCTAGCAGCTGCAGCAGCTGCTGCGGCTGCTACTACTGTAGCGACGCCACTATAGCAGAGCGGGGAGGTATCTCCCCGCTCTGCTATGTGCTAGCCGCACTTAGCTCCTTGAAGGAGCGGAATCCCCGTGTGTTCGGGGATTCCGCTCCTGGACAGAGCGCTTGATGTCTCTGTCCATATCTGGGCAGTGACATCAGGGGAAACTCCAGAAGCGGAATCCCCGAACACATGGGGATTCCCCTTCAGGAGTTGCCGATGATGTCACTGTCCGGATCTGCCCGGCCCGGCACGGATGCATAACTTTATGCAAACCGGCCGTGCAGAATGGCCGATTTTACCGGCCGGCACTCGGGCTCGGACGCGACCCGGTCGTGTGAATCCCGCCTAAATGTTTAATTAAAAAAAAAAAAAACATGTTTTGCTGGCAACACATTTCCTTTAAATAAAAGTGAACTGGAAAGTTTCTTAAATACGCAAAATACATTCATTTAATAAAAATAATTGCTTACAAAAGGTGTACATAGACTTTAAGGCTACTTCACCTACCATGTATTCTAACGTTTGTTCCCACATGGATCACGACAGCTGGATCATCACCAGTCGCTCACAGGAATTAATCCAGTCGTTCCACCACACGCCGAACCCTGGCACCAGGGAGACAGCAAACTATTCGGTTGAGGGGTTCTTGGTGACAAATTATTCTGTCTTCCTCATTATAGAATCACCTGTAATCGCAAACTGTCCTGCCATACTTTGGCAATTTTGCTTAGAACAACAGAAACATGAGTGGCCTTTCTTTTCTTGAACCCCTTTCTACTGCCCCTAACTACATTAACCCAGCTACTTGCCTGGTCCTCCTGATCTATTTCTCCACCCTCCAGATCAACTCTGCTTCTCTAAAGATTGTCAATTTCCCTCAGATTTGCATTTTGCTCCTCCAGATCTCTAATGTTAGCTTATAGGTCGGCAACATACTCACAATCTGCCACAGTTATTTACTGTGAAACTCTTACTCCAGTCATGTATATATATGGTAAACTGCACTGAAGAAAGATTCCAGTCTTGCTATCCATAATGCCAGCTACAAAGGAGTCAAGTATAAAAGAAAAGTAGAGTACTTACAGAGACTGCAACTCCTCCTTTAAACTGCATTTTTTTTAACTTCACTTATTCCCAAGCCCAGAGAGAGGAAGCGAGAGCACATCAATTGATGTTTTCTTCAACATTCCCATCTATAGCTTAAAGAGTGACTGTCTCAAATCACCTGGTTGAACTTGATGGATATACGATATGTCTTTTTTCAAGTGTACTATGCAACTATGTTTAAAAAAACTCTCCATAAATCAAAGTGAAGATAAGAAACTTTGTAATCTTATTACAGAAACAAGCCTCTTTCTCCACCCCTGCTTATGCACTGATTATCCCCCTCCCCTGCTTATGCATTGATTATTTACTGTCAGTATTTGATCTCAGATCACTGAAAAAAAATCCATCTTGAGAGAGGCAAAGAAGAGGCGGATTTTCAGCCTCAATGAGACATCAGGTTACAACAACTGCCCATAGAAGTCTATGGAGAGAGGGGGGAGGATGAAGCAGCTGCAGATATAGAGACACAGATACGCTGCTGCTTCTAGTAAGTGCTGGATTAACAGTAATGCTGCTCGTTACTGCTGTATAATATCCTCCATGCTGCTTCTGTGTGTGTGTGAGATAGATAGCAGCTAGTCTTCTCCCCCTCTGGAGCTTTCAGCAAAAACTGACAATAGAAATAGAGCCTGCAGAGGGGAAAACTGCTAAAAAAAATAATGTTATATCCGTCATGGCTCCTGTAATAGCAGTAGCCATGACTGATATAATAAATCTAATGTTAAACAGATCAGGATGGTTTACATTTACTTGCAATGGGTTTGTCAGGTTTTCCTTTTTTTTTTTTTTTTTAAATAATGGTGCAGCAGATAAAGAGAGATAGATAGATATAAGATAGATGGATAGATAAATAAATAAATAGATATAAGATAGATGGATGGATAAATAAATAGATAAATAGATAGATGGATATGGGATAGATAGATAGATAGATAGATAGATAGATAGATAGATAGATAGATAGATAGATAGATAGATAGATAGATAGATAGATAGATATAATAGATGTAAGATAGATGGATAGATAAATAAATAAATAAATAGATAGATGGATGTGGTATAGATAGATACACAGATAGATAGATAATTAGATACAGTGGTGTAACAATTACGGTCGCAGGGGGTTTGACCACGACCAGGACCAAGATACCTTTAGGCTGCCAAAAAGGGCTCTGGCAACGCAATACACAAGGACTTGTGCTGCATTGCATATAACGTCCTGGCACTGCTTGATACGGCAGCCTGAGGGGATCTGTGACGCCTCATGGTAGGTGCAGCCCTGCTTCTAAGCTCGCAACTCAGGTGGGAAGATAAATAGTAGAAAAGGGCTGCAATTCAGATAATTGTAATATATTAAAGGAGTTTTCAATAATCGGACAACTGATGACCTATTCATCGAATAGGTTATCAGTATATGATCGGTGCCCGTCCGACACCCGGACCCTGTACTAATCAGCTCTTCCGGCTGCATCCAGGCACCGGGCAATATTTCCGGGAGCAGATGGCTCTGGTCAAGGAATAGCGGCCGAGCTGCAGCTCTGCTCCTATTCAAGTGAATTAGATCAGACCTACAGTTCTGCCGAATCGCCGCTATGCAGTGGTTGGAGCCATCTGCTTCCAGCTCAAAACTACTGCATACCGTTCAAAACATCTGGCGCCCAGTGGCAACCGGAGCATCTGATCAGTGCGGGGTCCAGGTGTCGGACCCGCACCGATCATACACTGATGACCTATCCGGTGGATCGTAAAAAACCCCTTTAATAACTGGATAATAATGTAATTCTTTACCATATTATTATTATTATATTATTAAATGATATGCAAAGAAAAAGCTAAACTTGTAACTACTTTTATATAAACCAGATGTAATTAACTTTGTATACAATCTTTTTACATGATAGAACCTGGTTTTGTCTATTGATTGAAAATATAAATAAATGTATTATTATTATTATTATTAATAATAATAATAATAATAATAATACAACATGAAATGTTAAATCCTGAAATGGAATTTTTTTTTCATAAAAAGGCATTTTCCTCCTCTAAACATCTAGAAACGGAGGCACATTTGGAAAAACTGCTGGGTAAAGAGGTTATTGGTTGTCCATCTAGGACAAGGAGATAGGAAAAAGAAAAACATGGCCCGCAGAGAACAGTGTAATTTAGACCTGGTGTGAAACCTCATTCTGGACCTGATAATTAGTAAAGTCACACTCAAGCTTAATTAGCTTTGGGACAGCAATATCACTCTCAGCAAAATCTCATGCTGATCATGCCATTAAAATGGGGTTTACCCATATGAAAACAAGCTGAGACACTGGAAAATGGCTACAGTTCATTCATATACACTAGCACGAACCTTGTTTTATATATCCAAGAAATCAAAATGTTATTTGCAAATTATGTAAGTATAAAGAAGAACATAACATTATAATATAATTAACATATTGCCACTGATGTTATATAATTCCTTCATATTCGATATGTAACAACTTAGGCGTATGCTCCAGTAATCATTGCCAGGGGTTAACGCAGACATTCTGGGTCTGTGGCTAGTTTTTTTCATTAACCCCTTAACCACGGGACTGAGCCATTTTTTGCTTTTTCATTTTCGTTTTTGATTCCCCGCCTTCCAAGAACCATAACTTTTCTTTTTTTTGTCAATAAAGTGGTGTGAGGGCTTATTTTCTGTGGGAGGAGTTGTAGTTTCTATTGACACCATTTAAAGTACCATAACATGTACTGGGAAACCCCCCCAAAAAATTTGCAGGCTGAAATTGGAAAAAACTGCGATGTCTTCATTGTTTTTTGGATTTCGTTTTTACAGCTCTCACTGTGCAGTAAAAATGACAACTTACCTTTATTCTGCGACTCAATACGATTACGGAGATACCAAATTTATATAGTTTTTTTTTATAATTGAAAACTTTTACAAAGAAAAAACTATTTGTTAAAAAAACATTTGATTCTGAGAACCATAACTTTTGTTATTATTTCGTGGTGTCAGGGCTCATTGTTTTGCGGGATGAGCTGTAGTTTTTATTGGTATCATTTTTTGGTACATACAACTTTTTGAACACTTTTTATTACATTTTTTCAATTTGACCAAAAAACAGCAATTCAGTCGTTTTAAATTAATTACTTTTTACGACTTTGGTATATTGTAATATTTCAGACTTTTACGGATGCAGCAATACCAGTTTTGTTAACCTTTTTATTTTTTTCATTACTTTATAGGAAAAAAGGGAAAAGGGAGGTTTTTTTAACTTTAATTTTTTTTCACTACTAAAAACTTTATACATTTTGTTTTTTACACAATTCATTATTCCACCTAGGAGACTTGAATCAGGGATCATTGGTTGCTGGTACAATACACTGCAATACTAATGTATTGCAGTAAATTGTAATTTTTACAGGCTTCTGTTAAGCCCTGCCACAGGCAGGCAGAGTGAAGGCAGTCCTGGGGGCCTTCATTAGGCCCCTGGGCTGCCATGACAACCATCAACACCCCACAATCGCGTAGTGGGGGCACAGATGTCCTGTCAGAGGGGGCTGCCCCCCTCTTTTTAACGTCTCAGATGCAGCAATTGCGATTGACCTCAGCATTAGAGGGGTTGAACGGCCATGAACAGCGCGATAGCTGTTCCTGGCCATTAGTCCTAGGTTTCAGCTGTAAAACACAGCTGACACCCACAACATATGGAGCGCGCTGTAGCGGTTCAGGATCACTGGTTTCAGGAGGGACACATGGAAGGAGTTGGGGATTCTGAGGGTAGGAGGCAGCCGCAGCTTATAGGAGACAGGGTTTATCTTTTAAAGAATCTCGAAAGGACCAAGGAACCTGGGAGCAAACTTGTATGAGGGTACCTTCAAACGAATGTCCCGGGAGGACAGCCAGACTTTAGTACCCGGAAGATACTGAGGCGGCTCTCTTCTCTTTGTATCTGCCTTACGCTTCATGCGATCGACTGCCAGCAAAATAGAGGACCGGGTCTGTTGCCAGATTTGCAAAGAGTCCCGATATGCACAGTCAGCAGCAGGTACCTGAGATGAAGTCGACACTGGAAGAGGGACTCTAGGATGTTGAGTGTACACAATGTGAAATGGAGTGGAAGTGGTGGACTCACTTGTGTGGTTGTTGTATGACAACTCGGCCCATGGAAGAAGCTGTACCCAGTTATCGTGCTGTGAAGAGATAAAGTGGCGGAGATAATTCTCCATGATCTGGTTGATCCTCTCGACTTGCCCATTGGACTGGGGGTGATAGGCTGAGGAAAAGTCCAATCTCACATCCAGGAGTTTACAGAGGGCTCTCCAGTACTTTGAGGTAAACTGCACCCCCCGGTCGGAAACAATGTGAAGAGGCAAGCCATGCAAGCGAAAGATATGTTGAATGAAGAGACTCGCCAGTCGGGGAGCAGAAGGTAGGCGGGATAAAATGTGCCACCTTAGAGAACCGGTCCACCACCACCCGGACAGTGTTGCATCCTGCCGAGGGGGGAAGGTCTGTGACAAAGTCCATTGCAATGTGCTGTCAGGGGGCATTGGGTACAGGTAGAGGTTGAAGCAGGTCGGCCGGCTTGGAGTGAGTAACTTTGTTAGGGTATGTTCACACGGCCTATTTACGGACGTAAATCGGGTGTTATTGCCCCGAATTACGCCCGAAAATAGCGCCTCAATAGCGCTGACAAACATCTGCCCATTGAAAGCAATGGGCAGACGTTTGTCTGTTCACACGAGGCGTATATTTACGCGCCGCTGTCAAATGACGGCGCGTAAATAGACGCCCGCGTCAAAGAAGTGACCTGTCACTTCTTTGGCCGTAATTGGAGCCGTTGTTCATTGACTCCAATGAATAGCAGCGCTAATTACGGCCGTAATTGACGCGGCGTTCAAGCGCCTGCACATGCCGTTACGGCTGAAATTATGGGGATGTTTTCAGGCTGAAACATCCCCGTAATTTCAGCCGTTACGGACGCCCTCGTGTGAACATACCCTTAGAGGCACACACCGTGCAAGAAGAGACAAAGTCCAAAACATCTTTAGGTAGCATGGGCCACCAGAAGTGACGAGCAATCAGGTCTCGGGTCTTATGAACACCAGCGTGCCCAGCTAGTTTAGAACTGTGTCACCAGCGGAGAATTCTTCTCCTGTCTGCCAACTGAACAAAAGTCCTCTCCGGAGGGATTTCTCTAATCTGCAGAGGATTAGCAGTGACAATGCAGGACGGGTCTATGATAGTCTAAAGGGACTCCACCATGTCTTCCGTCTCAAACGATATGGACAGGGCATCGGCCCTCACATTCTTGTCAGTGGGACGGTAGTGGAGCAGAAATTGGAAATGGGTGAAGAACAGCGACCACCTGGCTTGACAAGGATTTAGTCGTTAAGCGGACTGAAGGTAGGTAAGGTTCTTCTGGTTGGAGTAGATCAAGATGGGGTGAACTGCGCCCTCTAGAAGATGTCTCCACTCCTCCAGAGCCAATTTGATGGCCAGTAGCTCCCGATCTCCAATAGAGTAATTGCGCTCAGCAGAAGAAAAAAGTATTGAATAGTAGCCACATACTACTGCCTTTCCTTTGGAGTTCCTCTGGAACAGAAGTGCACCTGCACGAACAGAGGAAGCGTCCACCTCCAATGAGAACTGTCGAGATACGTCAGGATGATGAAGGATCGCAGCTGAAGTGAAGGCTTTCTTGAGGCAAATGAATGCGGACTCTGCCTCTGGAGTCCACACCTTGGCGTTCACACCCTTCTTGGTAAGGGTAGAGATTTGAGCCAAAAGAGATGAAAAGTTTGGAATAAACTGCTGGTAGATATTGGCGAATCCCAGGAACCGCTGTATGGCCCTTAAGCCTTGAGGACGTGGCCACTCCAGGACAGCTTTCACTTTCTCAGGATCCATCTTGAGACCTTGATCCGAGATGATGTAGCCTAGGAAGGGCAAAGACTTCTTTTCAAAGACGCACTTCTCCAACTTGGCATATAAGCGATTCTCTCTTAGTCGCAGAAGAACTTGACGGACATGCCTCCGATGGATCATCAGATCTGGGGAGAAAATCAAAATATCATCGAGATAAACTACAACACACATATAGAGGAGATCTCGGAAAATATAATTGACGAATTCCTGAAATACTGCGGGAGCGTTACACAGTCCGAAGGGCATCACTGGGTATTCGTAGTGCCCATCGCGGGTGTTAAATGCCGTCTTCCATTCGTCACCCCGGCAAATCCGGATTAGGTTATAAGCCCCCGCAGATCTAGCTTAGAAAATTTTTGGCTCCCCGTATGCGATCAAACAGCTCGGATATAAGTGGCAACGGGTATTTGTTCTTGACCGTGATCTGGTTGAGACCACGGTAGTCAATGCAGGGTAGAAGAGATCCATCTCTCTTCTTAACGAAGAAGCCGGCCCCAGCCGGGGAGGAAGATTTTAGAATAAAACCACTCTCCAAATTCTCCTTGATATAGGCTGACATAGATGAAGTCTCTGGCAAGGAGAGGGGATATACCGTCCACGTGGAAGAGAAGCATTAGGAACCAGTTCAATGGGACAGTCATAATTCCTATGTGGAGGCAACGTCTCAGCTTCTCGTTTGCAGAAGACATCCGCAAAACTGGCATACTGAGATGGTAGACCGGAGAGTGATTGAGGCAGAGGGGGCATAACAGGACGGATTTGTGACAGGCAATGGCTATGGCATCTGGAACCCCATTGAAGAACTTTTCCGGAACTCCAGTCAAGAACCGGGGCGTGTAGGCGAAGCCATGGCAGACCCAGCAGAATTGATAGCCTTAGGTAATACCAGGAAGGTGATCTGCTCTGAATGAAGAGCTCCGACCCGTAGTGTCAACGGCTCCGTAATGAGCATAATCGGATTGGGCAATGGTAGACCATTCACAGAGGCAACAGCCAGGGGTCTCTCCAGACATACTGTGGGTAGAGGTAAACGATCCACTAGATCCTGCTGGATGAAATTAGCAGCCGCTCCAGAGTCGAGATAGGCGGAGGAAGGATGTGACTTCTCTCCAGATACGATGGCCACAGGAATCGATAATTTGGGAGAGGTTTTAACGCTTGGAGACGTTCCACCTAGCGTTGCCTCTCCAACCAACCCTAGGTACTGGCGTTTCGCGGTTTCTTTGGGCATTGGCGCACAAAATTACCTTTAAGGCCACAATACATGCATAGTCCAGAGGAGCATCTGCGCTGCTTCTCCTGTTCAGATAACCGGACTCTGTCTACCTGCCTGGGTTCTTCAGGTAGCGCACTAGAGGAAGGCAATAGTGGTCTCTGGACCGAGGGTGCTGGTCTGTGGACCCGGCTCTCCTGTCGAACCTCTTGAGTGCGCTCCCGGATTCTAATATCAACCCGGGTGGCTAACAGGATGAGGGCATCCAAGGTAGAAGGAAGGTCGCGGGCTGCCAGTTCGTCCTTGATGTGACAGTCCCTGCCAGAAGGTCGCCACCAGTGCCTCATTGTTCCATGCCAGTTCGGCTGCCAGGGTACGGAAGGAGATAGCATACTCCCCTACTGTGGAACGCTCTTGCTTGATAGTCAACAGAGTAGCTGCGGCAGAGGATGTTCGACCCGGCTCCTCGAGCACGGCACCAAAGGACTGCAGGAACAAGGCTAGGTCCGAGGATACAGGTCCTTGTTGCTCCAAGATTGGGTTCGCCCATGCGAGGGCCTTGCCAGCAAGAAGGAAGATGATAAATGCTCCCTTGACCTCATTGGAGGGGAAGAGATGAGCCCGTAGCCTAAAATGAACCGTACATTGGTTAATAAATCCTCTACGTGCTCTGGGATCACCGTCGTAGCGAGGAGGAAGAGGCAGAGGAACTGTGGATCCGGAACAAACAGGAGGAGCAACAGGCAGTGGCACAGCAACAGCTTCAGGAGGAAGAACCAGAGGTGGAACAGTGAGTAGATCCAGATAGACCAGGATAGAATTCACAGCCTCAAGGATTTGATCCTGACATGTGCGTAGGTCATGCATCTCCATCTGTATCTTCTGGACTGCGGTCTTGGGCTGGCCAGCGGGTTCCATGGCCTGAGCGTACTGTCACGGTCACAGGGTATGTGGGCCCACTAGGCCGCTCTGCCATAGCGGAGAGGCAGCTGACCAGGTCACAGTCTATATGAAAGTCAATAGTAGATAGTAACGCTTGGGTACCTGAAGTAGTCCAGACGGTGGCTGGGGCTTCACCACGGATGGAGGACGGTGCAGCAGGTAGCGCCAGACGTGGCGGGCAGTATCCGATGTGGCAGAAAACACTGGACGTGGCAGAAGACACTGGTTGTGGCAGAAGACACTGGATGTGGCAAACGACAACAGGTGCAGTAGACACAACTTCAACACTGGTAGGCACAGGAACAAGAACAGTACGGGATACAGGAACAGGTAACAGGGCACGGGTAACAACTGGAACGGGAAACACTAAGGTACCATTTGCAAGACAGACTGGGATAAACTAACAACGCTCAGACAAGGATCAAAAGGGCTGGGACCTTCTTATAGGCCAGGAAATCATGGGCCGTTGATGATGATGATTTCCTGATGTGTGCACGCTGGCCCTTTAAGGATGGGCATGAGCGTGCGCGCGCACCCTATGGGACACAGCAGAATGGAGCGGAAGTGAGCGCTGGCGTCTCCTAGGAAGAGAAAGGGACCAGCGCTCACGGATCCGTGGCTGCGGGCGTCGGGAGGTGAGTAAACCCGACGGCCCGTGGCCATGGACGCTACACCCTGTTCTAATAGGATGTGTGTCACGTTTACACTTATAGGCATATTACAGAAGTTTGGCAGTGTATTATAAAAGCCTTCAAACAAGGGCATAGTGAAGTCCCATAGTAGGACAAAAAAAATGTTTTATTATGAAAAAAACATTACAATTATGCTACACATAATTGGTATTGCCATGTCCATAACGACCTGAACTTTAAAAGAATCACATTTTTGAACCCGCACAGTGAACATAAGAAAAAAATAAAAAAAGTCATCAAAAAATTGTGTGTACTCCTAAATGGAAGGCAATAAAAACTACAAGTCATTCTGCAAAATATATTCCCCCACACAGCTATGCCAATGGATAAATAAAAATGGGATGTCTCTTAGAATGGCGGTACAAAACCAAATACTTTACAAAAAGAAAGTGTTTTTATTGTGCAAAAATTGTTAAGAATTAAAAAAATATATATAAATTTGGTATCGCAGTAAACGTACTGACCCAGAGAATAAAGTTATTATGGTCTTTACACCACATGATAAACGGCATGAATTTAAAACGGAAAAAAAACAAAACAGTGAGTTGCCATTTTTTTTCATTTAAAAAAATTACAAAATACAACTTGTTGCAAAGAACAAGTCCTCACACGGCTATGTTGACTTAAAAAAAAAAAAAGTTGGAATGCGATGATGAAAAAACGAAAAAAATTGCTTAGTCATTAACGTCAAAAATGGGCTGGTCACTATAGGGCTAATAAGAGACACATTAAGTGTGTCAGTTAGAGATGAGCAAATTTCCCGAAATTCGTTTTGGGTCCAATTTGATCAAATTGGCCATCCGATTCAGTCCGAATTAGTATGCTGCGAATCAAAAGTGCCCTGATTGCCCTGACAAATTGTGTCTGACTCTCTGATGTCTTCACTCAAGGGGTTGCACAACATGAGTGGGAAATAGCATTATGTGCCAATACATAGTTATTAGAAGATCAGCGCCGATGTCTTCATCTGTGAAGCGTTACCTCCTTGTTAGTACAGCCTTCTCCACTGACTGTACGGCGCTCCCATTTTGAACATGGCAGCTGATGTAGGGGCATGTGACCAGGCACGTCCATCAGCGGCCCCCATGGAATAACAGTGCGAGTGGCAGGGAAAATTGGCACATGTGCAGTGCTGTGCTCCGACCACTGTTAAGTGGCCGTGCTGCAGTACAGCCACTATACAGTGGTTGGACCCTTCTGCTTGAAGCACCGACACCTGCATAGCTTCAGGCGTCTGATTGGTGCGGGTACCGGGTGTCAGAGTCCACACCGAACGTAAATTGATGACCTATACTGTGGATAGGTCTTCAGAATAAAAAACTGCCCCAAACTGTAAAACCCCTTTAAGATGTGATAATTAATGCTATGATTGGTAAACTTTTTTTAAATACTTCATCCCCGAAATGTTTTTCCTTTAGACAGTTCCTAAGTCTAAAGCATCATCCATCTGGCCGTATTGTGGCTTCATTCTGAACTGAACTTTAATAGGATATAGGCCATCTACTGTACCTCTGTACTCCTTTGATTTCATACAGAGTTTTTTTTGTCGAACTCTGTACAAATCTGGCAGAAATAAAGCCAAGTTACTAGGGAGCCGCACAACCTGCGTGCATTACCATGCAGGCTCCATGCACTCGGCTCTGCCTTGTACATGTGATCTAAAGGTATATTCATGAACGACCACTAGCTGAAATTTTTGCTATGAATATCTTGGTTTGACTATTACTGCACAGAAGGCTAGCTTACCAACCACTGCCAATAAATGTGACTATAACAGCTGTCTTCACTTTGTGGTCGCTCATTGGTAATTACATCTTTCCTAAATTACATGGGTTTGGCTCAGCTTCAGTTCTACTACTTCACTAAAAAGCCTCTGGAACAAAAAGAATTGCAATTAAAAAGTAAATTTGCAATTTATTCATTGGCTAATGTATTAATCTAGTAGTGTCCAGTTGATTTTATGAATGAAGATGTGGTTACAAGTAGCTCTTTTACTGATAAAACGTGTCAGATTCTATTTATTTATTTCAGTAAATGTAAAGTCAAAATTTTAATTCATTTTGTCTTGTAAATGTTGGTTCAGAATTGATGCCTAAAATAGTACCAACCTCAATTTTGTTTGTGGATTGCCAAATGATGCAGAATTTAGAGGGTCCAATCATGGAAGTAAAACAGCATTAAGAATTAAAGTAACAAATAGGTAATATGCCATTCAGCAGCACACGGAGTCCCTATGACTCTGTTCTACAGCTGTCGGTACTCTATAAGCCATTGTCTGGTCCATTTGTATGACACCCTATTGCAAAGATATCAATAGCATTGCTGTGATGGAATATGGCACCATATTTTTGTATGAAAACTGAGACAAAGGTTGTGTATGCTGGCTCTGTATAACATGGAGCTTGTACGGAGCCATAATATAGTCATGTGTATTGTACCTTACTGTTGTATTTCTGCTGTGGTATTTTTTCCTAAAGAAAAAAAGTATTTCCTGCTGTAGTCATCGGTTTTGATCCATTATCAAGGACATCAGAAACATTTTAATGTCTGAGGATAACATTGAAATTGCTAATTATACATTTAGGAGGAACAGAGGCTTTATAAGAAGGTAATGCTACAAGTTATTTATTATATTATATCTGTTTCAAGTATTTATATAGCACCTATATATTCTGCAGTGTTATATGCAGAAAATAAGTATCCAATCATCCACTTGGAGGCACTCTCAATTTTGCTTTTTTATCTCAGGCACACACACTTGCGACCATTTTATAGGATAACAGGCCAGTTTAGTGTGACTGTAATATAGGCACAAGTTATGTATAGCATCCGAAACACCTGGATCCCCCGTGGTACTACTGAACTGAAAATAGTAGAGCCCTACAACTATGATACTGACTTTGAAATGCCACAATATTACCTTTGTGTGAAACTGGCTTAATTTATAAAATTCTTCCTAGTTTGTGACTAAACATACAGTAGGTGGACCATACAAACTCCATGTACAAATTCAATACAACAGCTCTAACACCTAAGCCACTGTGCCCAGATTGTATATGTAAATTGACCTCAAGGTACTAACCGCTACCGCAGTTTTCTTATTCTTCTAAAAAAAATGCACACTACAACAAGCTAGTTGCAACAGATATATATGTCACCCAGACAATTTTGTGTTTTCCATGAAAACTCACACTTATATTTATCAAATGAGTTGCAAAATGACTAAAAAATATAGTCAAGACATTGACAAGGTTAGAAATAATGATTTTTATTTGAAATAATAATTTTCTCCTTCAAACTTTGCTTTCGTCAAAGAATGCTCCATTTGCAGCAATTACAGCATTGCAGACCTTTGGCATTCTAGCTGTTAATTTGCTGAGGTAATCGGGAGAAATGTCACCCCATGCTTCCAGAAGGCCCTCCCACAAGTTGGATTGGCTTGATGGGCACTTCTTGCGTACCATACGGTCAAGCTGCTCCCACAACAGCTCTATGGGGTTGAGATCTGGTGACTGCGCTGGCCACTCCATTACAGATAGAATACCAGCTGTCTGCTTCTTCCCTAAATAGTTCTTGCATAATTTGGAGGTGTGCTTTGGATCATTGTCCTGTTGTAGGATGAAATTGGCTCCAATCAAGCGCTGTCCACAGGGTATGGCATGGCCTTGCAAAATGGAGTGATAGCCTTCCTTATTAAAAATCCCTTTTACCTTGTACACCAAAGCAACCCCAGACCATCACATTACCTCCACCATGTAGATATTGCATTAAAAAACAGACGTTTGCAGCTAGAATAGTCATATACACATACATATATACTAGTCTTTCTCAATAAATTATAATATCATCAAAAAGTTTATTTATTTCGGTAATTCAATTCAAAAAGTGAAACTCATATATTATAACGATTCATTACACACAGAGTGATCTATTTCCAACATTTTTTTATTTTAATGTTGCTGATTATGGCGAACAGTTAATGAAAACACAAAATTTAGTCTCTCAGAAAATTAGAATATTGGGTAAAAGTTGAAGATTATAGACTCATGATGTCACATGCTAATCAGCGAATCAACACAAAACACCTGCAAAGGTTTCCTAAGTCTTTAAAAGGACTGGTCTGTTTTCAGATGAAAGTAAATTTTGCATTTAATTTGGAAATCAGGATCCCAGAGTCTGGAGGAAGAGTGGAGAGGCGTCAATCCAAGATGCTTGCGGTCCAGTGTGAAGTTTCCACAGTCAGTGATGGTTTGGGGAGCTATGTCATCTGCTGGTGTTGGTCCACTGTGTTATATCAAGTCCAGAGTCATCACAGCCGTCTACCAGGAAATTCTCGAGCACTCCATGCTTCCCTCTGCTGACAAGCTTTATGGAGATGCTGATTTCATTTTCCAGCAGGACTTGGCACCTGCCCACACTGCCAAAAGTGCCAATACCTGGTGTAATAACCACAGTATCACTGCGCTTGATTGGCCAGCAAACTCGCCTGACCTCAACCCCATAAAGAAACTATGGGGTATTGTCAAGAGGAAGATGAGAGACACCAGACCCAACAATGCAGATGAGCTGAAGGCCGCTATCAAAGCAACCTGGGCTTCCATAACACCTCAGCAGTGCCATAGGTTGATCGCCTCCATGCCACGCCGCATTGATGCAGTAATTCATGCAGAAGGAGCCCCGACCAAGTATTGATTGGATATACTGTACATACTTTTCAGTAGGCCAACATTTCGGTATTAAAAATCATTTTTGAAATTGGGCTTATATAATATTCTAATTTTCTGAGAGACTAAATTTTGGGTTTTCATTAACTGTTACCATAATCTTCAACATTAAAAGAAAAAAATGCTGGAAATAGATCACTCTGTGTGTAATGAATCTATATAATATAGGAGTTTCACTTTTTGAATAGAATTTCTTAAATAAATTAACTTTTTGATGATATTCTAATTAATTGAGGAGGACTACATGTAGATATAGTAGTGAATGACATTTTAAAACTGTTGCTAATACTGTTATTTACAGAAGAATTATAATAAAAACAAATGTGTCATACCAATGGCATTATTGATAGATGACATTCTTTGTGTTGCTCTTGAATTCCGCAGCGGACACTCCGCAGCGTTAATCCGCAGCGGAGCCGTTTGTCCATTGACTTTCACTTTTATTTAGCAGTGTTCGTTTAGACGATGCGTAAAATTCCGCTGCGGAGCATAGGCTGCGGAGCGGAATTTGGTGTCCGCAGCATGCTAGGGCTGTTGCGGAGTTGTGGCGGACTGGTTGCGGACTCATGGCGGAATTTCTCCATTGACTTCAATGGAGATTTTAAATTCCGCAATGAAGTCCGCAGCTGTCATGCACATGTTATGTGTGCTGCGGATGCGTCTTGCTTTTTTGACATGACATTTCTTCATTCTGGCTGGACCTATGTATTTCTAGGTCTACAGCCAGACTGAGGAAGTCAATGGGGCTCCCGTAATTACGGGAGCGTTGCTAGGCGACGTCAGTAAATAGTCACTGTCCAGGGTGCTGAAAGAGTTAAGCGATCGGCAGTAACTGTTTCTGCACCCTGGACAGTGACTACCGATCCCAATATACAGCAACCTGTAAAAAAAATAGAAGTTCATACTTACCGAGAACTCCCTGCTTCTGTCTCCAGTCCGGCTTCCCAGGATGACGTTTCAGTCTAAGTGACGGCTGCAGCCAATCACAGGCTGCAGCGGTCACATGGGCTGCCGCGTCATCCAGGGAGTTCGGCCTGGATGCAGAAAGAGGGACGCGTCACCAAGACAACGGCCGGTAAGTATGAAATTCGTTTACTTTCACTAGGGAAAGTGCTGTCCCTTCTCTCTATCCTGCACTGATAGAGAGAAGGGAAGCACTTTTACCGCAGTCCGCAGCAGCTAGTCCGCATCAATTTACTGCACATTTTGGGCAGATCCGCCGCAGAATCTGCAACGCAGATTCTGTGCGGCATTGATGCGGACAGTTGCGGAGGAAATCCGCCACGTGGGGGCATGCCCTAATAGGGCACCCATGAAAGTCTTTGGTGTTTTACTGTACCTCAACATGCCTCCAATTTCATGCAGAGTTTTTTTGTGCGATTTATACAGAACCCTCCAAAAAAAAGGATGGCATGTTTCATCTGATGCTGTGTTATAAAGCTATCCTTGCCTAGTAGCAATATTCATGGAGAGAATATCTCAGTAAAAAGGTGCCATACAGAGGCTGAAGCCCAAGCCAAACTTGGACAGTGTCAGAGCATGGAACATGTAAAAAACAGTAAAAATTCCATATAGCGCTTAGTTCAATGTAATATTTTATTATTTTTAAATCCCTACGACTGTCAGCCACATTCAGGAGGAGTAGCACTTGTTTTTCCAAATCCTTAGATAATTAAATTGCAGGAACGGACCAGTCAGACAGACTTTCATTTCTCCCTGAAATCAGAGCCGTTGATCCCTGTGGTGGTTGTAGATAATTATCAAGGCTGGAATAGTCTAGCACTGCTAAGTCAGGTGCCCACACTAACACAATGTTATGTACACTCTGAATAAACAGAAGCTTAAAACCCTTTAGATCCAGGGAGGTATGACATTTCAATAAACCACAGTGCAAACACAAAAGCAGACAAACCCAGACTGTGCTAGAATAGCATGATTTAAAAGGCAAATAGGAGACTGCATGCACATTCCTGACTATCAATCATTTTCCTATTTAAATGGCAAGGCTGCTGTTTTCTCTCTATCAGCATAGGATAAAGTAAAGCTTGGTAAAAACAATAATTCATGTGCTCTGTGTACAAAATATTGGAAAGTTTTACAGTTGGCTGACTGTAGTCTCAGCTTAGTATACTTTGCAGCGTGTCTATTGCTTAATCCTGAAATAATTACTCCCCACAGCTTCACCTTTTCCTCCACTGACTTGCTCCATAAACTGTATGCCAATATACCTTGCAGTAAACTGTACTTATACTATCTTCTGATTATTTCCTATAAAAGTCTGGAAACCTCCATAAACTTTTCCCTTTGTCCCATCGCACACATTCAGGGCTGATTGTTGTGTATTAAGATCTAATCTAAACTTGAGTCAACATATTCTAAAACACTGAGAACAGCTAAAGTACCACAGTCTTCTCTCCAGTAAGTCAACTATTTGTAGCATAGAATAGCCTTCTGGCCAAGACTCATGATTGTCATGTTCAGCCCGGAGGTTTAATATTTATTTTTCGGTAAATATCTGTTCAAGAGTTTAGTGACAATACAAACTATTTCAATCATTCATAACAATAATCTCCCAATATAAATACACAAAGTGACCAATGATAAACAAAAGTATAATTAATAATTGGTAAATAGAAGTCCTTCATGCATAAAATCTATCATTATTGAATTACACCATATAAATGGACTATCTACCATACTGCATTGGTATGTTGGTATGATTGAATTCAGGGGCGTAACTAGGAAACACTGGGCCCCATAGCAAACTTTTGACTGGGCCCCCCTCCCCTGGTTGCCACACACAGCCTGGCCTTGTAGATAGTGCTCCCCTGTAAATAGTGCCATACAGCCCCCTCCTTTAGACAGTGCTATACAGCCCCCCCTGTAGACAGTGCTATACAGCCTCCCCATACAGTGCTATACAGTCCCCCCTGTAGACATTGCTATACAGCCTCCCCATACAGTGCTATACAGCCCTCCCTGTAGACTGTGATATACTTTCAAGTATCATAAAGAGGGACAATCGATGTGGCACGCAGCGGAAATTGTTTTTTTTTCTTTTAAGCCACGCCTCTAATCCCGGTTCAGCCCACACAGTATTATAGTTGCCACCATACAGTATAATGCCCGCATACAGTATAATGCCCACACAGATCCCCATATAGTATAATGCCCACACAGATGCCCCATACAGTATAATGCCCACACAAATTCCCCCATACAGCATAATGCCCCATAGCTGCCCGATGCAGCATAATACCCCCATAGCTGCCCCCACAGTGTAATGCCCCCATCGCTGCCCCACATACTGCCCACACACAGTATAATGCTCTCCATAGCTGCCCCCACACAGTATAATGCCTCCCATAGCTGCCCCCACACTATAATGTCTCCCATAGCGGCCCCACAGTATAATGCCCCTATAGCTGTCCCCACAGTATAATGCCCCAATACAGTATAATGCCCCATAGCTGCCCCCAGAGTAGAATGCCATCCATAGCTGTCCCCACAGTATAATGCCCCCATACAGTATAATGCCCCCAATAGCTGTCCCCACAGTATAAAGCCATCCATAGCTGTCCCCACAGTATAATGCCCCCATACAGTATAATGCCTCCCATAGCTGCCTCCACACAGTATAATGCCTCCCATAACTGCCCCCACAGTATAATACCCCCGTAGCTGTCCCCACAGTATAATGCCCCTATAGCTGTCCCCACAGTATAATGCCCCAATACAGTATAATGCCCCATAGCTGCCCCACACAGTATAATGCCCCCCATAGTTGCCCCCCAATATAATGCCCCCCATAGCTGCCCCCACAGTATAATGCCATCCATAGCTTTGCCCAGAGTATAATGCCCCCATACAGTATAATGCCTCCCATAGCTGCCCCCACACAGTATAATGCCTCCCATAACTGCCCCCACAGTATAATGCCCCCCTAGCTGTCCCCACAGTATAATGCCCCAATACAGTATACTGCCCCCCCATAGTTGCCTCCACAATATAATGCCCCCCATAGTTGCCCCAAAAATATAATGCCCCCATAGCTGCCCCATAGCTGCCCCACAGTATAGTGCCATCCATAGCTGTCCCCAGAATATAATGCCCCCATACAGTATTATGCCCCCATAGCTGTCCCCACAGTATAATGCCCCCATAGCTGTTCCCACAGCATAATGCCCCCATGGCCGTCCCCACAGTATAATGCCATCCATAGCTGTCCCCACAGTATAACGCCCCCATAGCTGTCCCTACAGTATAATGCCCAAATAGCTGCCCCCATAGCATAATGCCCCATACTGTATAATGCCCCCCATAGCTGTCCCCACAGTATAATGCCCCCATACAGTATAATGCCCCCATATCTGTCCCCACAGTATAATGCCCCCATACAGTATAATGCCCCCATACAGTATAATGCCACCCCATATAATAAAATGCTCCTATAGCAGCCACCATATCAGCCCCCCTTCCCTACCCAGTATAATGCCCCATTGTGCCTAATAGAAAAATAATAACATAATTACTTACCTACCCCCGCTCCCACGACGGGTGGAGGATCCTTCTCCTCCGGTCTGTGCTGTGAGCACATAGGGGAGTGAATGCTGGAGCACGGAGCTGTCAGCTCCTTGCTCCAACATTCAGAAAGCAGGACCAGCGTGGCGAGCGCTGTGTGGCTACGGGGGCCCATCTGTGTCGGGACTCCTGTCATGGGTTCTGTCGGAGCTTTCCGTCAGGGGAACCCATGAATTGAAACCAAACTGAAACATACGTAAACCATAGGTTTCCGTTTGTCACCGTTGTATAAGGGTTCCATAATTTTGACGGAAAGAATAGCGCAGTCGACAACGGTATTGATTCCGTCGTAACCCTTCCACAAATGACGGAACCCTTGCACAACATCCGTTTGTTTCAGTTTGGATTACGATCATTTGTTCCCCTAACCGAAAGCTCAGACGAAACCCATGAACGGAGTTCCGACACAGATGTAAACAAAGACTTAGTTTTACATAGTTGTGCGTCCATTTTATGGTTGTGATGATTTTGGGACTCAGGATCATTATCCAGTAGTTTACTATATTGTAATGGCAAATGTACATTGACTGAATATCCACAATTTTTTTTTTAATTAATCCTAATAGGTCCAAAATTATGTGCTGATTAATTTCCTAGTATAATAAAATTCTGCCACCACTAGGGGGAGATAAGAAGCCTACAGCACACTGTTTATACATTGAGCTCAGTATGCAATAAGCTTATTAGCTCCCCCTAGTGTCAGCAGACATTTATTATTTAACTCTATGTCCATTCAGAGGATATGAGAAAAACAGGGCTTCAACCGCTATAAAGATGTATTAGGAAATTTAATTAGCAGAGAATATTGGACCTAAAAATTACATGCAACCATGACAACCTTCAACAGTAAATTCAAAACTTGTAAGATTTTTTTTTGTCCCCATTCTGTCCCAATGCTCTTTCACTGTGATCACTAGATACACTTCTAATGCTATTGATTCTTACCATGATTCATTAACATTTTTCTTTGCACCTATTTTCTTATTCCCAGGATGCTTTATGTACTTTTGTGTTAAAGATGAAAAATAATTCTGTGCAGGTTAGGTCTCATGCACACGGCATCATGTGTATGGAGTGTAATAGGGCTCCCATAGAGGTACATGAGCCCTTTACTGTACCTCCGTAAGTCTCTGATTTCATATAAAGGCATACAGAGTTTTTTTCTGTCGGATTACGTAATAATCTAACAGTAAATAAATTGTGGCATGATCCATCGACCTTCATATACAGTATACGGAGCTATTCTACCTTAGAAGATTTGCTTGTAGAGAATATCTCTGTACACACAAAGTCCGACAGAGCCTTGTGACAGTGCATGGAGGCTGTACGGAAATACAGGCTCTGTGCCTTTGTGCATGAACCCTAAGGCCGGATTCACACAAGCGTGTGCATTTTGCGCGCGCAAAAAAACGCTGCGTTTTGCGCGCGTAGCAGTTCCGTGTGTCATCAGTGAATGGTGCGTGGCTGCGTGATTTTCACGCATATGCCATCCTTATGACATGCGGTTTTGCTGTTTAGAAAAAGAAATGAAGGAAGTGCTTTTATTTTTTCCTTCATTTCTTTATCTACTGTTGCGCGAATCACACGTGACACATGGAAGTGCTTCCGTGTGCCATGCGCGATTTTCACGCCCCCATTGACTTTAATGGGTGCGTGATGCGCGAAAAACGGGCAAGTATAGGACATGTCGCGGACATACGCTGCGTGAAAATCACGGACTGTCTGAACGGCCCCAT
Organism: Rhinoderma darwinii; assembly: GCF_050947455.1. Classification (NCBI taxonomy): domain Eukaryota; kingdom Metazoa; phylum Chordata; class Amphibia; order Anura; family Rhinodermatidae; genus Rhinoderma; species Rhinoderma darwinii. The sequence goes on from NC_134687.1 coordinate 429,460,111, forward strand.
TGACTAACATAGGTCCGTGCGACGTGCGTGATTTTCACACGCGTATCACGGACGTAAAACACGTTAGTCTAAATAAGGCCTAAATGTGATTAAATGGGTGTCAAGTGATATCCATTTTTATGTGATGGATATAACAATACATAAGAATTATCTATTGATAAAACATCTAATATTTGTGATGCCCAACCTCTGTGCATCTTAATGTCATACAGTAGATTGAGTATAAATGCTATATATGTTTTCATATAGTTTCATTTTTTTGTATGTGCACAGCCATACATGTTATATCAATATGACATAATCTTCAAAAAAAAAAAAAATACCATTTATTTTTCTCTCTATTCCATTTCCATTATAAATATCATTGATAAATCCCCTTCTCCGTCTAGTGGAGTCAATACATATAATAATCTTAAATAATAATTCCATAGATCTCCGATTTATATTTCCCAATGGCTCCAAGATACTTTCTCTTCATCATTTCTTTAGATGTCATTTATGGCTGTTTCTGTAGCTATACCTCAGCATTCAATATACTATGATTTATTTTCTTCCCCGAATCTAGTCTACAAATAGAGGAGACACACAGACTTGCTCTTAGGAATTCCAGAGACAGAGTTGTTAGGGTTCTAATGTAGCAAAATCACACACATGTGCCAAGGGGAAAGATTGCACTTCACGGCAGGCACATCTATTCTGCAAAAAGACTGCTTACATTTCTCATCTCCTATCAAATGTAAAGCCTAAAAAACCGAGGAATGCACGTCTGTGCGGATACACAACCAGAGGTGCACTAAGCTGCCATTGTACAGTTCCCAGTAAAGATCTATACACTTTTGGCACCATCAATAAATCCTTTCGTTCTCTCATCTGAAAAACGTGTTTTCTTTTGGTCTAGAGACACATACAAATTCCTAACAGTACTAGCACAGATGTCTGTGAAGTTTGAGAAAGATCTGTCAAGAACCAGATGCTGTACAAAAACCCTTTATAGACTTGGTAGATTACAAAGAAATCAAGTGCAAAAATATCTGCTCAGTTCGGCCTTGTACTTGTTAACACTATTTACTGTAGTCATAAAGATATACCTTGTCAATTATTTAGTATTGCACACATGTAAATTGCAAAGAGTTGTTTCTTGTAAACGAAGCAAA